>NW_027150548.1:1810000-2332500 GCF_001643675.1 Monocercomonoides exilis
TATATTGCAATGGCTGATAAGATAAAAGAATTGCTAAATGAGAATATGAAAATTGGAATTAATAATCTTTTGGACTTTTTTTGGAGGTTTTGATTAAATTGGAACAAAAGGCTTTGGCTTTAAAAAAGATAACATTGAAGATTCTTTTGTTAAAAAGCATAAATGATTTTTAACACGTTCTGTGTTTTTTCTTCCAGAAAAGCCACAGTTTATTCCATGTTTGCTATTTGGACATAGTTAGTAAACATGCCCATCTTTTTTCAGTGATCCATCAGGAGAAACTGGAGGATACGCAATTCAAAAGGAATTGTTATTAACTTCGAAATGTGTTTTATCAATTTCTTCTTTTGTGTTGTTGGGGGAGAAGATAATCTTTTAAAATTATGCAAATTCTATCAAAATATTTATGATCCAAAATAAAAATTTGAAAAACAAACATTTTCCATTGTTTGTGAATTTAGTGCATATCAAAGTGACAAATGAACATCCTTTTTCTTTTTATGCATTAATTTTATCTGAAAACGCTTTTCGCTTTGCATGAAAACATTAATATTATAAATTAATGAGAATTAAAATGAAAATTAATGTTTAACAAACTTTTTGTTGAATAGATAAGCATCTTCTCAACTCGTCTGGAAATTCAAAAACAAAACCATCATCCATTTCGGACATTTTTTTTCGATTCAACACGACAGATCTTGAGATCCGAATGATCCAGACAGATCGGAACAGATCTTTGTCGAATTGATTTGTCAAAAACCCATTAAATATTTCATCCTTTGTTAAAAATAAATGTAATAGTTATTTATTATTAACAAAGGATGAAAATTATTAAACAACCAATTGTTAAAAAAATCCTTCTTTATGGTGAATGAATAAAAATATTTAAAATCAATTTTGAAATGTATTTCATGTCGGACGATTTGTCGAAACCATTTTTGTATGTCGGCTTGTCTCAAAAGCCCACAATAAATACCACAAGAGATTATTTTTTTTCGATTTTTGATCTTTTTTTATTACGTCAAAAAATAATCACCCAAATATAATCTCACTTAATTGGAGAATTATCTAGCCCTGGGTGATGTGGTTACTTCTGACGTGATATTTTCTATTTTTGACGGAAGTGACAAAAATTTCCACGTCACAATAAAAAACCAATATTTATATATATAAGTTTTTCAATAATTTAATTATCAAAAAATATTTTCTATAATTTTCCAAATCAAATTTGCCATAATATGTTTTTCTCTGACGTGATTGGCAGAATAGGAATTTGGACACGTCATTGACTTCACTGACGTCACTGACGTCACTTTCATGTTTTTTATTCGAAAAATACAAAAGAAGAAGAAGAATAGCAAAACATGTAAGCCAAATCTCAAAAATGTTTTCATTTAATTTTTCAGAATCAAACACCCATAACATATTATTGCATTTTAGCGATTTTCCAATTTTGATGAAAGAAACAAAAAAAAAATACAAAATTGAAACTAAAGATAGCACATTCCTCCCCTCCACCCAAAAGTTAATTATGAAATACATAATATGGAATAAATGTGAACAAAGTTTTCCAAGTTTATTTCTTTCATGATTTTTTTGTTAGACTTCAATCATAAGGTTGAAAATGATAAAGTCCAGAGAGAATAACAAACTCATTCCAATATTTAAGATGAAACGCAGCATCAACAATATAAGTTCAATTAATAAAGTTTATTTGAATTGAACTCGTTAAAGGATTTATACAGATACGACTAATTTTCAAACTCCATTGATGGATAAATACAACTGAAATAATCAACAATCAAGCACATTAGTTAATAGAAGATTTTGATATAGATTGACACAAAAGCAAAAATGTTTTGTAAAATTGTGATTTTGTGTAACATTGATATAATAATAAAATGTGTGAAATTTGGAACTGTCAAGCGTTTTATTAGCAAATTATCTTTTTTTGAACTTTTGTAATGATTTTCACTTATTTTATAAAAGAGATGCAATTTGAAATGTCAAAATTTGAAATTTGATTGTTTTGCTTGTTTTATAATTTGCATTTTGATTATTTAATGCTGTTAAAGCTTCTCAACATCGTTAATTTACCTAGAAAATATTTTATATTCAGACATATACACTCTTCTGGCATTGTTAAAGGTTTTCATGCTTAAAGCTAATGAAATAAAGTTGTTTAAGCTGCACAAATTTTCAGAAAATAGCTCAAAACAAGCTGCTGGAGCTATCGAATTAATGAATGGATAATTGTGTTTTTTTTCAGAATGATGTGACACAGATCATGAGCGGAAAACTTCTGAAATTGGAAAGAAGAGAAAGAAAAGTCAAAAAAAGTTTTATCGTTCCGTTTTTCTATTTATTTTATTTTGAAAACATGATATTTAATATAACTATTGCAAAAGACTTTTAGTCATATTATTTTCAGTTTGGTGTAATGACACAACAACAAGAAAAACTGAAATTAAGAGATATGAAATAAATATCATTTCATTTCATCCAATGTTCACATGTCGATCAGAAATATCCAACGATAATTCACATCAATAATAATAGTCTTTAAGTTGTAATCAAATATTTCATGAAAACTCATCATGACATCTTCTCATCTTTTTTCCTCCTTTTGTTCAGCCAAACTTCTCTCTTCATCGCTTTTCTTTTAATTTCGCTGTTGTCTTATTCTTTCTTGTTCCTCAATACATCGCAAATAATTTCGAGAATCGATAAACAAACATCAATCTGAGTGCATCCAACTTCTAATTGAACGACTCCTTCCAATATGCAATCGATGGCTCTACCTTTCATTAACCCTTCAGTTTCTATCAATCTGCCATCCGTTGCTCCATAGAATAAAACAAATCCATTCCTTCCAAATTCCTCTCTTATTATCCTTCGCTGCTCCAATTGCTACAGCTACACTGTTGATAGGCCCTGATATTTTTTGTTCCACAATGCGCATGAGTACTAGAAAGACTCCAATGCTCGCAGCCATCTCTTCGAAAGAATCTCTTTTTCTCATTATCATCATCATCTTCTTTCTTCTCTCTCTCTCTCTCTCTCTCTCTCTCTCTCTCTCTCTCTCTCTCTCTCTCTCTCTCTCTCTCTCTCTCTCTCTCTCTCTCTCTCTCTCTCTCTCTCTCTCTCTCTCTCTCTCTCTCTCTCTCTCTCTCTCTCTCTCTCTCTCTCTCTCTCTCTCTCTCTCTCTCTCTCTCTCTCTCTCATTTCCAATTCCTTTGCTGCCTCCTTCCAAAAATCAGGCTCATTCGCAGTGACTGCTTCCAATGATCCATCGCAGATAAATATAGCTAATCAAAAACTCCCAAGCTGATCGACACACACAAGCCCAGCAAGATTGATGTGCTCTGGATGATACTCCATGATTTCCGCCAGCTCCTTCAGGGATACTTCTCTTTCTGTCGTTTATTCCATATTATTTCTATTTTTTTGGAAAGAAACAAAAATTACAATCAAAAAAAATGTTTCAAACCTGAATGTAATTTATACGCCTCAAACTCAGCAAAGCCATATCCACTTCTGTTTGTGCCCCCTCCTCTTCCTCTTTCTTCAACAAAGTATTCACAAGGCAAGACACACAAATCGAAAGCAATCCAGGCGGGTAGTTTCGACTCAGAGAAACATGGCATTCGCAAAGATCAGACACCTGCTTTTCCCTCTTTCTCTTCTTTCTTCTCAGTTTCATCAGCAATCATTCTTTTTAACTCTTCAGTTCAACTCAGAAAAAATGAAAGCTACGATTAAGGATCCTCTTCATTATTTTATTATATCCACCAACCTTCAATATCACGACTGAATTTTCTGGTGAATATTTTCCTTTCTTTAATCTTTTTCTGCATTCTGTTGAGCAGCTTTGCGAAAACTGAAAAAAATTTATCCTCATTAATTAAATCCAAAACTTAAAAATGTTTTCTGTTTTTTTTTTCATCCTCATCAAAATCTTCCATCTGCGAAAACAAATTTGAAAAGTTTTTTTTTTTGAATAAATCACTATGATGAGGAATTCAAACGTATTTTCACAACAAACCGGAGAGAATTTTCGTGTTACCCGTTTATCGCAACTTGGAAAATTTGAATCCAAAAAAAAGCAAAATTTTTATCATTCTTTTTGAATGAGCTTATGTGTTAAGAAAAGCAATTGACTATCCATAAGGAATATATGCATTTTTTTCAACAATGAGAATTCAGCCTCTGCCTTTATGAATTGGGACAAACACTTGTCATCTCAAAGAAATTAACAGTTTCATTTTTCAATTATAAGAAAATGGGATTTTGTGATCTCAAATAAAAATTGAAAAAAATATATAAATAATTTCAAGTTGAATAAACTTTTATTCAAATAAGGTGAAAAAAAAATTTATTTTTATTTTTTTTTTTATTTTATTTTATTTTTTTATTTATTTATTTATTTTTTTTTAATTGAAGTGGAAAATTGGTGACGGACGTGACGAACTTTTTTCTTCACGTCACCCAGGGCAAGAATTATATTTTTCTTTTTTCGCAAAAAAATTATAAAATGAATTTTCAAATATGAAAATAAAGGTGTTGATCACAAAAAAATGGGTGATTCTTTTTGAAAAGTCACAAATGTTTAATTTTCAAATAAATCAAAAATTTCATATTTAACTCAAATTTCTGTTTCCACTAACGAATCTTTTTCAGAATGCATGAAATAGCATTATCAAATAATGGATTTCATATTTGGTAAGTTTGGGGCATATTAATAGAAATTTGAGTTAAATATAGAATTATTGATTTATTTGATAATTAAACATTTGTGACTTTTCAAAAAGAATCACCCAAATGTTTAGTCCGTCACCTGTGTCAGTTGTTGCAAAATTTCTTTCTTGTTTCACATGTCAAGTGCAAAAAACAAAAGAATCAAGTTTTAATCTGAATTCATTTATTTTTTCACAAAAATAGCCATTTTTGTTTGCTATTCAACGTTGGTCAAATTGATTAACAAGCCAGATTTTGAACTGAAAATGGATATTTATTTGTTTTTCCTCATTTGGGTGATTCTTTTTGAAAAGTCACAAATGTTTAATTTTCAAATATTTCAAAATTTTCATATTTTGCTCAAATTTTTGTTTCAGCTCACAAATCTCCTTAAGAATATTTGAAATAACATTATCCAGAAATGGATTTTATATTAGTGAAGTTTGGTGTATGTTAACAAAAATTTGAGCAAAATGTGAAATTTTTGATTTATTTGTAAATTAAACATTTGTGACTTTTCAAAAAGAATCACCCATATGTTCAAGCAATGATTCAAATTAGGGTCAACTTTTTAATGGGACTTTTTCCTTTATTGGCACATTTTATTATTTTAGCATGCCAGTCATTCAATAAAGCTTGATGAACCACAACACTAGGGCGAGGGTGTTAATAAAACAAATACATTAAATTACCGGTTTGTTTTTTAAATATTGTTTATTTTTTGTAGAGATACAGCAATTTTTTATTGATTTTGAAGTGACTTTTTTCAGCCGAGGAAGCATTTCACAAAAATAAGAAATCCATTTTTTAAAACTACTTGCATTATCCTTTTAATATTCAAAATCTTAAGTTTAACAACTTGTTTTTTCTTGATTTTTTTCACATTTCAAATTTTTATCAACATGCGAATACAGTTTTTAAAATTTCTTTGTTATTAATATTAAGTGTTAAAAAAAAAAATATGATATGAAAAATACTCACTCTGACAAAGAAGTGTGAAAAAGGTTGAACATCATAATTTTCTATATGTATCAAACAGGTGAATGGTCACAACATTGAATGATCTGAGATCAAACTTATTCTATTTTGATGTGTTTGATACATATAGAAAATTATGATGTTCAACCTTTTTCACACTTCTTTGTCAGAGTGAGTATTTTTCATATCATATTTTTTTTTTTAACACTTAATATTAATAACAAAGAAATTTTAAAAACTGTATTCGCATGTTGATAAAAATTTGAAATGTCATAATTTTTTTGAAAAGTTCCACGACTTTAATTTTGTCCCACAAAATATCAAAAAAGATCAATAAATAATGATAATTCTGTTCCCATTTTAGTTTTATAAATGTTATTTGTTGTTATTTATTTTGCTATTTTAAGAAAAACAGATAACAAATTAGTTGAAATTATATAGATTTTTAACTTTTTTTTGTAATACACTCAAGTGAGCTACTGCTTTTTAGCTATTTGCATCAAATGAGTTTCATGCTTTTATTTCCTCATTTTCATTTTATCTGTTCGCATATTCATCATGAATTTATGGATAATAACTAAATTTTAAATAATATTTTTGTTGAAAGGTATAGAAAATTATGTTCGCTTGAATTCTGGAATTTTTAATAAAATATTGTCAATTATGAATAATTTATCAAAACAATACTCGTGGCGTTTGAAAAGTATTCAAAAAGGAGTTGACAAGAACCAATAATAAATATAATTCTAGAAAATTGTGGAATGAAGAATTATTTTTCAAAATAAATCACCATTTGCTCCAAACTCAAAAAAACAAATTTTTCTCAAATATAGATTCAAACAGTTTGTGCCATTCAAGTATCTTTCATCTCAATATGTGCCTTTCTCTTCTCCCTTCCATTTTATATTGACACATTATGTAAAAATATCCTGTAATAATCCTCTCAAATAGCATGAAAAAAGTAGGTTTTTTCGGCTGGTCAACCATTCTGATACGAATGAAAATGATGTGTTTGTGTCACCTGTGGAGCTGCCGGCAGACGTGGTGGTGTATCTGAAAAAGCTTCTTGTAGCCGGGGCAGCGCAGCAGTCGTCTCTTCGCTCAGCACCTTCTTCTTCCTCGTCTTCTTCAACAGGAGCAGCACGCCGATCAACTTCGTTATTCCGGAGGCGGAGAAGCGAAGAGAATAAATCTTCAGAGAATGAGCAGCCATCATCTTCATCAGCGCCTGCGATTGACCCTTCGGATGCGTCGGCTGTGGCTGCGTCATACACGTCGGCAGGAGCGATGGACGATATCGAGAGGCGGCTGCGGATTGTGGTACCAGAGGCGGCTGGGGTGTATGGGCGGCACATGCCGCTGTCGCTGCAGCTGCTGCTGTCGCCGCGGGCGCTGCAGACGCTGCGGGGATATGTTGTGGCTCGGCGGGCGGTGCTGTATGGGGGTGTTGTGTGTGCACACGATGTGGCGCTTTCAGCGATGCTTTCGGTTCCGCTGGTGGCACCGCTTCCTTCGCTTGCAGCGTCGGTGGGCACGAAGTCGGGGAGCAAGCGGATCTTTGCAGCGGCAGATGTGAATGCATTCCCGTCGATCTACGATCTGTTTGACCCGTCGCTGCTGCCGTCGGCGATAGCGCGGCTGGTGTCGCGATCGCCGCAGTCGAGGCGTGTGGTGGTGAAGCTGGACGACGAAGTGATGGGGCGAGGGATTGCAGTGTGTGAAGTGGGGGAGATTGTGGAGAAAGGGTTGGATGCTGCGGGGCTGAGGATGGAGGATGTGGTTCTGTCACCAGCAGCGATTGCACTGGCTGTGCTGGAGGAGCGGGAAGAAGTAGAGGAAGGAGAAAGGGGATGCAAAGAGGGAGACAAAGAGGGAGAAGAAAAGGGAGAAGAAGATGGAGGCAAAGATGGAGGGAAAGAGGGAGGTGATGGGAATGAGGAGAAATGTGGGTATCCGACAGCTCACAGAGAGTTTGTGGAGAGAATCAAAGAGAACCGGGGGAAGCTGGAAGAAGCGATGGCGCCTTTGATTGTGGAGGCGCTTGGGCTGAGTGGGCTGAGGTTTGTGAAGGCAGAGGCTGAGGTGGGCGCATACAAGCAGCATTCAGTTGAACCAGAAGTGTGCAGTTCTTCTCCATCCAATGGCATCCAACAGGAGAACAGGAGAGCAGAAGAGGAAGCAACAGATGGGTCTTTTGACATAACTTCAGATGGAAGAGAAGAAAATGTGGGGAAAGATGAGGAACAGGTGGAAATGTCTGTGAATGGATTGGGGATGAATGAGGAGCAAGGAAAAGAGGGTGGTTCGAATGATTTGGAGAAGGAAGAGGAAGAGGAAGAGGATGAAAAGGATGAAGAGGATGAAGATGATGAAAAGGAGAAAGTTTGAGGAATAGGTGGAAATATCAGTTGATTATTTGACAATAATAAAGGAAAAAAATTAATCCGATGAAAAAGAAAGGTTAAACAGTCGTTTGATTAATGAGGAGTGATAAGATGAAGAAGACGAAGAGGAGGAAAATGGAAGGAAAATTGAGTGCAAATAGAAGATCGGAGTGTCGTGGTTGTTCTATTAGGTTGAGAAATTACGAGAAGTGTCTTTAACTTAAAAGGCAATCAACAAATGATGCTTGTGATCATTGCAGACGGGCAGACTTTGGATGCGCTGGGAGAGCTGAACATGCCACTGACCATAAACTGTGTCAAGATGAAATGAAATGGAAAAAATACAGCTGAGGAGCAAAGCCAAAGAGGAATCTGTCTTTGGAGCATTGCGAGATCCTCATGCAGCATGGGACAGATAAGAAGCAGGGATGAAGCAGGCGATTTCCGAAGACTTTGTGGTTAAGTTTTTCGCACATGTTGAGTGAATTGAGCACAAAGCGGAGAAGAACGAGTTTGTGTGTAGTATCATTATCAGTCAGGATGAGTGGATCCACCTTGCGAATGCGCATTCATTGATGAAGCAGCGACTACTGTTTTGTGGAGTGACAGCTTCGTTTGATATTGCATGTGGATGATTCAGTGAAAGTGAAGTTCACAACGGAGAAGGGAATTGAAGCTGCACGGCAGAGCAGAGAAGGAGTAGAAGCAGGTAATGCGAAGGAGATTCTGAGCAATTGTTCAACGATGCTGTTAGGGCATGCGTTTGAAGATGTGCCTGATGGATAGTCTAATGCGGATACTCAGCTGATATAACTGTGTGAGTGAATGGAGGCAGAGGTGCAGAAGGAGGGAAGGTGGGTTTATTCAACACGTCAGACAAGAGGCTCGGGACAGAAGAGGAGTTTATTTAGAGAAGACAGTCGAATGCTGTGCATATGAAAAGCGAATACGGCTGTGATGCTTCTTACACCATTTCTAACCGACCACGCTTTCTCAGCGGTGTTCCGATGGATGCTTCTATGGCATTGAAAATGAAAGCAGAGGATCTTTGTTTCTAATTCTTCTTTTCCTTCTTCTTCCACTTCTTCTTCTTCTTTTTTTTTTTTTCTGCTGCTGCTGCTTCCACGGCAAGTTCCACTTTTTGCAGAAATGAGGAAAAGACAACACAAGTTGCGAAGTTCCAGCTAGTGGAGCTAACGATGGAACGTCGAAAGAATAAATTTCAACGCTTGGCGTTTTTTCTATATGCTCTGAGTGAGCAACGCCGTTTCTTCCTGGTTTATACGCTGTATCTGTTTGGGTGAAAAGGAGATGAGGCGGATAGGGATGCATATGAGTATATGACGGTTGTTCCATTTGAGTCCGAGCATGCGATAAAGCGAGCTAATTATTTAATTGAAGCGGCGTTTGCAGAAATGTTAACAGATGTTTGTGTGTGACAGGCTAGTGTGGAGATAATGATTGAGATAATCTGAAAAAAGGGTAATTCTTCGAATTGGAGCAAGGATACAATAACAGTGCTGTTTGTGAGTGTGAAGGAGGAAGTTGTTGAAAAGAAAGAAGGAGAAGGAGAAGGAGAAATAGAAGAAGAAGATAGATGAGAAGAAGAGGAAGAAGAAAAAGAAGATGAAAGAAAGAAGATGAGCTTAAATAGAATCATTTCAAAGTCTGCTGTTATCATTGCAGAGCTAAATGATTAGCTGGCATCGGGGACTATCAAACCACTTTGTTCATCATTTCTTCGAATTTCATGCTTTCGATCAGCAAAGGCCAATTCATCGCTCATCATAATCATTCCACACACAACAACTTTCTTTTCTGTTGTTAATCTTGTTAGGGAGTTCTTCATTGTCAAACAAGGAAATCGGACGATTCCACAATGCGAGTGATCGGATGCTTCGATATTGCTCAGAAATATTTCTTCTGGAGTGTGAAGGAGAAAGATACACAGAGGAATGACCACACTCGTATTTCCATTGTCATATCCTCGAACTTTCTCAAGAGAATCCAAAGAGGCTTCCACACATGTGATGTTTTCTGATTTTGCTGTTTCTTCTAGATTGGGTGAAAAGATGAAGATATCGCTTCCCCACTTGGCTGTGTTTGTTCCAAATGAAGAGGAGATTAGGAATTCTGGTTTTTCATTCAATAATCGAAGAAAAATTCCTCCCTTAAATCCATATGACGCAGAGCAAGAGCACCCATCGAAAGATTCACCTTTCACTTTCACTTCGTTTTTATTCCCAACACATAGAATCATCAACACTCAGTTAGCTGATGTTCTGCTTCCACATCCTGTTAATGAACAAGTATTGAGATCTTTATCTTATATGCCATTTAAGAAATAAATGTTAATTATCAACTGCGATCTTTTCAATAAAAATGTATGATTAAATTTTAAATAAAAATTAAAAATTTTTTGTTTAAATATAATACTAACCACTAAATTTATCAAATTTTCAAATGCGTTTAATGTGTGTGTTCAATTTTCGCATTTACGTTAAGTTCAGGCTCATAATGCAAATGAAAAACTCTATTCAAATGAAAATTAGAATTAACATTGAAAATCAAGTTTATCAAAAAATAGAATCAAAACACACCTTGGACATTTCATTTATAAATAATTGCAAAGAAGTTCAATCAAGTGATACTCTTTTTCATGGAAAAACTGATAAATTTTGATCAAAAATTTTATATATAATTTTTTATCAAACAGTATTTTTTCTCATAAAGAAGTTTGTTATGAACCAACAAACATTATTGCAAAACAAGCATTTTTTCATGAGAATAATGGAAACGGAATGAAAAATATTTAATGACGATGGGTCAAATTTTTGATCTGATGTCACTTTTCAAAAAAATATAGACAAATGTGAAAAAAATCAAGAAAAAACAAGTTGTTAAACTTAAGATTTTGAATATTAAAAGGATAATGCAAGTAGTTTTAAAAAATGGATTTCTTATTTTTGTGAAATGCTTCCTCGGCTGAAAAAAGTCACTTCAAAATCAATAAAAAATTGCTGTATCTCTACAAAAAATAAACAATATTTAAAAAACAAACCGGTAATTTAATGTATTTGTTTTATAAACACCCTCGCCCTAGTGTTGTGGTTCATCAAGCTTTATTGAATGACTGGCATGCAAAAACAAAAAAAAGTGCCAATAAAGGAAAAAGTCCCATTAAAAAGTTGGGCAAGTTACAAGTATATGGACCATCGATAAAAATTTTTTAATATATTTTTAAAGATACAAAATGGAATATTAATTTATTTAAAATAAGTTATTTTTATCGAAAAAGTGTTTTTAACAACTTTTCATTTTTCATATGATTTATCCCATAACATTTTCTTGTTTTTACAGGTTTGAAAATTTTGTTTATTTTACGAAATAAACTCTCTTCGAACTTATATGTTGTTATATTATAATTAAAATCGATAATACTTATTATTGCTCAAACCATGGAAGCGAGTATCTGCTCTGCTTGAAAATTGCTCTATTCAGATACATCGAGCAGTTTTGGTTAATGACCGAGAAATATGCAACAGTTGCATTTATTCCTTGAGAAATGCAACAGAAAGGAGAGTTGTGAAACCTGATGGCTTGTTGAAAGGAATGGTTGTTGGTTGTTTCGAAGGAGATTTGGCAGCCAACATTTAATCACGATTTGATGTGGAGTTGTTTGCTTTTTATTTTTGAATATTATAGAAAAGCTGAAAGAAAATTTGAAAGAAGAAAAGGAAGAAGAGAAAAGAAAAGTTTTGAAAAAGGAAGCATTTGAAAAAATGGAAGAAGAAGGATACAAAGATGACGTCACAAGATTTTGTGAATAGTTTAATTTACCAAGTTAAGAATATTACTCAGATTATACATTATTTGAGGATATTTTCGATAATTTTGAAAAATATTTTTGAATATGATATGAATTTCAGCTTTGAAACCCAATAATAAGAAGTATTGCAAAATAACAAACCAGTTTTAGAATTCCATTATTATTTTGTAATGAAAATTTTAGATTTGAAAGTCCAGAAGTTTTTTATTAAATAAGTTTAATGAATAAAAGATAAATTTTTGTTAAATTGTAATTTTTTCTTTTCGCAACGAACGAAGAAAAATTAAACTTGCTTGATTCTTTTCCTGACAATTTTTTTATATTTTTAATTTCAAATAATTTTCTTCTTTTCAAATGTTCATTTTTATTGAAAATTCTTGGTATTATCACAGTATATACTTTCATCTATTTTGTATATCATTTTTTCTTGTTTTCTCGAGTGAATGTGTGTTCTTCACAAAAAATAATAAAAAGAAAATATAAAAAGATGAAGTTAATATGGGGCAAAATTTTCTTTTTCCAAATTTTGTTCCACCCGTAATTTCGACAATAATTTCTACAAAAAATTTAATTATTCACTGAACAGTTTTAAAAATGGCTAAATTTTTTTGAAAAGTGACATCAGATCAAAAATATGACCCATGGAAGTTAATTTTCAAACACTCCATTTCCATTATTCATATAATAATATTGAATTTTCACAGTGATGTTTGTTGGTTCATGACAAACTTCTTTATGAGAAGAAATACTCTTTCACAAAAAATTATATATCAAATTTTTTGATCAAAATTCAAATATCAGTTTTTCCATGAAAAAGTGTTTCACATAATTTAACCATTTTGCAATTGTTTATTAATGAAATGCGCAAGGTATGTTTCGATTTTTATTCCAATTCAACTTGATTTTTAATGTTAATTCAAAATTTCATTTGAATAGCATTTTTCTTTTGCTTTATGAGCCTGAACTCAACATGATTGCGAAGATAGAACACACATAAACGATGCAACTGTTAATCGGATAAGTTTAGTGGTTTCCATTTAATGTTAACAAATAAATTTAATTTTAAATAGATTATTTAATCATGCTTTTTTTATTGAATAGTTTGCAGTTGAGAATCAACATTTGTTTTTTCAATGGCACAATAGACAAAGATCTGAATTCGAGAGAATGTTCAGGGTGTGGAAGCACAACATTGGCTGAAGGAGGATCGATGATGTTGTGAGTTGGGAATGAAAATGAAGTGAAAGTGAAAGGCGGGACCATTAATGAGTGTTATTGCTCAGCATTGTATGGACTAGGGGGAGGCATCCTCCTTCGATTGATGGAAGACAATCCCAATTTCCAGATTTCTTCCTCTTTTGGCGCAAACACAGCCAAGTGGGGAAGTGATATCTTTGTAATCTCTCCCAATTTGGCAGAAACAGCAAAATCGAAAAATATCTTATGTGTTTCAGATTCATTTGATTCTGTTGACAAAGTGAGAGGATATGACAATAAAAACAACAGTGTGGTCATTCCTCTGTGTATCTTTCTCCTTCACACTCCAGAAGAAATATTTCTGAGCAATATCGAAGCATCCGATCACTCGCATTGTGGAATCGTCCGATTTCCTTGTTTGACAATGAAGAACTCCCTAACAAGATTAACAACAGAAAAGAAAGTTGTTGTGTGTGGAATGATTTTGATGAGCGATGAATTGGCCTTCTCTGATCAAAAGCATGAATCAGAAGAATGACGATCAAAGCGGTTTGACAGTTTCTGATTCGAGTGCAACATCCAATTCAGCGATGTTAACAACAAGCGTTGAAACAAAATTATCAAATCTCATCTTCTCTCTTCCATCATCCCTTTTTCTTCGCTCCATTTTCATTCTCTCATCATCATTAACTTCTCCTTCTTCTCCTTCTTCTTCTTCTTCTCTTCTTCTTCTTCTTCTTCTTCTCCTCCTCCTCCTTCTTCTTCTTCTTCTTCTTCTTCTTCTTCTTCTCATTCTTCTTCTTCTTCTTCTTCTTCTTCTTCTCCTTCTTCTCAATCTTCTCAATCTTCTTCTCTTTCCCCTTCTTCTCCTTCCTCTCTTCCTTCTTCTTCTTCTTCTTCTTCTTCTTCTCCTCCTCCTCCTCCTCCTCCTTCTTCTTCTTCTTCTTCTTCTTCTCCAATTTCTTCTTCAACTACAACCATTCCATTTGATTTGACTAGAGCAATGAACATAGAAAACGAAAATGTTGGACACGATGCTGATAGCATGCTTCTTGACTGTGTGAGTGATTTCGAAGTGGATGATGAAGATAATGATAATGATGACGAGGATGAAATAGAAGGGATGAGGTGTCAGAAATATTATGAGAGTTTTGACGATGGATCAGAAGCAAATGAAAGAGAAGAATCTGGAACACAATCATCAACTCATCTTCTGAGAGCACATGAAAGGGAATCTTCATCACGCCCCAATGCTAATTAAACTTCTGTAACTTCTTCTTCTTCTTCTTCTTCTTCTTCTTCTTCTGCTTCTGCTTCTGCTTCAAATTCAAATTCAAATTCAAATTCAAATTCAAGCAATCCTTCTTCGAGCAATCTTTTCCAACTACTTGGCTCAACTGATTCTGCAACTTCTCAAACTGGAAGCCAACCTCAAGCACAGCCTTCCATGCTTCATCCTCCATTTATGCAATTTTCACCTATCAGCCAGCAGCAGGGGCAGTGGGTTCCGCAGAGCCGTGCTTTTGCAGAAGAGGAATTAGACGCTAGAATCATTTTCATTGAGCTTTTAAAGGAATAAATTTTTTGAATTTTTTAATCGTTTAACAATGCATGATATAATTTAGATTATTGACGAGCTTTGCCCATATGAATTTTCTCGTGAAGAAGCAAAACCGGCTGTGCGTGAGGTGGGAACAGATATGGACACAGTTCTTCCTTGGATCACTAAGAAACATTTTTCGAATCAATAGGATTTTTTTATTTGTTTTTGTTCGTTCTTGTGGGTGAATTTAACACTTTGTTTTTTTGAATATGCCATGAATTTATTGACTTATTGTGTTTTTACAAATTTGATAAAAATTTGACGCGGAATATTTTTACAGTTTATTTTTTAAAATTTTTTATTTATTTCTTTAATGGAGGACTTTGTATTTACAGAAAGTTTATCATCGTTTTTAGAAACAAAGTTTTATAGAGATAACATTGAATTTGCAAAAGCAAAGTGTGAATTTTCAAATAATTCTTTGGTGATAAAAAAATTATTTGGCAGCCCCAATTATCTTGATGTCATTTGGAAAAATCTTTCTTGAAACAGAGGCATTGCAGAATTTGTTCATGCTATGATCAGCGTTAACGTTATAATTAAAATTTGCTCCGGATTAAAACAGAATCTGAAACAGAATTTCTTAATCAACAGCTTTGCCAGAGATGTTATTTAATTCTTTACAGATGTCTGATTGTACTTGGAGCTGAACTGCAATCGCAAAATATTGAATTTCGTCAGGTATTGTTTTGCTTGAGCTTCTTTTTTTAATCGTTTACAGCTTTTTCAATTTGTTATTTTCTCGGTTGCCTTTTCGTTCAAACTTATGAATGGAAATATGAAATGATTGCCTGTGATGGCTTTAAAAAGAATAAAAAGTCTGAATTTACAGTCAGGCGTCCAAGTCAAAGAGCAAAAGAAGATGAACGAGCTGGCGAATGGGGAAAGAAAAAGGGGGAGTTGCTGAATCAGATCACAAATAGAATCGGGGGCAATGAAGATACCGATGATTCTTTTGTTCGCTGGAAATTGTTTGATGTGGTTGTATCAACTCTATTTCAGCTTCTTGAGTGGAAATGGAATACATCGGTTTGTTTCAAGCTATTTTCTTGTATTGATATTGTTCAAAGAAATCCCCTTTTTGTGTATTGCTTTTGATTGAAAATGACAAAATATTATTCCACTCGCAAATAGATAGTTGATCATTTCAGTCACAAAGCTCGTCTTCGACTCATCTTCTACTGAAATATCTGATTAGACAACTTCTTGAATCATCTTCTTTTCACACAGACACCGAGGTTCGGATTATTCGAATGATATTGACATACAACAGACGAATCATTCATCCTCTTCTTTCGAATCCTTCTTCTTCCTCTTCATCTTCTTCCTCTTCATCTTCTTCCTCTTCATCTTCTTCCTCTTCTTCTTCTTCTTCTCCTTCTTCTCCTTCGCAAACACAGAAATTGATGCTGCTTTCAATGCATTATGGTCATCAAACATGTTTTTATGCAGTTGGATGATCGAATCTTTAACTGGAGAATATTCTTTGATAAAAGGAGAGAAGAAGAAGAAGTAGAAGCAGAAGATAAGTCAATGCGATGGAAAGAAGGGGATGTGTTGGGAATGAGAGGAGGGAGATTAGCAGAAGGGAGAAGAAGAATAGTTTGAGGATGAGAAGAAGAGGAAGAAGAAGAAGAGGAAGAAGAAGAAGAGGAAGAGGAAACAAATGAATGAGAAGAAGAAGAAGAAGAAGAAGAAGAAGGAAAAGAAAAAAAAAAGAAGAATTTGATGGGAAAGAAGCAGTCAGAGAAGAAGAAATAAAAGAAGGAGGAAGAGAAGAAGAAGAAGAAGAAGATTCAATGGAATTGGAAGAAGAAGAAGAAAGATGAGAAGAAGAAACAAAGTTGTAATCCACATCCTCTGCTGCCATATTCAATGCTATGGAAGCATCCATTTGAACAATCGCTGAGAAAGCATGGTCAGTTTGAAATAGCGTACGAAGCATCACTGCCGCATTCCCCTATCGTCTGTTCAGCATTTGACTGTCTTATCTGAATAAACAACTCTTCGACACCGAGCCTATTGTCTGACGTGTTGAATGACATGACACTTCTCCTTCTGCACCTCTGCCTCCATTCACTCACCTAGCCAAGTCAGCTGTGTGTCCGCATCAGACGCCACATCAAGCACACTCTCAAACGTATGCACTGACAGCATCGCTGAACAATTGCTTAGAATCTTTTTCGCATTACCTGCTGCTCCTTCTCTGTTCCGACATACAACCTCAATTTCCTTCTCCGTTGTAAACTTCACTTTCTCCGAGTCATCTGTTCTCCATCACAACCGATACTGTCCTTCCACAGCACAGTGGCTGCGGCTGCATCACAATGTGTACATTTGCAAGTCGGATCCACTCATCCTGGCAGATAAAGATACCACACACATATTCGTTCTCCTCTGCTTTGTGCTCGAACCACTCAACAAGTTCGAAAAACATAACCGCCAAGTCTTCCACACCGACCTGCTTCATCCCTGCTTCACTCTCTGTCCCATTCAACACGAGGATCTCGCATGGCCCCAGAACCAGATTCCTCTTTGGCTTTGTTCCTCAGCTGTATCTCCACCATTTCACCTGCATCTTAGCACGGCTTCATGACAGCTGCATGTTCAGCTCGCCAAGCACATCAAAAGTCTGCCAGTTTTTTATGAGCACACGCATCATTCGCTGATTGCCTTTTTGTGTCAGGGCACTGCTCGTCAGCCCTCAACCAGATTGAACAACCACGGCACTCCAATATTCTATCTGCACTCAATTTTTCCTCACTCTTCCTCCTCAACCTCTTCTTCTTTTTATCACTCCGTATAAATCAAACAACATTTTCCCCTTGCTTCTTCATAGGATTTGTCTTTTTCCTCATTTATTAACAAATCATTCGCTCATTTTTTTATAACAGCTTCACAGAAATAATCATTTCAATAAAACTTTTCGTTGCAGAAATAATCAAATACTCATCTGCTTCTCCTGCTGAATCGTTCTCCTTCCTCCACTTGTTTTCGCTCCTCAAGCTCCAACAGTGCAATCGCTGCTGGTGACAGAACCACATCCTCCATCCTCAGCCCCGCTGCCGACAGCCCCTTCTCCACAATCTCCCCCACTTCACACACTGCAATCCCTCGCCCCATCACTTCGTCGTCCAGCGTCACTCACACGCCTCGACTGCAGCTATATCCAACGGCAGCAGCGACGGGTCAAACAGATCGTAGATCGACGGGAACGCATTCACATTTGCTGCTGCAAAGATCCGCTTGCTCCCCGACTTCGTTCCTACTAATGCTGCAAGCGACGGAAGCGGCGTCACCAGCGCAACAGAAAGCATCTCCGAAAGTTCCATACCGTAAGCACACACAACGTCTCCGTACAAACAGCACTGCACACCGCGCCTCAGCATAACCTCGTGGAGCTCGTTGTAACCGCAGTGATGGTTTCTTGTGATTTGCATACACACCAGTTGCCTCTGGCATCACAATCCACAGACGCCTCTCGATATCGTCCGTCACTGCTGCAGATGTGAATAACACCGTCACAGCCGACGTATCCGAATGGTCAATCGCAGGCGCTGCTGCTGATGGTGATGACTGCCCGACCCATTCCGCCTTCATCTATTCGTTTCCCTGCCATTGGAATGGCGGATGTTACCTACATGCTGTTCAAGTTGAAGATGGCGAAGAAGACGAAAGTGCTGAGAGAAGAGACGACTGCTGCGCTGCCCCGGCCACAAGGAGCTTGATGAGATATATCCCATCACGTCAGCCAGAATTTTTACCAGAAGCACTTACAGCATCCACATTCGTATCATAATGATGGATGAGTCGAGAAAACCAGATTTTATCGTACAATTTGAAAAGATTAAAGCAGTAAACCTTTCGTGATGCGTTTATTCAAAATGGAATGGAGAAGAAAAAGGCACATAACGAGATGAAAACTATTTGTTTGATACTATCTTTTTAAATCCATATATGAGATCAAATTGTTATTTAAAGTTTGCAACAAATGGAGATTTATTTTGAAAAATTAAATCTCATTCCACAATTTTCTTAAATAACATTAATAATTGCTTTATGTCACCTCCTTTTTGATATTATTCTAACGCAACGAGTATTGTTTTGATGAATTTTTCCTGTTTGAAAATTTCTTAAAAAAATTTGATAATTCATGCAAATCAAATATTATTTGTCTTTCAATGAAAAAAAAATAATGAAAGCTTTGTTAATATCCATAATTTCAGAATGAACATTCAAACAGATGAGATGAAAATGAAGAAATAAAAACATTTAATTCATTTTATTCAAATAGCTGGAATGCATTGTTGACATAAGTGTATCACAAAATAAAGTTAAAAATCTATATAATTTCAACAAATATGAATCCTATTTTTCAATAAAAAGCGAAATAAATAACAATAAATAACATTTTTCAAACAAAAATGGGAACGGAATTATCATTATTTATTGATCTTTTTTGATATTTTGTGGGACAAAATTAAAGTCGAGGAACTTTTCAAAAAAATTTTGCCAAATATTTATTTTTTTTATAAAAAAAAACGACAACAAACATTTATTTACCTGGGAAACTGATTCAGGACCCAAGTCCTTCAAGTTTCTCAATTATAAACAAAGAATTAAGAAACAAGATGGAATCAGTCTTGTCCTCTACCGAAAGTTATTCTGTTTCATCGGATAAGCATAGACAAATATTTGTTATTTCTAAGTTTATTAAACGTTTATTTTTTATTAATTAATTAGTTAGTTAAATTAAAAAAAAATAAAAATATAAATTTTAAATTTAATAAAATTGAAATTAAATACAAAATAATTTTACAGTTTGTTTATTTCAAAAATAACTATCAATCACTTTCAATAGATGAATTGTGAAATAAAAAAAAATTTCAAAATTATTGGGTTATTTTGAAATAACCCAATAATTTTGAAATTGTCTGTGGAAATCTTGAAATTTTTGGGGAATTTTACAATAACTCAGGTAGCAAAAAATTTTCTGTGAAAAAATATATTATGCATATACATGAAGTTATTCAAATCATATTTATGAAAAATATTCTGTTGTTTTTTATTGTTATTAATAAAAGAAAAAAATTTTTTAACAGAACTATTTCGAAATAATTAACAGCTTATCGAAATCAGCTTTGGAATACAATTTTGTTCTTTTTAAAAAACATTATTATGAAAGTTTGATGGTTTTCATTGTACTTTTTTTTTTCGGATGAATGATGAAGGTCAAATTTTAAAAAAAGTCCCCAAGGATCTAAATATTTACCGATTGGAGAATGTTATGAAACACTCCGTTGCAATTTTTAATCATCAATATTCAAAATCTCACAAACGAGAAAGATTATCTATGATAAACTTCAACATTTAAAAAAAAAATGACTCTTGAAAGAATAATTTGATGAAATTTTTTGATCTATTTAAAAATTGATAATCTGGTGAAATAAGATTTGTTGCATTTTATCACGAAAGTTTCTGAACAAGATATATGAGGGACAATGTGTTTCACAAGTTTGAGCGTTGAAAAATTCTTCAGATTTGAAAAAACATATTCATTCATTTTCACTGTTTATCTTGGTTAAAGCAATTCAAATGAAAAATTCTTCTCATCAATGTTAAGTTGAATTGAATCATATTCAAATTCAAGGGGAAACAAAATGGACGCAACAGAAAATTTGTCCATTTCATTATGGAAATGAATTGGTTGCGCATCGCAACAAGAAGGTGCACTTTATTTCCAAGACTGTGAAAAAACCATTCTTTATATTGAAAACTCGTCTTTAACAAAATGAAATGTTTCTTCTGCAAGATGTGGAGGAATAGATGCATTGAACATCGCTGATGTATTTTGCTCCATACCACATTTGTTCAACGTTGCGCGAAAGGAACCCCAGAGTTGGGTGGAGGGGAAGGGATAAAGATCGAAAATGTTAATACACAGCCAGTGGTTTATGATTGCTCCTTTCAAAATTACTCTTCAGGCAACGATAGAGGGGCAATTGATCTGCGTGCAAAGAGAACTGAGAGGCAGAAGAAATGTGTTATTAATTAGCTTATTTTTCAACTGCAGATGCAACGGAACAGCTACTGGAATTGGAGGAGCAATTGAACATTGGCTTTCAATGAACAAAGTCTTTATGTTTAACTATCTGTTCTGCAACTGCTTTTCGATGACAGCAGGAGGTGTTGTTGGCTCACAAATCAATGCAGTTAATAAAGGAATTTTAATTTTTCTGTTGTTTTTTCCACAAAGGCGCATGTGTGAAAGGCAGACATGATATTTTTCTTCAAGACTTTTTGCTAAACAACATTCACATAAGATATTATTCAAACAGACAAACTGAAAACAGAGTGAGTACAAACTCTGGTTCAATCATTGACTGAAGTGAATGGATTAATAATGATGGAGGAAAAACCTAATTTGTTTTTTCAACTGCAGCACAACCGAATTCCAAAGGCACTTTTTCATGTGGGATCAATGAAAGCTATCCGTGTAACACTGTCAGCCATTGGTTTACTCAACTTATTCCAGGTTGTGCAAATGAAGTCCAGATATTAGCAAAAACAATGACAGAAATAAGAAGTGTAGACTCGATACCAACGCTTATGTGATATATGGACAAAGTGGTGTGAGTGCAATTGTCCAAACAAAAATTGAAGCAGCTTATGTTTCTCATATTTCAGTTTCAACAGGAACTTGCTCTTGTGAATTGCTCAGAAGATGTGAATATTAATAACTCAAGAATATTCTAAAAAAATGGAACTTAAAAGGTTGAACAACAGGCTGCACAACTCTTTTCTTACTAAGTCTACTATTTTCGCGAAGCCTCCATGATTGTTCTATTTGCTGCGGCTCCATCACCATCTGCTCATGTTTTCCAGTTAAACGCCAACAATGTGCGAGTATTGCTGATTGAATATCTTCGGAAAACAGTCATTTTTATAATTTCACATCATCTGGGTCTGTTTTCTCCAGCTGTTGTCTTTTCTTCCCTTTCAGTTCCATAACTAATGATGCCATCTCTTCTCCTCATCTCTTTTAGTGAAGATTGAATGTTTAATCAAATTCCTGTCAATCTGACAGAAAAACAATTTTCAAACAATTTTCGTTGTCATCATCTTCCTTTTCTTCTTCCTCCTCCTCATTTTTTATTCTTTTTCTTCATCATTTCCTGCCTTTTTGAAGGAAATCTTATGAAAGAAAATAATGCTTTCTCTCAAATAGAAATATGTTTTTTTTCATTTGAAGAAAACAATGAATGAAAATGATTGCTATAAGAAACAAGAGATTAAAGAAAAAGAAAAAGGAAAAGAAGAAGACAACACTGATGAAAATTTTAGGAGAGAAATCAAATGATCAATCACATCTTATAATGGCTCAAAGGACTGCAACATTTTGTTTGTCTCCAATACTTTGTTCTTAAAGAGATCTTAACGATGTTCAGAAAAAACGGATACTGATGAATCTTAGCAAGATATAATTCCTTTTCCATCTTCAATATCATCGTCTCATGAAACTTCATCACTCACTGTCCGTCCCACAGCAGCATCCCAAAGCTTATAGACACTTCTTCCTCATTCCTCTTCAGCTGCAGCCTCAGCAGTACCACCAGTAGCCGCACCATTTGGAACAGCGCCCTCTGCCCTTCTTTCTTTGAGATATCCTTCTGTGCAGTCTCCTTTCACACCTAAGCCCAACCGATACTCTCATCCATTTTCATGCAGACGCTTTAGAAAGCACACTCAATGTGAATTGCAATTCCTTCTCACTCTCTTTGTAATCACTCTGAATTCATTCAACGTTTGAGGAACTCTCCAGTGAGTTGCATTACATATATCCGGTAGTCTAAGACACAACAAGAAGAAGTCGTTTTATTTGAACACTTCCAGTACCTTGCAGACGAAGGCGGACAGCACACAGACAGCCTGTATGCCTCTCGGAAGTTCCAAAGCAACAACGCCTGTGAAATTTGTGGATTGCACATACGCAGAAGAGATTCCATTTGAACAGGCGTGATCTTTCCGCAAGCTTCTCCTGATAACAAACACGAAGAAGAAGACATATCGAAACAAAACATGAAATCATACAGAGCTTTTATCTCCTCCTTCCGCTTCGCTGCTTCTGTCTGGTTGAAGTTCAGGATAAATTCAAGAATGCAGATGACTCTGTACTCACCTTCTCCAACTTCAATAATTTTAACACCTCAGAAAACATCTTGATCTTCTTCTCCATCGCATCTTCAACAGCACGATATTGAAAAACAATTGAAATGATTGCTCATCTCCGGTGAACTTCTAACTCGTGAATCTCCCGTACAGCAACATATCCTCAAAAAACTTCCGGAATTTCTTTTCATTGTGGATTATTTCCCATGACACAGTCTCACCCTTCTTCTGCTCTGATTTCTTCTCTCCCAGGTACTGAACAACAGTTGCCTTCCCTGACTCTTTCTATTCCACTGTAAAAGTTGCCGTTAACATCCAGTTCTTCTGCATTCTCTTCGCATCGTTGTGCGGAGACAGCTGAACCACATTCAGCTCACTTGCATCTCTTTTTTCTACCTTTACACACTCCTCCTTCTCCTCCTCCTTCTCCTTCTCCTTCTCCTTCTCCTTCTTCTTCTTCGTTTTCGCCTCTTCTTCTGTTCATCCATCTCCTCTTCGTACTGTAAAACTCTCTCACCCCTTTCTTCTCTGCTCCACAATCCCTTTCCATGTAAAAATTTCCCCGCAACACTAGCTCCTCCTGCTCCTTTACCTGCCCAACCAGCCGTTCAACCTTCTCTTCAAACGACGCCTTCATTTTTTTCTGTTTCTGCTTCTTTTGTGCAAGAATCATTTCCTTCTTCGCAATCACATTTTTCAACAGCGCCTTCTTCTCAATTATCGTCTTCTCCTGCACTTTCGACAGCTCGATCAACATCTTCGTTTCCTTCTCCATCTCGTTTATCTTCTACCGCAACGTTGCATACACTCCTCCTTCACAACTACCACCAGTATCATCAATGCTTCCACCATTGGTCACAGCGTTGTTCTTCTCCGATCTTTCGCTGATCCAAGATTTAGATCCCATTTTTTCATCTTCTCCTCCACATCAGTTAACTTCTCCTGCGAAACTCACCCAATAACCAACTTCACAATAACTCCTTTTCCGCTTGTGCATACAGCAAGGAACACAGCACTTCCATTTTTAATAATTACTGCAATCTTCTCCTGGCACTTTTCACGCAGCCCCAACTGCAGAATCAACAAAGCCAAAGATAAAACCATCCCACACTGTGTAGAGGTCAGTGAAAAAAGCTTGGCAGCATGCATCGCCAGACCATAAGTATCTGTTTGCTAACCACACTCACAACTCCTCCTTGCTAAGCTCTATCTTCTTCATTATCTCCGCCAACTGCTCCATCAGCTCCTTCGCCTCTGCATTGGGTTACTACCTCAGCTCCAGAATCTTCCTTTCCAGTTTCACCACCATCTCCTCAATCTTCCACACTTCATTCTCTTCAACTCCTCATCTTATCACTTCTCCGTCTGTCTTCACAGCCACACTCCTCGACTACGCAGATCGGAACACCAGTTACGCTGTGGAAGGTTGTAACTTTAGAAGAATTAAACAGAACGTAGATCAAGTGGAACGCGTTCACGCCGTTCGATACAAAGATCCGCTTTCTCCTAAACAACGAACCCACCAACATTGCAAGTTAAAGATGCAGATTCACCAGCGAAACTGAAAGTGTCACCGAAAGCGCTAAAACATACCCCCCACAGTTTCCGCAGCGCACATGGAAACAACGGTATGCACTGATCAAACACTCCAGTCACTTTCTTATTTTCGCTTCTTTGCCCTCGGAATGGCAAGGCTGATCTGTATTCAGCATGAGCAAAAAAGATGTGAAAGTCATTTCAGTCTTTTCAAATGAAAAAAAATATATAATTTGAAATACATCAAGTTGAATTTTGGTGGATTCGAGCTGTGATTGATAAAGTTGAAATCAATAAAATCTAAAGGCAAAAGGTTTGTGTGCTCGTTCTTCGTGGAAAATATTGTTTAACAAAACTACGTATTGTTTTATTTTATTTCTAGTCTGTGAAAAGCTCCGAATCCTGAATCTTGTGTCTAATTACTGATAAAACGATTCAAAAATTAGTTGTATTTTTTTTTTAATCAACATTTTGTTCAATATGACTTTGAACAAATTTTCACGTTTAGCTCACATTATTCAAACGTCTATACGATCCACACACAGTGATTTGATTGTTTCGTGAAGAGATATAACAGTAGAAGAAAGTCATTTATACAAGAAGAAACAAAAAATCAGTAAATCGCTTGTGAATATTTGCTTCTTTTCTTCTTTATCCAATGGAAAATCATTTCCATGGATATGATCAATTCATTTTCGGGTCAAATTTGTTGTGGTTTAATGGAAATCAGTTTTATGAATCGGACAACAATGCCGCTTTATTCCTCTCAATCATCGGTTTTCGTCAATTTTTCAAACATTGAAAGACATGAAATGTAATTTGTTTCATTGAAGGTACTGCTTCGATTTATTTTTGATTGTTTTCAATGATTGCTTTCATAGTTTCACAGGCATGAAAGTCACAAAATATATTCAAATTTTTATTCACTATTAAAGTGCATAAGCACCTTAATTATCAAGAAAGTGTTTCATCAATTCCTTCTCTTTTTGAGAGACGCCACAATCTATGGGTCAGTCGCCACATTTGATCAATGATGTCTGCTTCACAATTCCCTCCGATTGTTGGACTTACGCCGTCGGCTGATTCTGCAATGCAGCACAGTGGGGCGCAAAGCCAACCAGGGACCTTGTCACAACCTAACATCTTTTCTTCCTCTTCAATTTTTTCACCTTCTTCATCGGAAGGTTTAGCACAGGAGTTGACCCCTTCAGCTGACAGAAAGGAGAATGATGATTTCTTAGACATATCACAACTTATTTGTCAGGAGTTTGAGGACATTTTCGGACAAACGCCGAATATTTCAATTTTTGATCTAAGGATTTCCCCAAGATCCGTTCAAGTTGTTGTTGAGGAGTATAAGACACAGGATTTTAGCCCATTGTTATCTTAAGAACCACCCGCTTCCAAGAGAACAAAGGACTGGATTAACGATGCGTTAGATCAAACAGGTATTCATGTTGATACCTTCTAAAACCTAGCACTTCAAGCATTGCTCTTCGGACTGACTCATGAATTCACTTCAAAGGAAGAAACAAAATGAAGACTGGCTGATATTTTGATTATGATCACCAAGGCTCTTCAAGAGGTATGAACGGTTCGAATTCGAGGCAGGCTTGGTTTCAGTGCTTCCACAGCGATGAGCACAGACGCTTCTACAGGAATTCTCACAGAGAGACAGGAACTGATTCTCAAAGAAACAAGGCTGGAAGCCAAGCTAGAGAGAGGATTCCAGAGACCAGCACTTCCTATAACACGTGTTCAGGCTCCTGTTAAAGAACAACCAGGAACACTTCAAAGAAGATTTAGTTATCCCATTTCTCACACAAATACACGGTTTTTTCGGAGATACCCTAGGTCCTCAGCCCCCACAAGAAGGCATCAATTCGGAAGAAGGAGGAACCAGAGCAGTTGGAGCAGGAGACCAGGGGTGCGTCAACAATTTTAGGTCCAGTTCACGAGGAAACAGAGCAGAGGAGGCACATTGGAGGGAGAACCGCTTTGTTTCTCTCAGCATGGAAGCGAATCGGAGGAGAGAAATTGATAAGCAATGGAGTGCAGGCCATGTGGAAAAGCAAGCAGTCCAGGAAAGCTCTCAGCAGAGCGCAGTTCAAAGATGGAGCGTGTCTTCTCAACCAACAAAAGATCGAGGAATTCAAGAAAATATTAGAAGAACAGTTACGAACAGGAGTTGCTATTCCAATGGAGCAGAAGGAGGTCAAACACAGAAACAATTTGTCCCTCATTCAAAAGAAGTCAGGCAGCTGGAGACAGATTCTCGATTGTCGGAAACTAAACGTAGCAGTGAAGAGAACACATTTCAAGTGCGACGGAGAAAAAACAGTAGAACGACTTAGAAGACGGAAAGATTACGCAGTCTCCCTAGACTTGAAACAAGCTTATTATTTAATTCCAGTTTCAAGAGAACTAATTCCCTATCTTGCTTTCAGATTCATGGGAAAAGACTACTCCTTCAAAGGCATGCCTTTCGGCTTTGTAGATGCCCCGCGCCTGTTCACACATATAATGAGGAAGGTGACAGCGGAGATAAGAAGAAGATGGGATGTCAGAGTCGTTGCCTATTTGGACGATCTTCTTTTTCTGCATCTAGATCAAGAAGTCTTGAAGAAAATAATTCAGGAAATCATCTCGTTTCTAGAAAGCCTTGGCCTTCTGATAAACAAAAAGAAATGCAACCTCATACCGAGTTCGCAGTTCAGCTTCCTTGGATTCGAATGGAATACAACCAGCTTCGATGTGTGTCTAACGAAGGAAAGAAGAAAGGCAGTGCGAGAGCTGTGTCACAAGTGGGAGAGAAGGTGCATAAGAGCCAAGACCGTCAGAGTGAAGGATTTCGCATCATTCGTGGGAAAGCTCAGTGCAACGCGCTTCGTTCTTTCAGACGCATCTTCACACCTCCAATCCATCTACAAATTGTTGCAGAAAGGAGTTACGACAGGCGGACGGGATGGAATGATGAAGCTGTATGCGTCAATCCTCCTACAGATAAGAAAATGGAGATGGATGTTGATGAAGAACCCCAGACGCAGACTAACTCCAGTGTTTATTCCAGAAGCAGTGCTAACCACAGATGCATCAGAAAGCTCCTGGGGAGCAACCCTCAGACTAAACAGAATGTCACTAGATTGACACAGTCGTTTTCCATTCGCAGTGAAAAACCAATTATTTAACTTCAGAGAACTAAAAGCTGTAGAACTTGCCCTAACACATTTTGCACCAATCCTAGCAGAAAACCGGATAGCACAGTTACAACTTCGTTCAGACAAATCTTCAGTTGTTTTCAACGTGAAAAGATGGAATGCAGGAAGGAATCTCCTCCAAACACTCAAAAGGATATGGACATTGAAGGAGAAACTGAAAATAGTCCTGAAAGCAGTTCATCTCCCCGGATTTCGAAACACAAGAGCCGATGCTTTGTCCCGCCTGGAAAGAGCAGGAGACTACAGCATTGCAGACAGCGAGCTCAAAGAAATCTTGTCTGTTCTTCAAATTACTCCAACGCTGGACGCCTTTGCAGCTCAACACAACCACAAAGTCGATCGTTGGTGCGGAATAGGAAGCCCATTGGGAGAAGACGGTCTAGCATATCCATGGAAGAACGAGTGCGTTCTGGCACACCCCCCAGTTCATCTGATACCAATGACGATTCCGAATGCACAGAAGGAGAGAGTACAAGTAGTATTACTCCTGCCGAACTGGAAGGGGCAGAACTGGGATGTATTATTGGAGAAGACGCCTCATCAGACATTCGAATGGAGGAGTCTGAGAACAGTACTGAGAAAGGGTCCATCAATTACAAACACAGGTGCATGTCTTTCTCCAGGCCGGTTGAAAGTCATATTGATCAATCCACCAGAGGGAAAGGCGAGAGCTGGTGGAGAAGGGCGTTGGAAGAAAGATCTTTCTCAGTTTCATTGGCAGAGGAGTGCAGATCGGGAATTGCTCAGTCGACGTGGGATGGATATTTATTCGGCTTCGCGCATTTTGGAGAACAGTGGGAAAAGAGTGATATGGGCATAATTCCAGAGGATATTCATGAATGGGCCTTTCGATGTTCGAGTATTTTCATTACACTCAAAGACAATGGAATGAAACTGTCATGTTTGCAACTTATCCGCTCAGCGGTCTCATTCTTCACAAGCTTGGTTTTCAACACAAATTTGGGGGATATTCCTATAAAAAAAATATTGTTCAGAGGGTTTAGAAGAACGGAGATGACAAGAAAGAAGAAGATTCAAGAGATCTGGAATCCGAAGACCATTTTGACATACTTTTCTAATCTTGGAGAAAATCAGAACTTGAGTTTCAAACATCTGACGATGAAAGCCATTGTGCTCACCATGCCATTCACTGCGTGCAGGTTTTCAGAGTTGGAAAGAGTATATATGGAAAGATCAAGATTCGAGCATGAAGGAATATATCTAGACACTAGGCTAAAAACATCGCTTAACCGAACAGAGATTGCTGTTCCTTTTTTAAATGAAAACATTTCAATTTGTCCAGCTTCGACCATTTAGGTTTTGTGGGAAGAGATACAGAAAAGAAAACCAGATGGAAATAAATTGTTTTTTAATACCGAAACTTTTCATCCTTTTACAGTGGAAGGTATTAGACGATTTGCAAAGGAGACTTTGAAGGAAGCAGGAATACCAAGCCATTTCACTCCTTATTCAATAAAGGCTGCTACGCTTTCAACGCTAACGATGTCCGGAATACCACCAACTCAGATTGCGAAGTCTGCCCGTCTTTCACCTAGAACAGACACTTTGGTGAAGCATTATGTGAAGGCCAATCTTGCTTCAACCTTGGGGAAAGTGATTGCCTCAACCATGAATGTTCCCAGTGAAGAGTTAGCAAACAATCCGTGTGCAGAAAATGGTGTCAAGATGTGCGTCAGACCAGACAGAGACCAGAAGAACAAAAAGGAGAGACGAGAAATGGAATCTGGGATGGTACTGAGGGATAAGAAGCGCTAGATGAAGCCAGGTTTGAGTGAGGAAGAAGCTAAAAATTCTTTTGAATTCCCTTCCAGAGTTGACGAGCCTGATGAGGAGATGGAGGAACAGAAGTCACTTGGAGAACAATTCATTATTCGAACAAGATCACAAGCAAAAAAGGAGGAAGAGAGCAACAAAGCAAAGAAGACGCACACTGTGGTAGTTATGATGGCTTCATCATCCAACGAATTGATTCTCTCAAAAAGAGAAGGAATTGATGAAACACTTTCTTGATAATTAAGGTGCTTATGCACTTTAATTAAAAAAGAAAGTGGAGAATCAATTCCTTCTCTTTGCCCACCACCGTTTTCACTCCCACCCTTTGAAGTTCTGTTTTCAAAACTGTTAATGTTTTTGTTGTTCCTTCTCTTTGCGCTTTTTGGTTTTGTAAGCGCAAAGCGGTTTTTTATCCAATTCACCAAAACACACAAATGGGCGACTGATTCATAGATTGTGGCGTCTCTCAAAAAGAGAAGGAATTGATTCTCCACTTTCTTTTTTAATTAAAATCTATATTTCAAAAAAAGAAAGATAGAAAGGAAAGATAGAAAAGTGAATAAAAACAACTGTTTCTTCAAACATTTATTTCAATATTCATCATTCACATAATATCTTAAATGTCTCAAAAGTTATGGATGAAAGAACAAGTTTCATGATTTACTCCCATTAATTTCATTATTTCAAACACAAACAGCATGACAGCTCTTCCCTCATCTTTATTTGGAACAATATTCTTTGGGTTGCCGGAACAAAGCAACGAAATAAGAGATTTGAGGTTTGTTGCAAGTCATTCCAATGGAAATTTTGTGAAAAATTTTTTGTAGACAAACTATTCCCCAAAATATAACTGTAAGTCATGAAGACTGTTCAACAAGTTATATCGAAGCAAGAGTAATGCAAAACACTTCAATAGACAAAGATCAATCAGATTCAAACTCACTTTCAAACTACACTCCTTCAAAAAGGAAAATAAGTTCTGAAAGCTTCAACAGCAGAGAATTAGTAGAGCGAGATCAATATTCCTCTTTTGACAATTCTGATAATTCTCCAACTGAATTATCGAAGGCAGCAAAATCTGAGAAGAGGAGCAAGCCTGAACAGCTGAAAGCTTCAAGCAATGAAACAAAACTTAAGAAGAAAAAAGGAATGGTTGCTTCAAAAAGAAATAAATTCCCTGATTCCAACTCATTGAAAGAGAGAAGAGATTTACAACTTGAAGAAATTGATCATATGGATATTCATTCCGAAATAAACGAGGATGATGATGAAGCCTACCGAATTCTATTTGACTCTCTTTTGAATAACCCAGACGATGAACATCTTCGGCTTCCAATTGACTTTCTTATAAAATTAGGCAACATAGTTCAATCGGAAATTAGCTCTATTCCAAAGCAGGGTCCAAAGAAAAGATTGACAACACACGACGAAATAGTTGTTTATTTGGAATGGCTTTCCAGCAAAACAACGTTAAAAAGGATTGCCTTTTCTCTTGGAATTTCAGAATCAATGGCTTGCAATTCGATCAAGAACATAAGACCTTTTTTATAAAATGCACTGGAAAAGATGTTCATCAATCCTCCAAGACCTCAATCTCCTTTGAATGAAGACTATCCGCAAGTTGCTCTTTTGGTTGATGCGACAACCATCAAAGTTTCTGCTCCTCCAATCCCACTTGAAGATTCGAAGCTTCTATACGATGGACACCATCAAGTTTACAGAATGAAATTTGAAGTTGCTGTTTCCGCGTGGTATCCACATAAAGCTTTATTTGTATCAAATTCAGTAATGGGAGGTGTTCATGATGTGGCTTTATTTCGTGAAGGAAAAGAAAGATATGTTCAATATTTGAAAATGACTGACAAAGAAAAAGAAAAAAATTTCAGCACTCTACACACATACAAATGGGCAGTAGTTGCAGATAAAGGCTATCAGGGTCATTTCACGGATATCGATGTTATAACACAAATTAAAAAACACTCTATAAACAGCAAATTATCTTCATTTCAAAGAAAATTCTGTTTGACACATTCAACATTCAGTTCATGTTCATCAACTAACTCTTTACCATGCAATTCATCGTTGAGCTCATCTTCTCCATCCACATCTTCATCTTCCTCTCCTTCTTTGGCTTCATCATTTTTATTAGGAACTTCTTCTTCCTCTTGCTCTCCTTCTCCTTATTTTACTATCTCCGATGATATTTCCTCTTCAGCATCATTAGAATTTGCTGAGATTAGATATTCATCAGATTCTACGTTCAACTCTTTTTAAATTCTGAAATTTCCACATCGTCTTCTGCTGTCCCATGTTCAGCATCTGAAATGCCTCAATCTTTTTCATTATCTTCCACATCAAATCCATCGTCTGCATTCTTGCCTCTCTCGAAATCAGGTTTCACAAATCAAGATCAAACTCCTTCTTCTTCATCATTATTTTCTCCTTCATCTTCAGTTCATCAAACTTCGTTAACAAGTTCAAATCCTTTATCCCCTTCTTCAATTCTCAATTCATCTTTTTCTTTGGCTCTTTCACCTGTACCGAATTCATGTTCACAAAATTCTTTAAATACGTCTTTCACAACTTCATGCTCAAACATCAACTCAACATATCCCTGCGCATCACACCCTCCTCTTCCTTCTTCAAATGCAAGTAATTCTTTGATTTCTTCAACTTGTAACAAAAGTCAATCTCAAGACAGAATGGAAAAGTCAATCGAAAATTTCAACAAAAGTCTAGCAAAGTTCAGAATCCCAGTGGAATGGTTTTTTGGCAGACTGAAAAAGTTATGCCTCAGACTATCGGATATGTATACAGGTGGAAAACAGAATATTGATGCAGATGCAAAAATAGCGTGTTGGCTAACCAACATCGTTATTGACAGTAATTCTTTGGAACCAGCTGATGGAGTATTCTATAGAAAAGTGACAGAATACTCCATCAGAAATTAGATGGAAAAAAAATTGATAAAGGAGATCAACTATAAAGCCAGTTCAGAAAGAAAATTGATAAGAAAAATGTCAAATTCTTATAGCACTAACAGTTTTCCAATGCCTAGAAATACTATTTAATTATCTCAATTGTTTCTATTTCTGGAAGTTTTTATTGAATGTTATTTAAACATGTCATTTGAATTCATGAGAAGTTATGTCGTGTTTTCTTTTCAATCATTTAGTACTATCGAATAAAACATTTTCATTACATGTTCGTTACATAATATTTTCTGTTTCTCCAAACTCATCCAATATAAATTTTCGAACAACTTTTTTTTAGCAACTGATCAAATTATTACTATCAACAAATTGTTGAATAATATTAATGGTGAACGTTTTTTTATTGAATTAATAAAACACTTATTTTTTTAACATCCTTTCTGTAATTTTAGAAAGCAAAAATATAAGTGGAAAATTGAAGATCTTCCCATAATTTTTATTTAATTTGAAATTTGTTGGTGAAACTTAAAATAACTGCCTTATTTTCAATTTTTCTAAAAAATTTCAAAATTTCTTGATTATTTCAAATAAACCTCGGCGTCACCCTGAAAAACAGAATCATTCGTCAGTCACTTCGTCACTCAGGTTCTTTTTTTTTTTTTTTTTTTTTTTTTTTTTTTTTTTTTTAATTGAAAAATAATATTTGATTCTTTTTTATGCAATCGATTATTGTTTTTGATAATGTTTTAAAAAATGAAAAAAATGTTAAAATAGACCCATTCTAAAATTTTAAAAATATATTGTCTGACTTTTGAAAATGGAAAACATCAAATTCTCTTAATTTTTGATAGAGCTAATAAGGAATGCTGCACACCTCAATAATAAACATGAAAATTATATTCAAACATTCTGGATTCCTACGGGAACAGAAACATTTTTTAAAGATCAGTATAGTGGAAAAACATGATGTCATTATTCATAATCTAAGAAAAAAGAAGTTGAAACTTTCACAAGTTTGATCAAGAATTTCTAATCTCTTTATCTATCCATTTTATTACATTTTATTGTTTTGCTTTTGTTGTTTGATATCTTTCATTTTTTGCTTTCAAACATATTTTCAATGCACTGTTCATTGCTTTTTTCAACTTTTTCTTCTTTTTTATTCATCACCGCTTTTCATCAAAAGTGAACAAAACGCAATGATTGTGAAAAATGTGTTCACTATTTAATGATTATCCATTATCATCTTATTTAAGTTCTTTGCCTCTCAGTTCTCTGACTGCTGTGATTTTTCATTCATTGCACTTCTGCCTTTCAGAACGAAATTCATTCATGTTGCAGTAGCACATACTCAGCCTCCTCCCCATCGAATAATTCGTCTTCTTCGGTTGGCGACTTTTTTAAGCCAGGGTGGTGGCATTGCTTTGAAAAGGAAGCACTCAGCACCTTCGTGAAGAGCGTCTTTGATGCAACCATGGTCTCTTCTGCAGAGCGCAAACAGTGGGACAACTACTAAAGATCATTGCATTTAAGACTCCATATCACGCAGACATTAATGAATAGCTTCGCTTCTTTCTTCTAACGCTTATTCAAAATCATTTTCTTCTTTCTGAGCTTTTCATCCTCTTCGATCTTCGTCAAACAAACAAAAGAATTTCAATTGGAATGTCTGCTCTTCTTTCACTTCCTTGTCTTCCTTCTTTTCATTTTCTTTGTTATTGTTGTTATAATTGTTTTTTTTCAAAAAATCAAATTTGATTCAATTTTTGTTGGGAAATCCTCAATATTTGATTTTTAAATTGAGAAATTTCCTTTCATCTTTTCCTTTTTTTTAAGTTTTTTTGATAATTGTGTTTAATGTTAAAAATCGTTCTATCATTTGCTTCCTTATGCTTTTATTAATTAAATGATGTAAAGTTGACCTCAAATTCCAATCAATTAAGTGTTTTGAAAGTTATTAATTAAAAATTGGATAAAGGATATTCTGAGCAATTTGGAGCATTGGCATTTTTGCACGGAATCGAACATGACAGAAAACTACCATTTTCCCAGAGGCGTTGTACTTATAATCCCGTGAATGTTTGTAAAAATTACAATATTTTCAAAAAACATAAACTGAAAGAAAATTTCTATCATTTTAAAAATCATCTTTTTTCATATTAAAGGCACTAGGATTTAATATATTTGCTTTCTCAACGAACATCGAAACCTCCTTTTCATTTGCATCTTGTCTTTTGCATAATCCATTTTTGATAATAAATAATGATCATGATATTTTATATTCATTTTTATATATGAGGAAATTAGCACGTTCTCCTCTTTTGAGCAAGTCGTTTGTTCCGATATGCATGTAATTTTATTCTTGGCTTGAAGTTGTTCCTCCTTGAAATGCTGATCAGTCCATGGAAATTGACAGTTACATCAATTTTCAACTGATCGCGAAAAAGTCTTCCAAATTTCAATCGGATTTGAAAAAGAATACACAAGAATGCAGCAACTTTTATGAGGGAAAGAAGAAAAGCGGTGCAGATGCATTTTTCACTGCGACACAAACAGCTGGAGTGAACTTTCATTCTGTCGAGCAACAGAAGAGAAGTACAATTTGGCCATCACGAAGCTCAACCGGTTCTTCGAAATGCGACATCTCGATCTCATCTGCAGCAACGGAATTGAATTTTGGCGAGCCACTGTACACTTTGCGAAAGAGGGCACAGAAGATGATTTTCCGAAGCAGGACATGATTGCGCTGGCAGAGCTGTGGAGAGAAGGCTGCGGGTGGCTGGTGCCTGACGGGGCAGCGGTGTTCTTTGCGAAGAAGGAAGACGGAGGCATTTTGGACGAGGTTCCTCTGCTGGTTGAAAAGCGGGTGTTTGCGATGCTGCAGACGAAGCCTCTTTTTCCGGTGAAGATAAACTTTGTGCTTGACGTATTGTTGTACTGCTATCCAGTCATTCTGAGGGAGAATAGCAGCCTTTTTGATTCGCTAGTGCATATGGGAAACAGTGAAGCCACGATCGATTATGTTGCACATTCTGTGGGGTATGGGCAGATACAAGCAGATGAGCACATTTTGGAACAACGGGAGAGAGACAGAGAGAAAGAAGAAAACAACGAAGAAAAAAACCCCAGTGGTTAACGATGCAATGCTTTCAGATGTTGAGCTGCTTCATGCCGCGCTGCAGCTGGGATGTCAGTACATTGAAGAGAATGCATTCAACTATTTTAGCTCTGCCTGGTTGAAATACTGGCTGGAGAATATGTTTGTACAAAGTAGCTGTTTGAGGAGCTGATGTGCCTGTCGCTCAGAGAGGAAAGAGCAGTTGTGTGGCAAAGGTGAAACAAGAGAGAAGGAGATGAAGGGGAAGAAGAAGAAGAAGAAGAAGAAGAAGAAGAAGAAGAGGAAGAAGAAGTGGAAGAAGAAGAAGAACCTAAAGTTATTCTTCGAGGAGTTGAAGAAGAAGAAGAAGAATGTTTAGGTGTTTGTTTTATTCTTCTTCTTGGTGTTTGAGTGGATGACGATACAAGCAAAGGTTGTTTATCTGCTATTGGACTCTTATCGAAATTAGAATTCTTATCATTTTGAATGGAAGAAGAAGAAGAAGAAGTAGGAGAACAAAATGAAGAAGAAGAAGAGGAGGAGGAGGAAGAGGAAGAGGAAGAGGAAGAAAAAAAGGAAGAGGAAGAGGAAAAGGAAGAGGAAGAGGAAAAGGAAGAGGAAGAGGAAGAGGAGGAGGAAGAGGAAGAGGAAGAGGAAGAGGAAGAGGAAGAATTGCTAACATGGCGATGTTGAGAGGAAGAAGAGGAAGGAGAAGAGGAAGGAGAAGGAGAAGAAGAAGAAGAAGATGATGATGATGATGAAGAATGAGAGGGAGAAGAAGAAAACAAAAAAGAGGAAGAAGAAGAAGAAGAAGAAGAAGAAGAAGAAGAAGAATGCTGGGTGAGAAGAAAAGGGAAATGACAAAGTATATCATCGAGTAGAAACAAAGTGAACATCAAAATATGAACGGAAATAACAATCAAAAGCAAACAGAACGAGAATGAAGGTTAGTTAGCATCTTCAACTTTTTCAACTTCTTTTCCTCCTCCTGCTCTCTTCCATTTGAATTCACCGTGGGGTTTCCGTTCGTGCTGTCATTGTCTGCGGAGCAGCTGCTTGTGCAGATGACGTGTGAGGCGCATCGTGTGGCGATAGCGTTTCTATCAGAAGAAATGAGGAAAGAAGCTCGTGAAATGAAGAAGAAGATGGAGAAGATGTGGATGAAGAAGAAGAAAGAGAAAGAGAAAGAGAAAGATACGAAGAATACTTTAATAGATGAGTTGAGAATGGAATTTCAAAAAAAGAGTAGAGAAGTGGAAGAGTTGATGAGAACAGTAAAATTTTAGATTGATTTGTATGTTTCAGATGCGTTGTATTTGTTTGAGATTCCAAGCTCTTTTCATTCCAATCCAAAGACACAGCTTCAAAGGAAATTTCTGTTTGGAGACAAAGTCTATTTGATTATTGTTAGAATCACCTCAAACACTGCTAATTGAGAAGGGAAAAGAAATTATAACAACAATATGAATAAGCCGAATTTTAATTCAAATTGAACAATCATGACTTCTTCTTCTTCCTCTTCTTCCTCTTCTTCCTCTTCTTCCTCTTCTTCCTCTTCTTCCTCGTCTTCAACTTCTTCTTCTTCTTCTTCTTCTTTTAATCTTCTAACTAAAAATTTTAAATGGCAGGTTCCTCCATTTTCATCTTCAAATTTTATTTGGATAAACAGATGCCTTTTAGATATTTTTCAGCTATTATGCAACTTCAAAACTCCCACTTCTATTTTTCCTTCATTCTGCATTGCACTCCCATTACAACACCATATCCCGCACAACTTTTATTACTATGTTTTCTTCTTCGTGCTTGACTTTTCCAAAGCTACATTCCCACTTGAATCTAACTCATTCAACAATCTCTTCTTCGTTCGCTCAGTCCACGTCTGTGACTTCTCACGAATCAAAAGTTAAATCCTTGCTGACATTCCGCTATATGATCAGAAAGAAGATGCGCTTGCACTTCTTTCATGCGAGTTGTTCTTCATCTGCGTCCGACTTTTCTTCCCACTCTTATAAAAACAGAGCAGAGAAATGAATATCTGTTCCTTGAAGCAAAGATAACTCGTTCGGTGAACTTATCTTAAAGAATTCAACAGTCGCTGCACGGATGATAATGGAGATGGATCTGTTGGAACTGGAAGAAGGAAGTGAAAGCTCAAGGAGTGAAGCGGCTGATGCATCAGAAACTATTTGCGTAGAAATGCTCAAATGTTGAAGAATGAATGAATGTTTCAATTTTGGTAATAAAATATGAGAAGATATATGTTTATTCGCATGTTAATGATAAACCTGAAATGAAAATGAAAAGAACAAAGAGTTTAATATATTATTAAATATGCAACAAGCAGTTCAAAGTGTCAATTGACAAACTCTGACGTCTTTCTCCCACAATTCTTCGAGCCCTGGAAAATAATCTTTCACAAAAACATTCGCTGCACGGAGATTGGATTAGGCTGTATGCAAATGATGAGTAAATTTTGTGAATATCGCTTATTCGAAACATATTGGAATAATAAATGAATGAATCATCTTCGATCACACATTTTTCAGTTTCCTTTTTTTCCAAAGATCTCTGAAACAACAGCAAACAACCTTCTATTATTTCTCCTTTTTCTTGTCCAATAAAACTTTGAAAAGTCTCCCTAAAGCTGCAGACCATCCTCCCATGCCAATCTCCAAACACTGCATCAAAAATATCGAGCATTGTTTTCTCTTCCAGTTCGAAATTATGTGAATGGATTCTTCTCACTGATCCAAATGTCCCAAGGCACATTACGTCATCATTTTCAATATATTCCTCCTCCAGTTCATGAAATTCATCATTTGTTGAGCAACAATATTCTTCCTCCTCATCCATAATATTGGCACTTTTCTGTTGTTCATCAAAATTTGTCTTCTTTTCTACTTTGGTATGATGTTCATTATCCGTTGTATTTCTTTCATCAAAATCTTCCATATATTCATCGTCAATTGCTTCGTTTTCTGCACATAATAATCCGAACAGATCTTCATCATACTCTTCGTCTGATTCGTCCGTGCTGCTTTCCATCTCCACTGATAATGAGCTTGTTCGAAGAGTTTCAATGTATTTCAATAAATCTATTAACATATTATTTGAGCTTTTTTGGAAATTTTGTTGATCATTAACAAAAGGAATCAAACCAAATTCATCATTCATTGTGAAAATATTATTTTGTTTGGATAGCCTTTCTTTTTGGATATTTTGCATTGTTTCGCTAAAAGCAGTCGCTGACAATAAAGAAACTGAAGATTGCAATGAAGCTGGAGAAATTGATCCGGATAAATAGTTTGTGAATGAGCTCTGGATGTGTTCCCCAAAAATGCTTGCACTTGTCCATATTGATGTGGCAGAGGAAGAAAAACTCGAAGATAATTGATAATCCGCAGAAGGAGAAGATTCTAAAATAGAAAATGAATGAAAAATTAATTTATCAAAAGAAATACCTCCTTTTTCTTGGGCTTTTTTTCCCTTCATAGTTTTCGCAACTCTTGGATCCAAAATGAAACAGCTGTTTCGAAAGTTTGCAGCTCCTTCTGGCTTAAGAACATATGATAAAGCGTACAAACTTCCTCGATTATCTGCAAGCGTGTAGTTAAATAATAAAACAAGAATGTCTGTCAAAGCGTTATGCCAATTCTGTTCATGAAATAAATTTGTTGAAAAGAGAGAATAATAAACTGTGAATGCAGAAATCAAATCTGGAAAAACATCACTCAGTTTTGATTCATTTTTTTCAAACGATAAATGAAGGATTTGAAGCGGAAATAAGAGAATTTCCGTTAAAGCAATTGATATTAGTTCTTCATTACACAACAGGCCTAACTCTTTTATTGTGTTTGCGTGCATTCGAATAAATAAACATATTTGATACAAAGCAAGCCACCGTGTGCTTACAAATGTTGGGCATCTTTTATGAAGTTTTTTTTGGTTGGAAGATAAATGGGCTTCTTGACAAAAATGTAACAGAATGTTTTTAACTTTCGATAGTGTTGAATTTTCTGAAAATGAATGAACAATAACAAGATTGACTAGATGATTGAGACAATATATGACAATTGGCTTTGGTTCCTTTTCCATGATAGATTTAACCAATGGATTTTTGTGATCATGACTTGAGAGTTTGTTCAATGCTATCATTTGTGATTTAAGTCCATCTACACAAAAGCCTCTAACCACTGCTCCTACGGAATGAAGATCAACAATTATTGAACTGCACAAATTGTAGAAATCATCTTGTGTTTGACATCCATTGAATAATTTCCAAAATAATGGAATTGATTTTGGTAATAATGGAACAATTCCGATTGCCATGTATTTTTTCCCTCCAATAATTGCACCGTCCATAATAACATATACAGGTTGATTTGCGACCGATTCATACAGCCTTCTCATTTGTGAGATTTCTTGCTTTTTAAGCATTATAGCGATTTTCTTTTCACTTAGAACTGGAAAAATATCTTCTCTTTTCAATTCAGGGTTTGATTGTGAAGCATGAATGAGAGAAGTGATGAAATTATTTAATTCCTTCGAGGCAGCTGAAAGAAATGAAATGTTGCACTGCTTGATAACCTTGAGGAAATCGTTGAGTAACTCTAATTTTGCGTTGTTTGCAGATCGAGAAATTGATGCAATCACTCTTGTTTCTGAATTGACTGAATGGTTTGAATAAGAGAAAAAATCAAGAATTGAAGAAGATTGATAAATAGGACAAATATGGCCATATATGAGTTTCGAATCTTTTCTTCCAGTTGCGGCACAGTTTTGTCCATTTTTTGAATTAGGACAAAGGAAAAGCCGATGAACTCCTTTCGCCGAAGAGATGGACACTGATTTTGGAGAGAATGAAATGAAAAGTTTTCCATTAACCTGTTCAAATTTCAGTTTCGTCATATACATATTTTTATCTGTTGGATGCTGATAATCTTATGGAAAATTTGGCATTTATAAAAAACGTTAATAAACAATATGAAATTTAAATCAAACATTGTGAAAATTCAAATTCATTCACTCTTTTGAGTTTTATAAATTCGCACTTTGCTTTATTTAAATCAATCATGGTGTTTCTGAATAATAAATCCTAACAAAAAGACATATCAAAAGAGATCAAGAGATCGAAACCATCCAAAAAAAATGTTTAATGAGGCAAACTGTGTTTGGATCTTTGATTGACCGAATTAATTCTGTCAAGCATTCATTTTCATCAATTTGGTTTTGCAACATAATTTAAGAACAGTTGGTTTTTAAAATGACAAGTCACTTAAAAATGACGTCAGTGACGGGAAGTGCCAAAATTATCAAAAAATGACAATTGATCAAAAAAAGTGACGATCAAAAAAGTCCGTATCTGAAAAATTCATCAACTTTTCCATAATGAAAATTTTTTTGAAGTTAATTTTTGATTATTAATTTGTCAGCAAATAACAGAAATATTGTTATGAAACTGATAATATTTCAAAATACAAAAAAATGAATAATTCTTCAAAATAAATGATAATTCTCGTTCAAAAAAAGTGACATATAAAATTCAGATTTGTCTGTCACTTCTCAAAAAAATGCTCGTCATTGGCGGGGTGACGAGGAGGTTTAATTTCAAAATTACATATGGGCGATTTTTTTGAAATCATAAAAAAAGATCAAAAATCGAAAAAATAAATTCTATTGTGGTATTTATTGATCAAAAAGTTAAATTGATTCACTTCAAATATTTAGCTTTTATTTCTGTAATATATATTTGTTTTATTTATAAGAACAAAAAAAACATATCATTTTGATGTTTTTGTGGAAAAGAATTTTTTTGATCAAGTGAAATTAAAATGAACAAAAAATTAATAAATTAAACTTCAAAAAGAAAATGTTAATTTTATAACAGAAAAAACAAAACATTGAAAAAAAAATATGAAGAAGAACAGAAAAGAAGATAAGAAAACAAAAATTTTGAAACCAATTTAACAATAATAGTTATTTTTCTTTTTTTCCCTCACCTTTGTATAGCCAACAAATCCCCATTCTATTTATTCCATTCATAGGATTCATCTTACGAAAACAGATTTAGTGGCACATCAGATAAATCTGAGTTCAACAGCTTTCTCCCTCTCATTGCCCAGAATAACATTGATTTCAGAAGTAGAATTGAAGCTTATGCCTTTGGTAGACCCCAACAGACACCATATGCTTCCATCGAGTATGTTCCCAACGGCGGAATTTCCCTCCGCCAAGAAGCCTCTCTCGCTCCCCTCATCTCCGCTTTCACTTCCACTCAAACACTCACTTTCAGCGCAGCTGATGCAAAAATCACAGGAAACGATATCCTTTTCTAATTTCATTAAAATTCCTTCCATTTACAAATTTTTGAATATTTTCCATATCATTAAAAATTTCTTGAGAATTCATCTTCTTTTCACCAGAAATTTATTTTTTTCAAAATCCTTAACGTCAGCTCAGATAAAAATATTTCTTCAAAATTTCTTCATCTATTTTCTCTTCTTCATCAAATGCAAATTCTGCTGTTGCTTAAAGGAATCATCTATTTCATCTTTTCAAAATGAATTTATGCAAATAGGAAGGCTTTTCTTTAATATCTGTTTCCTCAGCTTTCCAATACAATTTGTCTATCTGCCATTCGTTCCATTTTTTTATGGAATTGCACTTCAAATATCGATTTTCCATAAATAGGTTTCTCTCCTCATTATTTCATCTTCCGTAACTTTTTGAAGGCACACGATGTTGTGAAATCTCTCGAAAACTATCCCTGCAACTGTTTGTTCAAAGAAAAATTTCCCCGCCTTGTTCTTTCTGTTTCCTGAAATTCTTTCAATCTCAAAATGAAAAAGTCAGAATCGATTTTCTTGTTGATTTCGTGCCTTCTGATCAGCTTTTCTTGGTTTAATATAGTTCTCTCATTTTCATGTAACTCCAGCTGGTATTCTATGTTAGAATAAATAATTATCTGTGCTTCCGAAAAGAAATGAAAGATAAGAAACGATATCGAATTTGAGGGGAGTTGAATGAAAGAAAAGGAGACGAAGATAAAGCAGGAAGAAAGAGTGGAGAAAGTGAGCCAGGAGAAGCAGAATTTGTAGAAGATGGATGAACAACTTGAGATAAAAGGAAGGCAGATGAAGAGATTCTGAGCAAAGGAGAAGATTGCTGTTGGGTGTTCATAAACAAGAAAGAATTGACAAGCGCAGAGTGCAACGAGAAAGTGGATGAAGAGAAATATTCGCATTTGCAGCAAAATCAGCATCTGAATCAAAAGGCGCAACCAGACTGAGAGCAGTGTATTTCTTCATCAAATCCATCGCCATTGAATTCTGCGATGTGAAGAAAGATGCCAACTTTGAGAACGAAAGCGAAGAAAATAGCTTCGACAGCGCATCTCTTCTCCCAGGCACGCTGCTCTGACTGAATGTTCTCATCCCTTTCTCCTTCTGAAACAGCAGCGGTGATCCTTTCCCTGCTCCTTTCCTTCCCTTTCTGTGTGTCGCTTCTGCTTCCTCTTTGTATGGCCACCAGCCCCTCCACTTCATCCCCCTTCCTCTTCTCAACTCTGCCCGGCTCTGCCTCAGCCCACTCTTCAGCGCACTCATCAGATCCAACCGCGTTCTTGTCTGCCTCGCGTCGACTGCTGCATAAACAGGCACTTTTCGCATCTTCCACACAAATTGCCCGTTTTCCTCGCTTTTGATACGCACATAACGGCAGGGCACATCCAGTTCATCGCTCAAATCTTCCAGGTCAGAATTCGCTAAATCATTCAGCATGCAGTCCAATTTCCGCTCTCTTGTCAAAATTGGCGTTTGGCTTTCTTTCGCCTCTTGTTGCGCCTCGCTTGCCATTTTGTTCTCTTTCTGGTTGGTCGGCGTGCCTGTCTCAAGGTGTGGTTGTAGTATCCCTTGGATGCTGCTAAACAGATTCTTGTCTTTTTCCTCTATCTTCTTCGCCATTTTCTCCATTTTCCTGCGCTCCCGCTCTTCTTTCTTCTTTCGCCTCCTCTCTTTCTCTTCTTTCTCCTTCTTCTTCTTCTGTATCTCCTGCAGTTTCATCAGCCGAAGCAGGTTTTCTCTCTGATCATCAGATTCCAATGTATTAAATGTGATCTTCGCTTCTTCATCGTTCTCTTTCACTTTCTCATTCTGAAACTCATCTTGCATCGCCCTTGTCACTTCTTTGTTCAAATCCTTCATCCCCATCACACCCAACGTCACCCCCCCCCCTCCTCCTCCTCCAACAGCAGGTGACAGCGGCGTTGTAGGTGCACCAACAGCTCCTCTTCCCATCTCCATCTCTTGGCTTTACACAATCAACGCTCTCCCTCCGACTTCTCTCCATCCTACGTCCATTCGCTTCGCTCGCGTAAAGTGTATCGTTCCAAAGGCGCATCTTCCTGAAGAATATTGTTTAGGCTGAAAAGAAGGTGATGGTGTTGTGTTCTGTTGCTGCTGTTTTTGCTGGGCTTGTGATGAAAGTGGCTCTGGTTTTGGCTTATTATTGTTCGATTTGCCTTTTTTGTTGTTTTGAACAGACTCTTTTGTATTTGTTATCTTTTCTGCTTCCGTTTTATTTTCTTTGCTTTTGAAACAACTGATTTGGAATTGTTCATTGAATCATCCAATATCACTTCTTCATTTTCATCGTTGTTTGAATCATCACCGTCGTCGTCGTCTTCTTTTTCTTTCGGATTATTTTCATCTCCTTCTGCTTCTTCCTTATCTCCATTTCCTTTTCCAGAACTCGTTGCTTCTTTCTCTTCTTTTCCGTCTTCTTTATTATCTCCTTCATTTTTTGCATCATTCCCACTCATTCCTGGTCTTTTTATTGATTCGTCAATCGGGGCAGGTGAAAGAAGCAAGTTTGGTCTGACCATCAAAAGCACTTCATTCACAACAGAATCTCGTTGAAGCTCAAGCGCCTGGTAATACCTTCGCATCAACCTCTGTTTCTCTCTGTGTTTGTGTCCCTTCTCTCTTCGCTCTTCTTCATCACTGATGATGGAGCTGTCGGAAAGGCATTCGCTTTCTTCATTATTCTTGGTTTCCTTCAAAGAATTTCTTCCAATCAATGATAAACTCTCGTTTTCTTCTGCTTTCACTTTATTTTCTTTTTCATCAACATTGTTATTTTCATCATTTGTAGATTTCAATGCCTTCCTCATCTTAATCAGTTCTCTTATTCTTCTCTCCTCTCTTCTCTCGTTCCTTGCTTCTCTCTCTCTCTCCTTCGCTCTCTCTCTTTCTCTCTTCCTCTTCTCCAGATCCTCCGCATACCGCTCCACCATCCGAAACTCTGCCAACAGCCGCAGCGCCTCAAACACATCGGGAGAAAGAACAAAATATTGTCTTTTCCTTCTTCTTCCGAACTGCTGCCTCATCCTCTTCATCTGCTGCTCTTCGCTTGTTAGAAATCTGTTTCTAGAAGAGCGAAGCAAAGAGGAGGAGGAGGAAGAAGAAGAAGAATTAAATGGAGAAGAAGAAGAAGAAGAAGTTGCAGCAATCGCTTTATCAGCCCCATTTCCCTCTCTCAAATCACTCCTATTCTTGTCTCTCATTCTGCTGTCTGCAATCCAGTCGAGCCAAACGGAGCCTTAAACGATACCTCCTCTTCGATCTCATACGTTCTTTTAAACAGCATCTCATCCCCCTTTTCGTTTCTGTGTATTTCCGGAAACAGCTGGCCACACGACTGCAATGACATTGTTTTGCGTGTGTGAATCATCAGCAGCTTCTCGCAATGTGTCCGCGAATTCATCTTGCTGTTCACCAAACATTGCAGCTGCTTTGCCACCTGCTTGAATATCAGCGTATGCATCATCAGCTTCTCTCTTTCTCCTTCAATTTCCTTCTTGCTCTGTTGTGATTGTTCTCTGCAATGCGCAAAATCATCTGGAATGCCGATTAAATCTGCTCGCTTCCTCCTCCAGCTTCCCAGCTCTCACTCGACCTGATGTTTCTTTCCTTCCTCTTTGCCTTTCATAATAGCACAAACCACAGTGGAACAGAAAGGTTGCAGAGCCGAAGATAATTAAAAACTATCCTGACTTTGATGGAGTTCTTCATCCATATCTCGACGCAGATGTAACATTTGAAATGGATAAGGGAGTGGAAGAGGTGGCTGAGCAGGTGGAGCAAGAAGATGTTGTTTGAAAAGAACTTCTAAGATTTTTTATTGCAACTATCTTTCTTTGATAAGGTTCAAAGCCGAGCTCTATGGTTGAAATACGTTCAGCTTGAGGACAGTAATGAATGGGAAGTGAGAATCTTGTTTGGGATTGGAAATTAACCAGAAAAAAAAAGAAAAAAAGGAGTTGCTAATGCTGAAGTGAAAGAAAGAAATGAAGAGAAAGAGGCAAAATTTAATGAAAAAGAAGGAGGAAGATGCAAAGGAATATGATTTCTGGGTTAATTTTGGGATTTTCCATATGAAATTCTTTGGTTATTTAAGCGAGAAAGGCGAGAAGGAGAAGGAGAGAGAGAAGTGGATGAGGAGGACGAAGAGGAAGAGGAAAAGCATTTAAAGATTCCACTCCATATCCATTCACGGAATTCTCTTCTTTCGAAAAGCCGAACTGATCATCTTGCTTTTTTTTATAGAATCCTCTGGAACATTTATTGTCCACTCAACCTCTTGCTCCACATCACGCAATTCTCTGATCCGTCCGATCTTCCCAACAACAAAGTTCAACGACAAAAGCTGGATGTACAAGTTCCTCCCTGCCGAAACAGCAGAATGTGACATCTACAGCACCATCGGCAGAAAATACGTGTTTCTCCCCGCAGCTTTTAAGACAATCGCCGTCAGATAAGTTAGCAGTTCAAGTACATCATAACACCAGCTGGTGATGTTTGCAACCAGCGCACGCACACTTTCCCTGTAAAACTCCACATCGCATTGACTTCTGCACAGCTCCATTTGCCTCTCCACCACCGCCTCCTGCACTTTAAACTCCGTGATCGGCCGCTCCTTCCACACTCTGCTTGAAAAAGCGAACTGAGTCGCTTCGGACAGCAACCAACGATCGGTAAATGTGATGCTTTGCTAGGGACGTTGAATGGCTGATCAGTGCCATCGCACTCGTTGCCAGGTCAACAGGCTGCAGTAGAGCCGGGATCGCTGAATGTATCGCCACCAGTGCCAAGGGCAGTTTCACGAGTGAGGAGGCAGTTGCAGTGAAGGAATGGAGTGCGCTGTTGCTGATGGGGTTCACACCATTCAGTTTTCTGTACAACATGCTAGCGGGTGTGGTGTCGAAGAAGCTCATCTTTGCGTGGAAAAGCTTTGAGGACACTTCCGTCTTGATGGCATGGGCAGACTGCATCCGGAAGCGGGTGGTGATCAAATTCACTGGAATCTCGCCGAGCGACGAGAAGAGATTCATGATGATGTAGATAAAGAACAAGAATCCTGAAAAAAAATTGAAGAGGCTCAGAAAGGAGAACAGAAACATTTTCTTCTTCTGCTTCTTCTGCTTTTTGTGCTTGAAGGAGTTTTTCTGAAGTGAATAATTTGATGCTCTTACTTTTGAATTGTCACTATTTTTGTGATTGTTTTCTTGAGATGATGGTGGTGGTGATGATATAACTGAATCATTCAATGTTTTGTTCAAAATTCATTTTTCTTTTTTTCTCATCCTCCCCTCTCTTTTTTCCTCCAATTCCATTGAGTGTCCTGTTCATCTGCTCCATCTGTGCATCCTTCGCAGTCCACGTGTTGAGTACAGCGCTCTTCCCATTCTGAGCAATTATGCTCAGCACAATCGCCAGCAGCGCCAAGAACAGCAGGAAAAACGAGGCATGCTTGAAATACCACAAAACAGAGAAGAGAGAGACAGAATCAGCCTCTATGTCGATGGACTCCTTCAGATGCCCCAGTTCAGAGGGAGAAAAAGAAGGAGAAGGAGAGGAGGAAGAGGAAGAGGATGAGGATGAGGATGAGGAAGAGGAAGAAGAGGATGGAGAAGGAGAAAGAGAAATAGGAGTTTGAATGATTGAAAAAGAAGAAGAAGAAGATAAATGTGAAGGTGAATGTGAAATGGGTGAAATGGGTGGAGAAGGTGAAGTGTTTGAGTGAGTCAAGTTGAATGGAGAAGAAGAAGAAGATGATGATGATGGAGAAGGAATGTCATTTGCATCTTTAATCTTCTTTTCACAATTGTTTTCAAAATTATCTCCCAATGTTTCTCTTTCTCTTTCTCCTCACTTCTCCTCCTCTTCTCCTTCTCCTCTTCCTTTCCTTCCTTCCTTCTTTTCCTTCACCATCACCACCATCTCCTTCACAATCCCCTTAAACTCCTCCGCCCTGCCTATCTTTCTGATCCTCCCGTTCTCTTCCATCGCGATGGCCGTGTCAAAATAAGGCAGATATTTCGTGTGATGTGTGTGAACAAGACAGTCTTCCCCTTCAGCAGCTGGCTGATGCATTGATGACCAGCGCTTGTCCCACATGAGCATCGACACTCGCCAAAATGTCATCCTACAGAAACACCTCAGCCGATGAATAGACTGCCCTTGCCAATGCTATCCTCATTCATTTCCATCTCCAGACAGGTTGTATCCTCTTTTGCCCACTTCTGCTTCGTCTCCGCCGGAAGAATGGCCAAGTCTTGTTCCAGACAACATGCTTGAATGACACGATCGTAGCGGACGGGGTCAAAGGGAGTGTGGAAGAGGATGTTGGATTTGATGATATCTTTGAAGATGAAGGGAATCTGTGATTGAAATGATGGACGAACAGATTTGTGATGTATAGTAGAAGGAGAATAAAAAACTTAAATATAATCAGAAAAAGAAATGATAAATATAATGTTTATAAGAGATAAAGTTATTAAAATAACAAAAAAATCATTTATTTTCATTTTTATTCATCTTTACTTACACACCTGAGGACATAATCTACCTTCCCATTCAAATAATCTTTCCCTTCCAAACTGATAGTCTCTCCCAGAATCAATACAAGCAGTGCTGATTTGCCACAGCCAACATGATCAAAGAGGATTGAATGCGAATATATTGGGAGGGAGAGGAGGAAGGAGGTGTAATAGATGAAGAAAAAGACAAAATATGCTTATTTTCGAATAAATTGAGAAAAATTTATATTCTGTTGCTTCTAACGAGAAGCTGCTAAGGAGAGAACAGCATCATTTATGTTTAATGGCAGAGAAGTGAATTGGGCGTATCTTTTGAAGAATATAACAGAAGAAGTAGTAAATAACGATTTGAATTATATCTTATGCAGTTTCCTCAATAAACGAAGGTTTTCATAAGATAATCAAATTTTATTTTTATTTTTATAAACCCATTTCAAATTTCGTATTTTATGTTGATCTGGGACAGAATTCTTGTATTTATGAAAAATTCAATGATTTGTTCCAAACTTTTTCTGCAATCGTATGATTATTATTCTTTCATGACAGTGCAACATTAAATATAGAAATATAAAAAATCGAAAAAAATCTTTGAAGAACTGTGTGGAACAAAATTCATAAAACAAAATATTTTGTCCCATCTGCAATTTGCAGAAATAACTATATTTTGATTGAAAATCGTACAATTGATATAAAGAAGAGATTCATATATGCAAAAACGATTTCTGCAAATTACCAAATAATTACAATCTTTTATTTATCGAAAAGATCAAATTGAGCAATTTTCAGAAAGAATATTTTTTGAAACATAAATAAAATAAAAAATTAAAAATTTTAAATTTTCAATCGATGATATAAATTTTCGTTGTTTATTATTTGTCATCATTGAAAAAAGAACTACAGTCAAAACCGGATATAATCACGTCGAATATAATCACATTCGTTTATTGTCACATTTTTCGATGCACAGACATTTTTTGCTTGTTTTTCATTCATTTTCCATCGCATATTATCACAGGGATGAAAATATATAATCACTATTTTTTTCATTATGGGTGCTTTTTTCAATTAAAAATTGACTTTTTGATCAAAAATTTTTGATTTTCGCTTTTTCAAAAATGTGCTCAAATAAGACAAAATAATGTGTATTTATGATTAAAATTGTTCAAGCAAGTGAAAAAAGAGTTTTTGTGAAGAATTTTCAAAAATATAAAAAATGACCCAAAATTAATTATTTCAAAAATTAAATTTTATTTTTTTCTGTGTTAAGCAGCATCGTATATTATCACAATCGGATATAATCACAAAAAGTCGTGCAAAATCAAATGTGATTATATCCGGTTTAGACTGTAATTGAAAAAAATTTTCAAAATTGGCACATTATTTTTGAAATCATAACTTTTTTCGGGTGTTTCTCTAACAAATAAAAACTATTATTATTTGAGAAAATAATTTAAGTATTGACTTATTTCAACTAATTTGTCAATGTTTTATTTCTTTTTTCAACAAATTTTTGCAATAAAAATGAAAATGTTAAAACAAACCATAACAAAAAGCGTTTATTCTAAAATTATAACAAATCCATATTTCATTGAATAAGAACTCGTTTGATGAAAGGAACAAAAGTTTGTGTTTTTTTAACGATAATTCTTAGTATTTTCGCTAAATGAACAATAACACTGTTCAAAAAATGTTGAAAAAATATCAATTTTTTCAATGAATAATCAATAAATATTTTCATCTATTTCAACTGTGTATAATTTGAACATTATCAGCAATCATCATTTTGCATAGGATTGAAAATATGACTTAATGATTTGAAGCAAAATCAATCTTTTTTATATTTTTTTCTCTAATTTCATCTTTATTAGGTTTCATCAAATTGTAGTTATTGACAATTTATTTCAAAATGAGATTAACACTTTTTCGTTGCAAGCTGATAAATATTTAATACATTCTTGAAAGATGAAATACATAAAAGTGAACTTTATCATTTATGACTCAGATAGCATAAATTTTGGAAAGAGTTATCTTTAACAATAAGTTTGAATTGATCTTTTTAAAAGAAGATAATTTGTTATTTTTAGGTCAAATAATTACATAAAACCATTCAAGTTGTACGTTTACGCGGATGATACATTTTTTGAAAACAGCGCTTTTAATCTGGAACGTTCATTTTATCCTTTTATCACAGAAATGATCTACATGTTAAGAGAATCTTATGATGAAAAATCTTGAACCTGTGCGATTAAAAAAGTGAATATGTTTTGCTTTTTTTATATAAAAAACGAATAAAGGAGAATTCAAAGGTCTGAGAAAATTCTTTTGGAAAATTATAATTCGTTCAATTATTAAATGATTCATATCTGCAATAACAAAAATTCGTTCTCAACAATTTGGCTTCTAGAACATTTGTTCATTTCAACAGAATAAGAAATGAAGAAAATCAACAAACTTTCGTTTCTTCAAACATTCATTCTGAGCTTGAACATATCTCTATACGTTTGTATTTGAGATTCATTTTCTTTCTCTTTTTTGTTAAAAGGTTGACTGATTTAGTTAGACTACAGGATCATTTTAAGAAATGAAGCAGAATTAGATTGAATGAGCTGTCATATCGAAGTTGAGTTTTAAATGCTAACCATTTGTGAGCAATAAGGCAAAAAGATCAAGAATAGATGAATTTGACAAAATAAATTTAACGTTTGTCAATATTCGTTTATTTCGATTGTATTTAGAAACTAAATATTTAGTTTTCTTTCAATATCGCATTGGCAGACAATTTTCAAAATTTGAAACAATTCAGCAAACGTTTTTTTGAAAATGAGAATAACGATTTTCGAAATATGAATTTGATTCAATGATTTGAATTTTGTAAAACAAATAATATTGAATGTTTTGGATAAAAAAACAAAATAAATATCAAATGTTTGTCAAGAAACAGTTCTTTATTAGAATTTTTATATTTTTTGAAATATGATAAAAAAAAGTTCAGACACTTCAAATATGAAATATCATTTTTCTTTCTTCAGTTTTTGAAATCAAACAGATGAAACATAAAAAAATTATTGTTAAAAATATAAAATTTTTGTTGTTGAAAAAAAGAAAGAATATCAAAATTTTTGAATCAAAAATGAAACATATGCCGACATATGCATTTTTCAAAAAAAATTTTAAAATATCAATAAATAAGTTGGTAAACTTAATTTTTAAAAGCATTTTGAGTGTCTGCCCTGGGAGGCCGATTCTGGACCCAAAGCCTTCAAGAAACTGCATTGGACCGGTCACAATGCAGTTTCAGGACGGAATCGACCTTGCCCTTCATTTTGACATTAAAGTCAAAAATCTGGGTACTCCAAAACATGTGAATTAGTCCACATCATTTGGAGCTTGAGCAACAGACATATTCAAAAGCTTTTAAAAATTAATGTTCGCAACTCCGACAAACAAAGACAACCAGAAAAATAATAAAAAATCATTCAAATTGAAAACTTGTTAATTTTTTCCTTTCGTTAAATAATTTATATGTGAAATTTCCAATTTCATTTGATCTTGAAAGGAAATTCTTTTTTTGAAAACACTTTTTTGGACGTTCATCTCGAGCTCTTGCCTCCTTGAATGTTGCTTTGAATTGACCAATCGAGTTTGGGGGTGATGCAACAGAACGAAACACTTCTTTTCCCCGCTTCTCGTAAAATAAATATGTTTTCATTGAATTAACTTCCATTTTTCTCCAAAGAATTCTGCTTGAAGCATTATACCTTAAAATTATTAAATAAAAAAAAATTCCGAAAAAGTTTAAGAAAATCAAAATGAAAAATAAAAGACAGAAAAAATCACTCTTTAAAAAATATCGAAATATGTCACTGCTTTTGTCTAATGAGTTTATTCGGATATTTTTTGCTTTTTCACATGAAAGATTGAAAAAATTAATCAATTCTTCGATGTTTGTAATCACAGTATCATCATCTAAATAGTTGTTGATGTAGTGTGTGAGGCAACCAAACTCTCCATCGCATTCGCTCTTTCCATGTCTCTCACAAAAAAACGACAACGTAGTTTTTTTTCCTTTGGCGAATGAAGAGTTATCTGATAATAGAAAATGAAGCAGTTGCGAATTTCTGAAATGCGTACCAGTATCACACATAAAGTGAAACCTCTTCTTATTAAAAAATATATCATCATCCAACACTTGCTTTAAACATTCAATAGCAAAACGATAATCGTGAGATAGGTTGGAGGAGAAAAAGTTGAATACGTGTTTTTTTCTCACTCCTCGATCATCTGACACGAAGGCAATCACGCAAAATTGGGACACCTCTTCTTTTTCGTAAAAATCCTTCGATATTTGATTTCTTCTTATCGGTAATTGTCAGTTTTACTTAAAATCAAATAGAATAAGCACTTCATTTCGTTCTAGAGAACTTTTCAAATATTTGAAATGCTTTTGCTGATTATCTGCTAGTTGCCTGTGATGTTCAAGCAGTTCGAGAGTAATTTTCTCGTTTTCGTTCAAATCTTCTTGGTTGATGATAAGTTGTTTTTGTCGTTTCTTCAGAAATAAGTGATGATTACATAGGTTGCAAACGTCTGTTCTGCGTTTTGCTCTCTTAAGATGACGTGTCATTTTGTAAAATGTACTTTTTGACATCTTCAGATTTGTTGTTTTTGTTAACTTATCGTATAATTCAGCCTTTGTAGCATTAATTAACCTTGGTGGGGTTTTTAAACAATTCTGATGTGAAGATTTTGAATAATTATATTTTGACGTTTGATGACTATAATGTTGAGATTTGTTGCAGTCATCCTTGCATGTTGAATGTGAAGGAAAAACATTTCTATGTGGATAAATTGATTTCGATTCAATGTGTTTGATGTTTTCTGTATCTGAATGTTCCTTTTTCCTGCATTGAAGTGGCTTTTTGCATAATGAATTTCCAATATCTTTATCAAATAAAAACATTGAAGTTTTCATTTCATCTGAAATACAGTCGTCGATTTCAGTTCCTTCATGAGTGTTTTCATTTCTTTTGAGAAAAGGTGGATTTGAGCCTTCCAAATAAAGAGCTGGCTTGGAGATCTTCAAAAAGCCACAGCTTGTTGTTGGTTGTTTCATTTTCGCATTGGGTTCTCTACAATATGAAGTGTTGAATTTTGAATCAAAGACTTTGTTGCGAATATTCAAATTTTGATTAACTTGCAAATGAAACATCGATGAATCAGCTTTTGATTCAACATTTGTGGAATTTCTGTTTTCACATAGAGATATAGATGATGTACCACAAATGCAAGCTGTTGAGTGAAATGAATCCATTTTGTTTTCACAAAATGTTGGTGAAATGAGAGATGATAAATGTGTGTGTGTATCGTTGGATACATGTGATATGTTTGTATCAGTTTGATTATCAACAGTTGAACAATTTTGTGATATTGTTGATTGAAATGAATCTATGTTATTTCCTGAATTATTACATTTTGTTGATAAGCTTTGTTGATTTGGTGGTAAAGAACATAAATTGGGTGAAATGGGATATGTAAGAAAACCAGTATTGAATGAATCATTTAATTTGTATATTGATAAGAGAGGAAATGATTTTCCTTTCAAATGATTTTTATTATAAGAGTTCAAATTGTCGTTTATTTCTGTGATGCTTTCATCATCACATCGAATCCAATTTGTGTTTTCTTCGAAGATACTTGAGTTGTTCAATACTTTACATATTGAAAAGAAATGTCCATTGTCTGTTGATCCAGAATGAAAAAGTTGGGCAACAAGTGAATAGATATGAGCTCCAACATTTGGCGTTTCACTGACATTCCAAACTCCATTTTTTGTTGAAAAAGAAATTGTTTCATAAACATTTTGCGTTATAGAATGTTTGGCTTTTGTTTTCTCGAGAGAAATTGATAGAAAATTCGGAAATTTAGATATGTTCAAAACGGATAATTGACGTGTGATATTACAACAACATTCACAATAGGCTTCTTTATTGTTTATGTTTTTATTTGAATACGAAAATGATTCATTGAATGCTGTTATCAAATCATCTCCTTGAAGCCTGATTATCGGTGATTGTTCAGTTGCACCTATTGATACACAATCACAATTTGTGCATTTTCTCGGGAAGCTTACAGAAGTCATCATTTCATTTGATATGATTGGAATGCAAGATGAGATATCACTGAAAAGACTAAGAAAAGAATTGTAGAACTCCTGTTGATTTCTTTTCTCAAGGTGATGTTTCCCCTCCCATTTGTCTATGAACAAGTTTGTCCATGATGAATTTCTGAATGATCCGTTTTTTTCTGTTCCTAAAGTTTGAGGCACTATCAAATCGCATAAATATTTGTCAAAAGAAGAAAGCCTTCCTTTCCTCACATTGTTGTTACTCATTCGAATTATTATTGTCCGAAATATCTGAATTAACGAAGCCAAATAACACGTATTTCCGAAATTTTGAAGAGGTGAAAACGGAATAGGTGCTGAATTACAATTGTGACAATTTGTGACCCGATTATCTGATGGCTTGTGAAACTGAATGTTAGTTTGTTTTTGAACATTTGTTGGAAAATCTTCAGAAATTGACTCCTCCATATCATCATCGATTTCCATCTTTGAACTAGAAAAATCATTCAGTTCAACTTCTCACATATCAAACCAGTCATCAGTATTTGAATCGCTGCATTGTTCGATACATGATTGTTGGATATTTGAATCCTGGAATTCACAAATTGAATCTGAAATGTTGATTTCATTTTCGATAATATCCATAGCTCCATGTTCAGGTTCATCAATAGTATCCATATCTGATATAAAAATACTCGAATCATTTTCTTCTGTAAAGTAATTTTTCAAAGGATCAATGTCCTCTTCCATTTGGCTGTCACAATTAATAATAGTGAAATCATCATCATAGAATAAAGTTTTCTCTAAATAGAAAATAATTGTTCAAGATAACACCCAAAAAGATAAACACGAATAAAGGATATTCAACAAAGTTTTGATTGATAAGATAATAGAAAATACGTTTTTTGTTTGTCAATAACAGACGAGATTCCTTGCTTGATTCTGTTGAATTTTCCGTAAGAAAATTATTGAATATGTTATAATCATCTTTGCTAAGTTCTCGATAATACAATCAAAAATAAATTTCATAGAAAACATAAAACAAAAAAAAATGAACAAACTTCTTTTCGAAGGTGGAACAGGAGGCTTATTGGTGAATTCAAAGTCAAAATTTGTGGGTGAACTGTTCTTTTTGGCATGATTGTAGTTTCCTTGCGAACACTGGAAGCCACAATCATGAAGCTGTCTTAAACTGAATTCGTTGCACACACACTTTAGCAATGAAACTTTTGCGTGTTTATTTTGCTCCGAATTGTAAGCTGATGCAATTCGCAACAGGACGTACCTGCTTTTTTCTCAAAAAATATCGTTTCAAAATAACAAATATTTAAATAATGAAAACTGGCTTGATACAAACCATTGAATATGCTTTGGATATCTGAAAACAATTCTTTCCCCTTGTTTGTGTGCAAAAACATATGTTTGATCATAGTTGCTTCGTCGTATCCGGATTTGGTGACCAGAAAGTTCCATGCTTCTGTGCACTTTTCGCTCTTCCGAGAATTTGACAAATGAGAAAATTTTTTTTGCTCCATGTTTCAAAATTAATTCTATTTCTACTCGCAATTTTCAAGATCATTCAATGGGATGATCAAAACACTCCATAATTTTCGATAATTAATTATTTTGTATTTCAATTTTATCTATTTGCTTTGCTGATTGAGAGTTTCAACAAAAGAAGGATGATTCTATCCATTCCGTTTGCATGAAGGGAAACAACTTAACTCTTGTTGTGTTCAATAATCAATTATAAAGAAATAAAATATGAAAAACAAATTCAATTGTTTTTGAATATAAACAGTTTTGAATTTTGCTTTTTGATACGTGTTAATCTCTCAAACTAATTATTTACATATTATCATTGTGGCTTCTGCTTAAAAAACGATATTCAAAGTTCCAATCATGAACGAAAATTTCAATTATTCTTCAAATGTTTTCATTTTCATATTCAAATTATTTGAATCTTCTTTTAATTCTTCTTCTTCACAGATTGAACTTAGCACAACCTTTTTCAAGAAATCCGACTTGCGAATTGATGCTCTTCTCTTCCAGATTGAAGTTGATCTGTAAGAAAGGTCAAAATAAAGGTAAATTTGTCTTGAAAAAATCAGTATAGCCTTTATTTTGCCTATTTTTCAAAATAATGCTATTATTTCAAATTTTCAGCTGCTTGATATTTCTCTGAAGATGCTTGTTAGCAACTGACTGACATTCTCCATTGATAAAGAAGTGGGGAACTGTGTAGAGAAATTCAATGTGAAGACTTTGGATACTAGGAATGGAATACAAAGAACGTGGTAGAAGCATTTGAACAAGGACGAAAATGCAATTCCAATTAGGAGCCTGAATCGAAATCCATATTATTTTCTTCATCTTCATCTTCTTCCTCCTTCAACTCCCAGTCAACTTTTTCCTCTTTCAATTGTTGTTATCTAATTTTATGAATCAACTGAATTGTTTCAAACCTTCTTTGGGCTGATAACCGTTTCAACAGGTATGACCAGTGCATTCATCCCTTGAAACACGCTTTGAAGCTGCACTCTTTCATTGCCAACTGTACACTCACACATATTCTGTCTGAACAGCCAAGGGTGAAGACGCTGTTTGTGCATAAAGTCGAAGGAATCGGAGTGTGGTGCGACCCGGCGCTACTGGAGAGGCATTGGAAGGGAGGAAGAGTTGTGGACTTTGAGGTGATGGAGAGAGGAGTGGAAGACAAAGGGTGCTTTTGGGGGAGAGTGGAGACAACAGGCGGAGAGGAAACGAATGCAGAAACAGTGGCTGAGGCTGAAGAAGAGAATGGAGAAAGAGAGAAATGAAAGCTATTGGATGAGATATAAAGTGAGACTTGCAAATCCAAAATTTTTTAAAGCGAAAGAAAAGTATCAACGGAATGTGATGAAAGCAAGAAATCTTCAAACATATCTCAGTCAGAGCTTCCAGACAGCGCTCATTCAGCAGCTGATTCAGCGATGCTGTGCCTTCTTGGCGAGCACATGTTGAGTGAGGAAGAGAAATGGAGGCTCCGCTTTGTGGCAACAGGAGCCATGTGGATCGATGAGGATGGGCTGCTGTCGCTGTTTGGGCTGACCAGAAGGGACATTCTGAAGCAGAATGAAGCGAATATTGATGAAGTGAAAAGAGAACACAAAACAACAAAAGAACCCCACAACTCTTCTTCTGAAGCAATATCACAAGGCAAACAAAGCTATTTGCTGTCCAAATGCAATGAAACAACAGAAAATGAACAAAACATTATTTCTTGTACAGAAACACATCAAGAAAACCACAATCCCTTCACCTTTGCTGCGTTCTCATCCAACGAGCATCAAGCACTTCCGCACTGCTTCTCTAACTCCCCTCTTTTCACTCCTTCCTCACTCTGCTGCTCACCCGTGTCTTCATCAAGCAGGTGCACAGCACGAAAGACAACACTGGCGAGAAGAATCGCATTCGACTGCTCAGAATAACAATTTCTTCTCATACATAACTCACGTCGACAGGAAAACGTACTTCAAATAAAACCTGAAAGATTTTCCTGATCGCATTGCTAACAGAAAAAGAACAACTTTTTTTACAGATGAGTTCGAAATAAATTGTTCATTGAAATGAGCTTGAAGGAAAAAGACAATGCAGACTCCAGGAAAGATAAAGCTAGCAGTTTTCATGTGAACGAGTGCTTCCTTTTTGAAAAAGACTGATTAAGACAATTATATTTGTTAGAATTTTCTTGTTCAAATCATGAATTTTTCGTGTTTTTTTGTTAATAATAACTATTTGATCAAGAAGAGTGGTCATTAATCTTCAATGGAAAACATGCACTATTAACATCCAAAAAAATGTCGAAACTTTTGAGGAAAACATGTTGCCCATGAAAAAACAAAAAAAATTTTTTTTCTGAAAAAATAGAAACTTCTGGATTAATGAACGGACAGTGTTGGAACCGTTGCTCCAAGAGGAGAAACATGAAAAAAAAGAAATAGATAAAAATGAAAATGAAGGTGAAGTTGAAGAAGAAGATAAAGATGAAAAAGCAGATAAAATGAGAATAATAATTTCGATAATAAAAATAATTGAAAAATAAAAAATTAATTAAAATGATAACAAAAACAGTCATTAATTTATTTCTCTTTCTCTTTCACTTTTTCTCCAAAATCTCACATCGACTAATGTGCCTTCACAAGATGCTACCATTTTTATCACCGAATCTCCACCCTCTGCATCATTATAATAAGCGATGACATCAACAGCAACTCTTTAATCTCTCTCTTTGCTGTGAACAGCTGCATAAACAGCGTTGAAACAGGAGGCACCGACACAAAAGCTGTGAAGTTTCCTCCACTGACGACGATTATTGAAGTACATGCGTTGAATCCATCTCCTGAGCAGCCATTGGAAATGTTGGCATTGAAGAATAAAAAAGAAAAAGGAGGAGTTGTGTTCCTGTTTAGCCTTTCATTTTCCACTGGATCCTCCATCATCTGTGCTGTATTTGCCTCCTCGTTCAGCATACACAATCTTAAAGCAGGGTGATGTTGCGCATCACCTCCTCTTCCTACCTTTCCTTCACCACCTTGTCCAGAGAGTGCCTCAGTCAAACATCTTTCCTCTTCCACACCGCCTCCAGCGTCTGGTGCCCTATCCTCAATCGGAAGAACACATACATCTCTCCGACTCCAATTGACTGCAGCGCAAACAACCGCTGCGCCACTCAGTCCAGCGAGCACAGCATCAGCATAAGATAATTCAGCCGCCTTCTGAACAGCACTTTCACCAGCCGCGACTGCTTAAACATCTCAATCTCGATGTTCTCCTCCTCCACAACGTCCACCCGGTTGATAGCCCTGTTCAGCTGCTCCTTCAACACCGTCACTAGATCCGTCATCAACTTCTGCATCGGCTGCACCACCACTTTCTTCGCACTGTCCACAAACCTCTTCACAATTTTTTTGCAAAATGCTCCCACTTTGTGAGAACGTTCGCAGCAGGGAGTATTCCATGTGCAAGGAGCTATTTGCAAGCGATGCAACACCCAGGGAAGCAGGGAGGGTACTATGAGTGGAGTAAGGGAGAGCGGAGGAGGAAGAATAAGAAGAAGAGGAAGAATAAGAAAAAGAAGAAGAAGAAGAAGAAGAAGAGGAAGATGATGATGTAGATTGATGAAATGGTGAATGGGAAAAAGTGGAAGAAGAAGGAAAAAAAGAAAAAGAAGTATTTGAAAAAGAATTAGAATTATATGTATTTGAATAAGAAGAAGAAGGAGGAGGAGGAGGAGGAGGATGAAAAGAAGAAGAAGAAGCAATTAAATTAGAAGAAGAAGCAGAAGCAGAAGAAGCAGAAGAAGAGAAGAAAACAGGAGCAAGTGGAGAAGGTTTGAATGCAGTGCGGGACAAACCAGCTTCTTTCGCATAGTCAAAAGCAGCTGCCTCGAATTTTGCTCTTCTTTTCATTGCTTTTTTTCTCCTCCTCTCCAAATCCCATGCAAACTCATCATCATCATCATCATCTTCTTCTTCTTCTTCTTCTTCTTCTTCTTCTTCTTCTTCTCTTTTTTTCTCTTTCTCTTCTTCTTTCTCGTTTTCCTATTCTTCCGCATATTCTTTTTCTTCTTTCTCCTTTTTTTTCTTTTTCTTTTTCCATTCCTTCTTCTTCTTCTTCATTCCCCTTCCTTTTCTCATTTTCTTCCTTTTTCTTTATTCTTCCTTCTCTTCTTTCTCTTTCTCTTTCTCTCTCTTCTCCCTCTCTTTCTCTTTCTCCTCCTTCTCCCTTTTCCTCCTCCTCTTCTCCTCTTTCTTCTTCTCCTTCTCCCTTCTCCTCAATATTTCTTTGTCTTCCTCTATCACTTTCATCATCTTCTCCTTCTCTCTCTTCAATTGCTCTTTCACTTCATCATATTTCTTTTCTTCCACATTCACACACAAATCTTCTTCTGCTATTTTTATTTCAAAACTAATATTTCCCTTTCTCTTCTCTTCTTCTTCTTTTCTTTCTCCTCTTTCTACTCTTTCTCTTTCTCTTTCTTCCTCTTCTTTTCTCTTCTTCCCTTCCTTTCTTCCTTCTTCTCCTCTCCTTCCTTTCAGATATCCATCCAAATATAAATCAAAATTGTATTTCTTTCCATTAAACTTTCCTTTCTTTTGTTCTTCTCTTTCTCTCTCTTTCTCTTTCAACTTCGCTTCCTCCTTCATTTTGATAGCCAAGTCAAACAAATCGTCTTCTTCGGGAAACAAATTCGGCTCTTTTGTACGGAAAGGTGCAATTTCTGTGACAGACACAGGGAGAAGAAGATGTTTGGAGGAAGAAGAAGAAGAAATGGAAGAAGAAGAAGAGGAAGAAGAAGAAGAAGAGGAGGAGGAGGAGGAGGTTATGGTAGTGGAAGAAGAAGACGAGGGAGAACATGGCTGAGATATTGGATATGAAGAAGAAGAAGAAGAAAAGAGGATCAAGAAGAAGCAGTTGAGTGCGAAGACAATTCAACGCCGATCGAAGCGCACACTCTGCCCTTCAGCAGGGAGGCTATGTCTGAGTCCCCGAATACACTCCTCAGCCACGGGTTCGACTTTTTGCTTTCCAAATCCGATTTGAAAGAGAGCAAAAGCAAAACTTCAACTATTGACTCCTTCTTATTTATCCGAGGCGCGACGATTGTGTTTAAGCCATTTGCCGTGAAGTTCTCTTCATCATTCTCATCGTCCTCTTCATTCCCATTCATCTTGTACTCTTCTTCATTCACTTCACTTTCCCTCCTTTTCCCCTTATCTTCTCCCTCTTCTCCCTCTTCTCCATCCTCTCCATCCTCTCCATCCTCTCCATCTTCTCCATCTTCTGCATTCTCCTCCTCCTCTCCTCATCTGTCACACGCTCCGCCACCCGCTTTGTAACCATCTGCCTCTCTGATGGATTCGTCTGACAGTGTTGCAAAGATGATGAAACTGCCTGATGGAATAGGCGGAGTTGACGTTGCATCTTCCATTCGACTCTGAAAGCTGATAATGGTGAGTGTGGAGAAGAGGGAATGAAAGAGAGAAAGCGAAATGATTAATCTTTGCCAAAAAGAGTGAGGTGGAGGAAGAGGAAGTTGAAGAAAGAGGTTGCTTTTTGAAATTATTATGTTTCATTTCAATAGAAGCACTGATGATTGAATGCTCATATTGAAGTTAACTCCCTTCATTGCATTCATTAAAAGCTGAGGATGAAGGTAAAGAAGAAGAAGAAGGAAAAGATGTGGATGAATGGAAGAGATCTGAACGAAAATAAAATTGGAAATTTGTAGACGTATGAGGATGCTGATGGATATTCGATGTATTCTTTTTTTATCAAAACTTTGAAAGCTTTTGTGACAACAAAGAAGATAACATTTACAGCTCTTCTTTTTTCCTCCCAGACTATTTCAACGCGTTTTTCTTGTGAAAAAAGAAGAGGAAGAGTATCTTCTTCATTGAATAGTCAAGACTGTTGTTCAGGTTCAGCAAACGAGTCATATAAATCATCTCCAACAATGTGAACGATTTCTTTATTTATTTAATTTAATTTTATTATTATTATTTTGCTTTTTTTTGTATTTATTTTTAATTCTGAAGAGATGGAAATGGTTTATTATGTTTCTTTTTTATTAAACACATATAAGCTTGTTCTTCTTCTTCGCCTTCATTTGTTGTTTTAATAATTCCATTTTCCTCTTTTTCAACAAGTTTAATTTCTAACGTTTATTCTATTTTTCGTTTTGGAGAAAAAAGTTAAAATTGAATCTTTGGATTGAAAAATTGAATTCAGTCGATAAAAAAACAGAAAATGTTATGAAAAGAGAAGATACCATTTTTGCAGTTGAGAAGATAATTGATAATTGAATATAAGTTTTTCAATGAAAAATTTTTAAAAAGATAAATCATTTTCAGAAGATTTTATAATGATAAATTACATGAAAGTTATCTTATGTTTAATAATCATTTCACTGGTTTAAAAAAGGAAAAGAAGACTTTCAAGAAATACATTTTTGATAATATCAAATGATTAATACAAAAAGTGTATTGAAATATTCGAAAAGCAATAATTAATTCGTTTTTGTTTTCTCTCACATTAACATAACACTTCAAAGCACTCGTAATATATTTCTTCAACATTTGCTTAGAATTATAGTTAATGTGTTGTGAAAGCTAGCAATAAAATTATTGAATTTTTTTCCCAACCTTTCAAATGCCTTCTTTTTCAATTTTTTTCTTTTCGCTCCTTCCTTTTCATCATCCTCCTCATCTTTCAATTTCTTTGAAACATTTATTTCAAACGCTAAACGGCATAGGTCTAAATTGTACCAGTAGCGAATTTGACGTTTTTTAATTTTATTTCACTTTAATATTAATAAACGTAATTAATTAACTCTATTTTATCGAGAAAATCTATGAAATTTGACTTTGAAAAACAATAATAAAAATTTATGATCGGTCCCAAAAAAATAATTATTATATTTTTCATTTTTTATTTTTGGAGTGTAACGGAGAAATTTAGTTGTTGTCAGCAAAGATAATGATTGTAAAAAATATAATTCTTTGTATATCTTTTATTTATTTATTTTTATGTGTGTAATATTTTTCGTAATCAAAATATATTCGAAATATGATTCTTGCTTGATGAAATAGAATTTTTGTCATGAAGCTAAACATCCATTGAATTGAATTCTTTATTTTGGCATTAGAGGATTGGATCATAAACAATTGGATCAGGAACTTATTACTCACAGAGATCTTCAATTGATGGAGCGATTTTCATATATAACCTTGGATCGGGAACACTTTCCGTGAAATTTTGTCCGTTTAATTATTGCCATGTGCATTGTGATGGTGGAGGAATTTTTTGCTATTCGATCAGTTCAGTCAAGGCTGAGAATAATTCGTGCAATGGATGTGTTGCAGAAAAAGATGAAGGAGGAGAGATTATTGCTCATCCGGTTTAGGAGTGTGTCAGGATCAGTGGTTGAGAATTTTTAAAATACAAAGCAGATAGAATAGGAGGAGGGCTTTATCTTAATTCTTTTCAGGTTTCTTGTTCTGGATGTATCGGAGCAGAAAGTGGGAAAGGGGAGAGTGCTTGTGTGTTTGAATGCTCATTTACTTCTTACTCACTAACAAGAAATTATGGTGGAGGAATGAATTGCTCATTTATTCCAGCTACATTGAAAATGAGGAGCATCCAGTTCATTTCATGTTCAGCGGCATCACACGGAGGAGGTTTGAGATTGCACCCAAATAGACAAACATCACAAAATGATATTATTTATTGCTATTTTCTTTTCTTCCATGAATGCAAATGCTCGGCCAATCCACCATACAGGCATGACATTGCATATGCAGATCATTACAGTCTTTATTTAGAGTCAGGGAATCCGTTCTTCGAGTGCTATTCTACAAATGCTGATGATAGGAGATTATTTTATGAACACTATGATGGTTCTAATTGGGTGTACAAGCACACAGAAAAGTGGAATTGGCTGAAGAGAGGGATTCTCAATCGATTTGTGGCAGTGACTTGTGGTGGCGAAGAAGAGTTGTGCGGGGCAAATGAAACATTTCCTTGTCTAACAGTGAAGAAGGCCTTCGAGATCTGTGAGGTGCAGATTAGCTTGACAATCACGCTGCTGGAAGGGGATCACACAAGCGAGGCAACAACAATTGAGATTGGGATAAAAAAGATTTCAGTCATTGGGGCTGGTAAAGAGAAAAGTTCGATTGGAACAGGGGCACTTTCATCATCATCAGCAGTAAGAACGTTGTTCAGTGTGACAACAGGTCATCTTGGAATGAGTCATTTAAAAGTTGATTGTAACTCAAATATAAATCCTTCACCGAGTGTGGCTGTGGTATCTGATGGGAGTGGGTCACTCTCATTGGAAGATGTTGTGATCACCACAAGTAAAACAGGAGACTATGTGATGTCTTCGTCAGTGTTTGTGGTGCCGCTGTCGCAGCTGTTGACCGATGTGGAGATCAAGGATATGAATGTCTCAAAACCATTGTTCTATGAGCCGAATCAATCTTCTCCTTCTTCTTCTTCATTGTCGTCATTGTCGTCATCTGCACTGTATCTGACAGCCACTTTTTCTGGAGAAAGCATGATTGCGAACTTGTCTGTGAAGAATGTGAGGTTGATTGAAGGAGATGAGGTGGTTGTGGCAAAGAGTGTGGCAGAAGGGGAAACATTTGTTGTTCAGAATGTGACAGTCGAGGATTGTGAGTGTGAGAATGGCAGTGGTGGTGGGATCAAGGTTGAGTTAGAAACAGATTCAAGCAAATTTTGCACTGGAACATCCACATTGCAAGATGGAGAACAAAGAAGGTTTGTGTATGAAATTTTCTCAATTAAATGGCAATGTTATTCACACTGTTTTTATAAAAAAATTTTTTATTCTATGCATTATTTTCAAAATGCGCAGAATGTTAATATAAAAAAAAGAAAACAAAACATAAACAAGTCCATTCTTTTTGATTAGAAGTCATGCAAAAACAGAAAAACAAGACAATTGCAAAATTTTTTATTCAAAATATAGAGCGAATAAGTACATAAAACAAAAAATGAAAAATATATAAATAATTTATGGGTCCGATTATTAATTTTTATTATTGTTTTTCAAAGTCAAATTTCATAGATTTTCTCGATAAAATAGAGTTAATTAATTACGTTTATTAATATTAAAGTGAAATAAAATTAAAAAACGTCAAATTCGCTACTGGTACAATTTAGACCTATGCCCGCTAAACTTTCATATGTCACTCCGTCATTCAATGTTGGTTGATAAATTTCTTTGAAGATGAGACTCACAGCTCCTCTTTTCAGCAAGTCTTCAACTTTCACATTTCTGTTATTCACAGAATTTCGAAATGATTCAATACATTTGTTGCTAAAGTCTCTGTAATTACACTTTGCTGCTCGAAATACCTTCACAAAGCTGCCAGTTAGTTCAAAAAGTTCTTCGTTCCGCAATTTGTTTGAGTATAAGGAATAAAAAAATTCATTGAACCATCTCTCGATAACAAGCTCTTCTTTCGTTTCTTCTTTGTTCATTTCCACTCCTCCTTTTTTCTTCCAGTCAATGCATCTTGTCAGATCTTCCAATTCTCTTGCTGCTTCTCTCGCTAAATGCAGATCATTCACAATAATTTCTTCCAAGCTATTATCAACCAAAAGAAAATGAATAAAAAAACTCCCAAGCAGACTGATAGGCAAGGCGTGTCGGATTGTGATGCTCTTGATGATAACGTATGATCTCTTTGATTTCATTTAAATATAGTTCTTGTTTCACTTTCTTATCAGAATTAAAAAAATAATAAATAACATCAAATAAGAAATAGCAATGCTCATACGTTACTCCCAAAATTGCTCAAAGCCAAAAAAAGTCATTTCCACTTCTTTTTGAGTCTCTGAGCGATGCTCTTTGTTAAAGGAAATTCATAGCCTATGCTTAGTGTTTTGTGCATAATCATTTCAATCGTCCAATTTAGAAAACAATTCTGAAATGTTTTAAATATAGAGAAGAAATGAAATAAACAAGAATTCAAAATAGAAGAAATCGCAAACAAGTATGTTTTTCAATTACAGATTGCTCCTGCATGCTTGCAAGAATGAATCATTTTTTAAAATGAACATTTTCATCATTAATATTGAATGAGCGAATCTTTGGATATAAGAAATTTGAGTAAAATAATAACTTAAAAAAGCACAAAACTTTCACTGCACTTTCACTTGCTTTGAGTATTGGATATAATAAATAAGGTGTTTAAATGAAATATTTTATATATTTATTTATTTGTGATATTATGGTATTAAAATGAACTTTTTTTCATCACTAATTAATGCTAAAGATTTTTGTCCAATAAAAATGTTTCATATAAATTAATTAAGTAAAACTAATTTATAATTTTGATTCAATTCCTTTTCTATTCTTTCCATTTAATTCTTTGCTTAAAACTGGATTTAAATGATTTTTTTTTTAAATCGTCATGTGACTAAAAGCAAATTTAAAGATTTATATAATTATTTATACATGTATTTCATATGTTGTGCGTCTTTCATTAAGTCAAAATTTGAATTGTTTCGAAGTCGAAAAATTTTATTGAATAATTATGATTTCAAAAATATTGTGCCAATTTTTAAATACAAATATTCTAAATATTTCTATTTATTCTTTTGCTGTGAATTTTTATATTTACAAATGAATTATTTATTTAAAACAATATTTTAGTTGTGATAGAGATGCTAATTTCTTGTTATTGAATATTTTTTAATCATTTTTTTAAAAGAATTATTATTTAATTGTTTGATGTGAATTTTTTTTCCTGATGATGTGGAAAAGGAGATAAAATTCATGTCAGTTTTGAACTGTCGGAAATTTTCAGAAGGATAATTTTGAATAATAAAAATTCATTTTTGGAAGCTCTTTGAATTTTTTATTTGTCAGTTTTTCTTGGAATGAACACAAAGCCATAAAAAAAATTAAAAAAAATAGTATAATAAATTCAAACAACAGCATATTAATTTCTAATGCCATCAAACCATTATTAAAATACTTTCAAAATAAAAATGTCTTTTTCTAAACCTCAATCAACTCTTAATTCTCGATACAAAGTAATTTGGAACGAAATAAAACTACTTGGTGGAGATGACGTGGATTCGTTGCTTGCCTATATGTTTTACACTTACAGGTAATCATCTTCAGTAATTAATGATTTGCTGAAGTCTTTGAATGGTTTGGTTTTATATTTTTTAGTATTGTGTTAAAAATATTATTTTAATTTTCTGTTATTTTTTTCTTTTTAATTTGTTTATTATTAATTTTTTTGAAACAGAATATCACATAAAGCTGCTGGAAGACCTGGCTGTGGTGTACAACAACGCTCCGTTGCACACTCAGACAACAATGCTTCAAGCGCTGTCACGCAACACATCATTATCCGATTTACAAGACTATGGATATGATGTCACAGAGGGGAAATTTATTTACTCGAAGCAAACGCTGAAGAAAAACCAAGGTTTCATCATTCCGCCTCAGAAACCTCACCATCCGTCTTGCAAAAGTGGTTTGTGTTTATTAAAATTTTTTCAAATAATTTTCTCTGTTTATTTTAGGCTTAAATGAACAGGAATGGGAAAAGGGCAACAACTGGATGTTAGCCCATTCAACTGAAGCCTCCACTTCGCTTCAGTCAGCAAAGAAAAAGCAGCGGGCTGAGCTGGACTGTGCGAGATTTATTGACGAAGCAGCGTGGGATGAAGAAATTATTACGGAAAATTCTTCTTCAATTAAAAAACAATCTTTTTCTTCATAAAAAACACATCAACAGAATAAAAAATCTAATCCCATTTCAGAAAAAAATTCTCCTTCAACAAATTCTTCTCCATCTCAAGCTGTTGATGCTCCAATCAACACTCCAATAAGAAGAGAAAGTGGTTCAACAAAAAGAAAAACAAATAAATCACATCAAAAACGTCACTCATCTCCTTCACCTATTCCAATTCACAAATTTTTCAAAATAAAACAATCCTCATCCACTTCCTCATCTTCCTCATCTTCCTCATCTTCCTCATCTTCCTCATCCTCCTCATCCTCCTCATCCTCCTCATCCTCCTCATCCTCCTCATCATCCTCATCCTCCTCATCTTTCAAAAAGAAACAAAAAGATAATTAAAATTCTTTTTCTATTGAAGAATCTTCAACTTCCTTTTTCAACGATGATGTGTGTGTTAGTGATCAATTAATTGAATGTGCCACTTCACCGACTCTAATTCCACCACAAGCATTTCAAAATCTTTTTTCATCATTTTCAAAAGAGAACAACACTTATTCGTCTCAACATAACACACCAGCCGATGAGAATGTTATTTCGCATCATGAAAATACTGCGCAGATCACGATAAATAACAATCAAACAGATTTTCCTCATTCAAATTCTTCTCATTCTTCATCAACCTCTTCAAAAATTATATCATCAGATTCTTCTTCATCAACATCAATAAAAGGATTAATCAATTTAGGAAACACATGCTATCTAGCATCTCTTCTTCAATGCTTCTCTTCGATAACCTCTCAAAAACCATTCATATTTAAAAAGCAAACAGCAATAAAAACAATACCTTCTCGTGTTTTGAGTGTTTGTCAGCAACTTGCCAAAGATAATTCATCAGTGCGTTCGTGGGTCCCATCACTGATCAACAAATGGGAAACATTTTGCGGATACGGTAGCAGGCAGCAACAGAATGTGATAGAAGCATTTGAAAATCTTCATCAACTTCTTCAAAATAATAAGATATTTGAAAAGGATACCTTCAATCCAGTGCTCATTACACATATCAAATGTCAAAAATGTCAAAAAGTTTCTTATCATTTTAATGAATCTTGTTGCAATGTTATCATCAATACATCATCACCTCACAAAGGTTTATCTTCATTTTTTGCAACAGAAATTTTGGATGGAAAGAACAATGTTTATTGCGATGAATGCAATGAGAAATGCTGAGCTGCTCGATGGGAGGAAATGGCTGCATTTCCAGAGGTTCTAGCCATCTGTCACGAATGCCCTGAAACTACTTGGGCAAGTTCCAAGTATATGGACCATCGATAAAAAATTCTTTTCATAAAGAATACGAAAGAAAACGTCATATTAATAAATTAAAAATTAGTTTTATTTGTCGAAAATGCAATGTTAATAACTTTCGATTTTTTCATTTGATCTATCCCATAAATATTTTCAAACTTTCCTATTTTTATTTCGTTTTAATTGTGAAGGCTTGGAGCTTTATCATTACATAACAAGGAATAAAATAGTTTTATATTTTTATTGTTTGCAAAAAACTTTTTGATAAATTTTCACATCATCATTTTTGACTGTTATTATTTAAAACTAATAAAATCTTTGTGCTTTCATTCAATTTTGTTAATTTCTTACCAAAAATTTGGATATTAATTACATTGAATCAAAGCAAACTTTTTAAAAATGATGTTCTGCAACATTTGATTTATTGATAAATATTTCAAACTGAATTTAATCAAGAACTTTTATGGAAGAAATCCAGAAAATTGCAGCGATCAGGCATCTGCTCCCATGTGCGATATTAAAGATGTATGACTTGCATTTGATGATGAATTTGGTAACTGAGAGGAAACTGTGGTCACGACAAATAAAGATAGCTCTTTGAAGTTGACTTTAATCAATTTATCAGTGGAACCTGAGAAAATCTCTATGAAGGATTTGCCTTTTTTTTGTTTTAATAAAGATAGCGAAGAATACAAAGATGAAGGAGATTCAGATGAAGTCAAAGCAAAAGAAATCCAAACATATTTCTTTTCACCAAATGCTTCTGCTGATGGCTGTTTCCTTGATTCCTGCAAGTTGATTACAGAGAAAGAAACATTATTAAAACATCAACAATTACACACAACACAAATAATTGTATTTGCCAACTTCTCTGACTCTTCTGACGTAATTACGCAGTCGCCCAGCGTCAGATTTCCGATCCTCACGTCAAAGACAGAGCAATGCGCTGAAGCGAAGCTGGGGCAGAAGACGATGTCCATCCCCAAAATGCTACACTTCTCAAACAAGAATACAACACAATCGGCACTTCCGTACGTCTAACCAATTTTTGAGTTGAACTCAAAAACAGCTGGGCTGCCTCCGACTGTCCGCACCTTTGCTGACGAAATGGCTGTCTCTGTTGAAACAACTTCCTTCTTCACCACCAGTACGTTCTGGAACGGCTCGTTGTTCAGATGCCGCACAGCCTCATTCAGCGTCTCACACTAGTCTTCTCTTCGCCCACAGTCCTTCTCGTTCTTCCCGTTCTCTCCTGGCACAAATATCCGCTCTGACTTGTAGAACACAATTAATAGCACCAAATCAATCGGATCATCATGAGCATTGTCTATCCCGAAGATCGCTTTATCTCTGTCAAATGCCAACTCGCAGAAATCCATCACAAACAGAGCCTCGTTGATCTGCTCAGCAATCGATCGGCAGACAATGTGAAAATCCTTCGCCACACTCTCTTTGTTCAATTTTAACTGAATCAATTAAAATTTGACCAGCAGCGCCTTCGATTTCTCCGCAGACTGAACATCTGAATGTTCTGGATCGTCCAGGCAGCTCAATGCAATTGCGCCTCCTCTGCCTTCACTCGTTGAGCACGCACATGTCACAAAAGACGACAGATTCGCCAGCACACTGCCTTCATTTGCCCAGCTGTCAGCCAGCCCGCCCGCCTTCTCCTTCATCCACACACAAAACGCACCTCCCAGAAGAGACTCGCTGTTGCAGTCGCTGAATGTCGAGTTTTCCATCGTCAGCTCCACAGACAGCCCGCTCTCATAAGAAATGATCGATGCCTTTGCATTTGTGCTGCGGATGAGATGCCACTGAAGATTCTCCAATCTGATTTCGCTCTCTTCTTTGCTCGCTTTCGTTTCTATGTCATTCCTTGATAAACTTGATTCCTCATCCCCCTTCTCTTCTGCATCGCCCACAGAAATAAACTATCCATCTGCAAAATTCAGAACATCAACAGAAAACGCACTCGCCACAAAATGTGCAGCCGGCGCGGCAAGTCGGATGGCTGATGTCGCAAAGTATAGCTCGACCATTTTAGACTATTCAATCGAAAGTGTTCCAGACGAAACATGGAAAAGCACAAACGCAATGCCTTCTTCTGCTGTCTGCATCGCAAAGGAGCATTTGTTAAGCGTGGCTGTTCCTGTCTCAGTGAAAAGAAGTTCCTTTTGTGGTGTTTCGAAAAATGAAGGCAGGCAGAAGTTGATGGATGTGAATGTGAGTATAAGCTTGTTTGTGAGCGCAGCCTCAGAAGGCTCAGAAAGAGATTGAATAGCTTTTCCCACAATGATTGTGCATTCATCTGAGGAAGGCTCATCAGAGGAAGAGGAGGAAGAAGAATAACCAGGAGAAGAAGGAACAACTGAACTTATTGAGCTGTTTGAAAGGTCCCACTCGTCTGAAATGGCAGCACTTGTGTTGGTTTTGATTTCTCTGAACTGAATTCCTTCTCTGAAATGCCTCATCCCTTCCCAAAACGACAGACAAGGCTCTCTTTCTGATCCGCACCCGTGGATGTCTCTTCCACTCGACGACACAACAACAGAAGTGTCTGTGTGCTCAATCAGCAGCTTGTCCAATGATATGCCTTCTGTAAAGTTCTCTTTGTCTGCCCCAAAGAAAGCTGTTGTATTCTTCCATTCAGTCCAATCAAACATCAACCTTTCAATGACAACTGAAGAATTCAAATCCTAGCTCAATATGAACACATTTCTGCCTTTAAGTGCTTCATTCTCAGAAAACACCAAGTTAGACAAAGAGAACAGATAGATCGAATAGCAGAAGCTCAAATACAAAAACCCTCCTTTTCCTTTGAAAGTCGAACAGACACAAACAACTCAGAATTCACTCCCTTCCTCAGATCATTCGCCACAATAAACATGTCTCTTCCCTGGTGTGCCTTGTTTCCTCCAACACTTATCTCTGAAAATGAATATCTGTCATTGTTGTCTGTTGCACATGTCAAATTGATTCCTCCGCCACATCCTTCAAAACTGCTGCAGATGCTGTTCGTCACCCCAACATTGCTCATCTTCAGCTGTCCATCTGCCCCTTTCAGCTCAAAAGTCATCTCTCCTCCTTTTTTGAATCCTTCTGAGCCGATTGCTTGGAACGTGCAACAACTTCGATTTCGTAGCTGTTCTGAAGAGAGAATATCGAAGAGCATGGATTTAATGCTCCATTGTTGACTCTGCTGAATGAAGAAGATTACAATAGAAGAACAAATGTTGAAAAATCCTCTTTATCTTTGTATTTTCAGTTTTTAAGTTTTTCCTTTTTAAAAATTAATGTAAATAAATGTTTTTATTTATGAATGTTATTTTGCTTAAGATTCTGATTGTTCAATAGAGTGAGAATCAATATCATCGATGAAATAAACAAAAAACTGAAATTTGTTTAATTCATTCTTGAATAGGTTTAATTTGCAAAAAAGCTGTGATCCTTTCACATTTGATTATTTTTTGATGTTAAATGTTGTCAATGCACACTTTAATGCTGGAAATAGCCTGTGCAAAAGTGAAAATCAATTGTGTAACTTTCGTCAGAAAAAACATTGAAAAGAGTTTACGTATAATATTTTTGTATTTCTTAAAAAATGAACACAACAAAAACTCAAATGAAAAAATGTATAACGTGTTCAATTGAGAAAAAATGAAAGAATAAAAAACAATAATAGTTTGAAAATATATATGGGATAGATCAAATGAAAAAATCGAAAGTTATTAACATTGCATTTTCGACAAATAAAACTAATTTTTAATTTATTAATATGACGTTTTCTTTCGTATTCTTTATGAAAAGAATTTTTTATCGATGGTCCATATACTTGGAACTTGCCTTATTACCAGCAGCAAACATGTGCACAAAATGCAAAAAGACACCAAGAATCATTTATTGTGCGAAAAATATTGTAAAATGCAAGTGCAAATGTAGATTCTTATCGATAAGACATAACTCAATTTTTTCAAATTCGAAATTATTGATTTCAACTTATATGAAAATCATGCTATTATGGTGGATTAACGTCGATGTGATGCGCACATCTTTTTTGACTGGAGCCAGCTGCAACACTATTTGCATCCTTTTTAATCTTTTTCGCAAAGCAGCACACGAAATGATTAAAGGAAAAAACAGAAGAATTGGAGGAAATAATTACACTGTTCAAGTCGATGAAATGTTACTTAGAAGAAGAAAATATCGGAAAGGAAAACCAAAAAAACAAATTTGGATCGTAGGTGGAATTGAATCAAATGTCAAAAATCCTAAATCATTTTTAAAAAAAGTGGACGATCGATCATCAATATGTCTGACCGGAGTGTTAAGAAGGCATTTGCATGCTGGGACGACAGTGTGGAGCGATGAATGGAGAGGATACAGCAAAATTAAAAAAGAAGGATTCAAGCATTTGACAGTCAATCATAAAAAATGCTTTAAGGATAAAAAAACAAATTGCTGTACAAACGCAATTGAAGCCTATTGGAGTCGTCTTCGCCGTTTTCTGCCTTGCACAGGTATACAAGACAAAGACATCTCTTCATATTTATCATCGTTTTCATACAAAACAAGCACTCAACACAGATTTTGGGATTTTTGCGTTTCTTTTTCTAATTTGTTATTGAAACACATCATCCATTAAACATTTGATTCAATAATTTGAAGTTTTATCATTTTTTTTAACATTGAAGAGATGACCCAAGAGAAATGACTTGAAGAAAATTGGATGAATGATTTGAAATACAAAAATTGAAAAGAAAAATGTTTCAAAAAAAGGATGGTGATGTAATATTTTCTTCTGGAGAATGCTGTCATCTCCTTTGAAAATTGAAGAAGAGGAGTGAGTAACACATGATGAGGATAATGAGAAGGAAGAGTAAGAAGAGGGAGAAGATGAAGAAGATGAAGAAGATAAGGAAGAAGAAGAAGAAGAAGAGTACGATGATGAAGCAGAAGAAGAAGACTGCATGTTGTTTCTTGAAGGCACGCTGAATGAAGGGAGAGAAGAAGAAGACGAAGGAAGAGAAGAAGGAGGCAAGAAGAGCTGTTCAGACAAGACAGAAGGAGGAGGCATTGGTTATGTTTGTTGGAAGAAGCTCGCTTTTCTCTTTGGAGGAGGAACAAAAGAAGAAGAAGAAGAGTAGAAGGAGAAAAACGAGAAGAAGGAGAAGAGGGAGAAGAGGGAGAAGAGGGAGAAGAAGGAGAAGATGCAGAAGATGGAGATGAGGAATAAAAATAAAACGGTAAAGAGGATGAAGATGGAGAAGAAGTAGATTGTAATGTTGTTGAAGAGGAGACAGAAGTATTTGAAGTGTTTGCATTTTGTGTGGCGGGTGTTTGGGTGAATGTGGAAGAAGGAAGATATGAAGATTGAGTTGTTGGTGAAAGAGGAGGAGAAATGGAAGAGGAAGAGGAATAGGAAGAAGAAGAAGAAGAAGAAGAAAAATAGAAGATGTTAGCTTTTCCAAGACATGTTTGGCGATAGAAAAAACTGAATGTGTTCTGAATGCGAATGACCAGCCTAATCATCATCCCCTGCAAAAGAGTTTCTTCTGTCAAACACTCTCAACAAATATACCAAGCAAACCACTTTTCTCTTTCTTGCAAACTCATGTTAAACATTGATTGGCTATGCATCATACAAAACATATGGCAGAAGAAAGGAATATCTTCATTGAATGAAATCCAAACAAGAATAATCTCTAAACTTCTGGTTCTTTTGCAAAAGATTCCAGAGCTTCCCTCTCTTTGTGGTATTCATGTTCATGGCCAATCTGTATTCATTCAAAGAGCACTTAAAAGAAAAATGAATGAAATGAAAAGAGTCAAACCATTTTTATATCCTTGAAATATTTTCCCATCTCCAATGCACTCGAAATAATCAGCCCAGTAAGTTTTCTTGTTCTCCAAAATTGCCTCTCGCCACATAAAAAAAACAGACAACCGGACAATAAATGACTGATATAGAACGTCATCGAACGCAGAGAATCCATTGTGAAGCTGGCCATGATATCAGATGAAAACAGATATCCTCCATATTAACTCCCTTTCAAAAACTTATTCAATGTTAAGTCTTTGCTGATAGCATACCAGCATGCTTAGTGCAAAATTCAAATGCGATTGTTATTGAGGCCTGCTGAGTGTCTCGCTCTGTTCGCTTCCTCCATTGTTCAATCCCCCAATTCCCTTTCTTTTTTCATGAAACCAACCTTCCCCCCCAAAAAAACTATGCAGAACAAGTCCTGTGCAAAAGATATGCCAAGGACACAGCATTTCCCTCGAATTGAACAAGCGGTTCAATACAATCTTTCTGATATTCTGCTCGCTTTTTCTGCATCTTGCTTAAGTTATTTTTCATTCAAAATATCGCGGCCAGCATTGCGCCATATGTTTTGTAATATATGGCTAAGTTCAAATCTCATACAATTTTCCTCCACCAATTCACTTTTCGCAAGAAATCGATGAAAACAGCCACTCGTTCCTCCATCTGTATGCAAGCACCTTGTTCTTCTGCATTGCTATAACTTGCATGTGCGCATCTGTGGCTGTGCGCCTTAGCAGCTCAAACATGTTCTGGCTGCAGCAAATCACCAATCAAAAATCATCACTTATAAAATTATAGGTTTGTCACCCTTATTAATTTACTGCAACAAAAGAATATTTTTTAATATTAAGATTTGTTTGTTCTGATGCAAAATTAATAGATGGCAAAAGAGGTTTCGAATCCTTTGTTATTTAAATATTTATGATTTTGGGTTTTTAATTTTTATTATGCGAATGTTCAACGAATATTTCGAAAATGAAATTATTAACTGTTATAAAATAATGTTGCGATTTCGCAGTTTCTTTAAAACAAAATAATATTTCTGGGTTTGCAACGTTTATTAAGAAATTGTTGGTTTAAAAAATGAATGAAAATTTTTTCTCTTTTGATTTTTTCACTTTTTTGAGAGAAACTTTCCAATAGGAATAATTCACTGGAGCAGAGAAGAAATGAAAAATAGAGGAAATGAATGAAATAGTTGATTTGATGAATTTTAATGGACTCGAATCCATTATCAACGAAGAAACATTCAACAAAATGGACAAATTGATTGAAGAAAAGAAACTGTCTTTGGAGAATGTCATTTTGTTACTGAAGCATATAGGATATCACAATGTGCTGAAAAGTATTTATCTTTATGGATTAAGAAGATCTTCGTTGAGTGATAGATTAAAAAAGATGATTATCGATGAACATAAGAAAAAAGGGGAAAAAAGTGAAAATAATTATTCAGATTTTTGTGAATGTTATATGTCCTTTCGTTACATCTTCAAAACTGAAATGCTTCACATTTGTGTGCGATGCGATCTGAAAGTCACATTAAAGAAAGAAGAAGGGGAGGAGATTCAAAAGGATGTGGAAATGGCTTTATTGACTTTTAGGAACATTGATAATTATTACGTGTGTGCAAGTCTATATTATTTTTTTCATTATTGATTTATTTCATGTTTTTATTCGGTTGTGATTGAAGAGCTTAATATGAAGTGAATGACGGAAATTTTGAAATTTGATCAGAAATATTCCAACCTGACTCAACTCACCTATTTGTCTGCTTGGGTTTTTTGTTACACAGATTTTTCAACGACAAAAGCTTTCATGAAGTTAGCACAAATGAATTGCATTTTGCGAGAGAAGCAAGAAGAGAAATCGAAGATCTGTCAAAGTGTGTGGATTGGAAGAAAAAAGAGGAAATGAACAAAGAAGAAACGAAAGAAGAGGTTATTTTGACAAGATGGATTGAAACATTCGCGATTTATTTTCAAAGTTGTCGAGTGAAGAATGAAGAATCTATTGGGATCATCAACAGCATTGTACTGATATATGGAGCAGCGAAGGATAATCACAGAGAAATTGGCCTCTGGTGCATTTCCTCCTTGAGAAAAGCAGCAGAAAATGGATTTGTGGAAGTTAAAGACTTGTTGAAAGGTGGAGAAGTAGATGCTGTTTTGGAGGAGATGCAGCGACCAACATTGGATTACAAGATGGCATATGAATGCTTAACATTTTTTTCAGAAATTTTATTGGAGATTTAAAGTTAAGGAGAAAGATGAAATGGAAGAGGTGAAAAGAGAAGAGCTGAAAAGAAGAATATTAGAGAAGATGAAAGAAGAAGGATACGAAGATATCACCACAAGTTTTCATGAAGCTGAAGGGTTTTTTTGAAGTTATTATGATTGTGGTTTATCGTTGAATGTTTGTGATTATTTTGAAAATATCTGAAGAAATCAGATGCATTTCACTTTGTAACTCAAAAATCAGCAGAGCTGGGAAATAATTAACCTGTTTTCCTAATTCTCCATTATTTTGAAATGACAATTTCAGATTTGAAAGCAGAGATGCTTATAATTGAAAGAGTTTTGTATTTTTTTGTTGTTTCTTAGTTGCTTTTGTGAAAATTTTTTCGTTTTATTTTCTTATTTTATTCTTTCTCAAAATTAATAAAAAAATACAACAAATTTGATTCTTTTCCTGTTGATTTGACTTATTTCTTATTATAAATTATAAACTTTCAAACAAATGTTCATCTTTCTTGAAAAGCATTGGTATTCTTTGAAAAAGCACTTTTATCTTATTTTGCACATTTGAATTCCTTTGTTTCCAGAACAAATGAGTTTTCTGCACGAAATATCATTAAAAAAAGATCAAGTGAATGTTAATGCAGATGAATTATAAATACACAAAATTATATGGATAATCATTTATCAATAATAATTCTCCATAAAAACCGTGACAAATGAAACGGCACAGCCCAATGATGCAATCTTCGTATCCTTCTTCCATCTAGTTAAACATTTTCCTTTTCAGCTCTTTCCTTCTTTCTTCTTCTTCCTCTTCTTCTTCTTCTTCATTCTTTTCTTTCAATCTTTCCAAAACTTTCACAAAAATTTCCACACATTCTTGTGCCATTTCTTCGTTCATAGTTGTTCTCTGAATCTCCATCAAAATATCTCAACTGCTCCATTTTACGAAAAGTTCTCCATCATTAAAGCAATATTATCTTCCTCCGCTTCAAATGAAATTGTGCATTTCTTCTTTCCTTCTCCGTAATCACAACTAGATGCCAGATAAAAATGAACAACGCTGTTAATAAGCAAAGCGGATTCTTCGCTCTACGATTTATGTTATAAAAAGCATTATAAATTCTTGTTTTATCCAAAGCACATTAAAGTGTGAAGAAAGTTTTTTTCGAAAAATAAACAAAAATTTCAAACCTGTTAAAAACAAGAAAATGTTATGGGATAGATCAAAAGAAAAATTGAAAATTATTAAAAACACTTTTTCGACAGAAATAACTAATTTTAAATACATTAATATTCCATTTTGTTTCGTTATAAATATAAAAAAATTTTTTTATCCATGGTCCATATACTTGTAACTTGCCAAGAATTCTTCATCCTCTTCTTTTTCTGTTTCACTGCTGAGTGTTCCAACTACCGCACTCGGCAGAACACTCAAAAGAAGCAACGGGTGAAAAGCGCTTGCTGCATTCAAGCAAACAATCTGAATGAAAGTACACACAGGCTAAAGGATCGCTCCATCAAAGATCAAATCAGAAGTGCTGGGGATGACAAGCAATCCTAACGGAAGCAGCGATAACAACAATAACATCAACAATAGTGACAGCTACAGAAAGAAGAAGCTGTTGCATGTGGGGATGGAGCAAGTGCAGCTGAATATTACATGCGGAAGGCTACTGAAGATGAAGAGGAAGCGAATGATGACTGCAATGGGGTTAAGTCAGCAGGGGAAGAAAAGCGAAGGATGAACAAATGCATATGCGACAGAGCAGAATTCGAGGTGTTTGGAGTCAGCTGCTGCGGCATTGGAGAGTTAGAGGAAGCTTGGAAACAAAGAGAAAGTGAAAAAATATGAGAAGGGTTAAAGGAGAAAGGAGAAAGAGAAAGAGAAGGGAAGAATAATTTATGTGTTTAAAGAGCGACCATGAGATGAGTTGGAGTTTGGAAGCCAAAAAGGAGAAAAGAGGAGAGTGAAAGAGTGTGAAAGGGAAAGGAAAAGCGAAAAAAAAGCATTCCGATCAAAGACAAGTCCGACGATGGGTTCAGAAGCTGTGCTGAGTGAGCTGCTTTCGAGAGAGCTAGAGCTGCTATGTGTGGCAAACTGCAGCATCGCATTTGACTCTTCTGAGTCTGACACGAGTGAGACAAGTGGAAAAAGTGAATGAAACACCGATAAGAATGAATATGACGAGGAAGTGGATGATGATGATGATGATGAGGAGAAAGAAGAGAATGATAAGGATAAAGAAGAGGGGGAAGAAGAAGATTTGAAGTTGCACAGGATTCTCAGTACAAAGATATCTTTGACAAGCATTCAAGCCAACCGGCAGATATTCAAAAAGTACAGATCTGTTTTTGAATATGAAACAACAGCCACATTCAACTCAGGAAAAATAAGAGAAAACAGCTCTGTCGAAACAACATTTAATTCAGTTGAGATGAAGGAGAGACTGAAGAAGGAGGCAGTTACGAAGTTGAAAATGAACATACTGAAGCTGACACATGGAAGGATCATTCCGACAATCAAGCCAGCTGACCTTCTGCTGCCGACTAATCTTGTTCAGGAAGAGGAAATCAAGTCAAAGACGCAAAAAAGAAAGATGTGGCTGAGAGGGAAAGGGAAGAACATGTTCTATTTGATTCGAAACGAAGAGAGGAGAGAGAGAATAAGCGGAGAAGGTGCAGCTGACACTGATGAAGCAAAAGAAGATAGCGAGAATGATGATAGTGATGATGATAACAGTGACGTTAGTGATGACGAAGACAGTTTGGATATATCACGATCTGCTGACACATCAAATGCCGATGAGACAGACAAGACGACAGAAAGAGAAGAAGACTCATACACACGCCCTGCCCTGCGCTTCCCTCACATACAGCCAAAGATGCTTTCATAGGAATCTCAAAAGAGCAATCATAAGAAGTCTCATTTCACTTTCTCACTCACCTCAACCATCGTCTGCGGAGAGCTCAGTCCAACCCATCTGCAGTTCACCTTTCTTTCAGCCAAGTCCACAAAGGAAAATGGAGAGAAAGAAGAAGACGAGAACTCAATTGGCTCAGAAGGCAGCAGAGAAGCCAGACAGCACCTTCCAGAAGACACAGCAATCACAGTTTGGCTGCTGTTTCAGTGTCACGAATTCATTCTGTCTTGTCTGATATCAGAGCAGCACTATGCAGATCAACGCAGACACACCTCAGAATAGCTGCGGTGAACGAGTTTGTAAATGCGTCTTCTTCTTCTTCTTCTTCTTCAGCGAGTTTGCCTAGCCAGACAGGTTACGCTAATATTAATTACAATGGAGGAGGATGTAATGGTGGAGGAGTGGATGACTTTGGGATTATCATTCTGTTTGGGAGAAAATACAGACAGAAAACAGGGCTGGAGACGCTGTTTGCGCGGTCGATGCAGCAGATAGGGCAGAAAGAATGCACTTCTTTGCTTCACTCTCTCGGAAAGGCGCTATCCCATCTTTTCAACCAGCTCGGGTCACCTCAGCTTCCAAAGCCTTCTTCGATTCCATCATCTCACGCCGGTAAAACAGGGGGAATATTGGAGAATGATGCGAACTAGTTTCTGAATCTGCTGTGTGGCTCGAGGCTGTTCGGCTTGGGAGGAGAAGATGTTGTGAGAGATGCACAACTGGTGGTGAGCATGAGAAAGGAGATAAGTTTGTGGAGAGGAGAAGGAAGTGCAGCTGTGGAAGGAGTGTACGAGGCGAGAGACACAGCTGAGCTGTTCTGCGAAGAGAGGTGAATCGACAGCAACGAGTTTGAAGTGCATAAAAGGATCAATAGAAAGAATGATAATGGCTTCTCTTTAGATTCAATTGACAATGAAACATTTGCAGTCAATACGAATATAATGAGACCTGCTTTTGTTTGCCTCGTCTGTCTTTTTCGAAGACCAACAACTTCTGCTATCTGCCTCAGAAAATGTAATTTTTGTTCCTCCTCAAAGAACAGCATGCGTCCCATTCATCGGAGAAACTCTGATCGAACTGACAAATCCATCTATTCAGTTTGCTCAGCAGCGCATTGAACTGCTACAGAAAAAAGAGAATCATTCGATTCTGCCTTCTTCTCTCAAATTTTCATGGGTGCCTCTTGTCTACGTGTACCCTCTCACGCTTTCTTATCCTCTAACTTCAATTATCCGTACTCTGCCTTCTAAGCTGCTTTCAGCATCTTTCACTCCATCTTCAGTTTTCTCCATCCCTTCTCTATTCATATTTTTATGTCACTTCTTTTTCAATTTCTCAATCCATGTTATCCTTCAGCACAACACCTGCCATCATCTCAATTTCCACGCAGCCCCTCGTCCCTTATGCAGCGTAGTCCAATCGCCTGCTGCTTCGTTTGCCGGTATCACTAACTGCACTCAATGCTATTGCCATCACTGCTCACCGCCTGATGGTGAAGAAGGACTTGCTCCACAAAATATCAGCCCTTCACAATACACACTATGACCAGATACTTTCTTCTTCTCCTTCGATGTCCATTTCTGCCTCTCTTATTCAGCAATTGAAGGTTGTTGGCGCTGCGTTATCACAACAATCCACACCTTCCGCTTTTGCTTCTGTTCGGCAAACATCTGAGTTACAGTCGACTTCATTGGTATCAAATGTTGCAATAAACGCACAGGATATGTATGGATCTTCAACGTTGCTGCTGATGGAGCTAATACAACTTCTGTTGGTAATGCGATGAGTGCATCAGGAACAGCAAGTAGAAAAGGAGGAGAACTTCCTTGTCAGATGAAGATAGTCCAATTCTCAACTATTCTTCCACATAAGCTGCAGACAAGCATCACCTCCTCTCAGTTACATCTCTCTTCTCTTTCTACATCTCCTTCTCCTTCTCCATCTTCTCCGTCATTCACATCAAATTATTCTCCATCTTCAATTTATATTCCTTTTCCTTCGACTCATTCTCTTCCACTTCAGCATCGTCAACAAACATTTCCTTCACTTTCTTCTCAATTTGATCTTTTTCTTCTTTTTTTCTACCAGTCATCTGAAGAAATTCCTAAGAATTCTGCGATGCGGAGTCTTTTTTCTTTGTAGACTTCCTCATTTAAAAAAGGATGCTCTTTCATCTTTTCCTGCAACTTTCGTCCCTGTTCTGCTTATGTCAATGCGGCAATCTTCTTCTTCTTCTTCTCCTTCTTCTTCTTCCTCTCCTTTTCCTTCTTCTTCTTCTTCTTCTTCTTCTCTTTCTTCTTCTTCTCCTCTTCCTCTTTCAAATTCAAATGCAAATATCAAATCGAAAATTTCTTCTTCTTCCTCTTCTTCCTCTTCTTCCTCTTCTTCCTCTTCTTCCTCTTCTTCCTCTTCTTCCTCTTCTTCATCTTCTTCGTCTTCCTCTTTTTCTTATTTTTCTACTTCTTAATATCCAAAAACATCATTTCACACTCTTTTACCATCATCGCTCACTTCATTTGATTGGATTTCTTCATTTTTGGCATCTGAATAAGATATTTTTTTGAATATAAATAGGCATCAGCAAAAAAGAAAAACGTTGAAAATGAGAAGAAGATTGATAAGATAATGAAGAGAATGAAGATTGAGAGAAAGAAAAACTTGTTTTGACAGAATATGATGAACGGAAATTGGTAAGTGAAAATTGCTGAGATTTTAAAAAATAAGGAAGTTAAATGGAAATGGGGAGAAGTTGGAGGAGAAGAAGATGATGAACCAGAACAGGAAACAATGTGGCAGGAAGGAATACGTAGAATGTCTAAATCATTCTATCTGTAACTATTTATTCATGACAGCCTTTAAGCACAGACACAAAGAGCGAGGAAGGGCATTGAGAGTCGGTGCTCAGAAGAACTCATCCGTTGTTGAAAATCCACTTATAAAAACCAGGGAACGTTCATTCTCCTTTCCAAAGCCATGAAATGTTGAGTACGGCTGCATCTGAGCAGATGAGGTTGCTGTGCATGGAGTGGTTATTCCGTATGGCACCGCCATTGTTGGTAAGCTGGAAGCTGTTGACGTGAACACAACTTTAAATCTTGCCAAACGAGGCAGAGGTGAAGACGGAGTCATCATACTGAAGAAGCCTTTTGGCTGATTTGATTTTCAAGAAGAAGAAGAAGGGAGATTGGCCAGAGGATTGAGAAGAACAACGCTGCCCGTTACAACTGCAAGATCTGTTGCAATGAGATGCTCGAGGGAGCAGCTGGAGAAATCGTCAAACAAGAACACAAGCGAGGTAGTACTGAAAGAAGAGAGGTTGGCGTGGGAAAGAAAGAGGGAGGAAGACACATCGAGTGGTCAGCCGAGGAAGTCGAAGACTGAGGCGCAAGTGGATATGAAAGAGGAATGGAAGAAGTGGAAGCTGGAGCGCATGCAAATAATGAGAAAAACGACAACAGCAATGAAAAAATGGATACGATTCGGACAGGAACAAGACTTAACGAGACAGACGCGATTCGGATGTTGGAAAGGCAACTCTGGCTGTAGATATGGAGGACGGCTGTGGAGAGGGAGGTTTAGGAGGCAAGCAGGGAGCCGCACTAGCAGGCAGAGGATCCTGTGCCTTGGTCGACGAATATCTGGTTGGTGCGGTTGAAGGTGATGAAGTGGAGGATGTTGATGTCGAGGCCGGGGTCGGTGTGGGAGGAGTCGGTGCCGCAGATGGAGGTGTTGGTTGCGAGAGAGGGCTGGGTGAAGTCGAGGGAAAAGAGGGACTCGTTGATCTGGGCGAGGATGGAGGAGCACCGGAGAAAGAGGTCCTTTCCTCGGAAGGCGTCGTTGAGGGCGAAGCGGACGTTGAGGATGGAGAGGGTGATGGGAGGAACGCCAGCAGGACGGGAGTAGTTGTTAAAGAGGCTTCTGCCCTCGGCCGACTCTTCGCTCACGCAGCTGGTGAGCACACACGCCTCGGCAGCGCAGTCAATGGCACATCTCTTTTCCACACGCACCAGAGCTGGCTATTTGCTTGTGCGCACGATGTATGTGAAATTGGCAGAATCCAGAACGATTGCTATTCTGGTATCTGGAGCAGCCAAGCCAGCCAAACCAGCCAGAGTGGGCGGACAGATGGCCACAATGTGAGTGCAAGCGAGCAAAGAGGAGAAGATTGAGAGGGATGTGAATGTCGCAGAAGTTGATAAAGGAGCGATGGTGAGAAAAGGGAGCGACAATGACATGGAGGCGAGGGCGCAGTGGTCGAGAGACATATTCCCTTCTGGTACACGCACGATATCAAATACAAGTGGAGTTTGTGGAGTTAGCATGGAAAACAAGAAGCCAGACAGCAGTAGAGCATCTGAGGAGGAAGGCATTCAGAAGAATTAAAAAGACGAGGAAGAGGATGAAAGACAGAGAGAGAGAAAGATTAAAAAAAAAGCAAGTGAACATTTTCGTTTGATGGAAGCTTTTTTTGTGCAAAAAATTTAATTTCACAAATTGTGTTGTTCTATTTTTAAAACAGTGATTTTTTTTGTTTTTCATTTATCACTTCTTTTGATGAATAATCCATAAAAGTCCTTTTTTGAATTATTTGTTTTTAAATCGATTAAACGACAAACTGTAAATTTCTTGTTAAATATCTTGCATAACTATCATATTTGTGTTTTTGTATTTTTGTTAATTGTTTGTTTTCAACAAATTTTTTGGATCTTCGACATCTATTTAAAAAATTTTTTTTCAAAAATATTATTAAACAGTTTTTTGTTTAAGAAATTGATTAATTATGTTGTGTAATTATTGTTATCATGTTTTTAAAACCAGTAAACTAAAGTTTTGTTCTGTTTGTTGAATTTTCGAAATTTTCAAATGCTTTTCAATGTTTTTTTCAAAATATGAAATAAAAAGCAATTGGAAACAAATTGAAATCAACAAATAATTAATAATTATTATATTTTTTGCATAGCATCTATATGTATATTTACTTTTATTTTTCTTTTCAACCCCACCCTTAATGAAAAAAATTTATGATCAAACTTCGTAAATTTTTATGGTATCAAAAAAAATCACCCATATTATCACGAAAAGAATATAAAAACCCCGCCATAAAAAATAACTTAAATGAATGATTAAGTTCTCGAACAAATTGTGTTTAATCGAATAAACTGCCAATAATTGAAAAAAATGATTTTTATTCATGTAAACACTCTTTGTTCGAATCAAACTGTTTTATTCAGCTTTCATCCAATGTTTAATGATTGTTTTTCGATTTTTCATTATTCTTTTTTTCCAAAATTTATATATAATTCGGAAATCGAATTATTGTTTTTAGAATTTGAATTATTTTTTGTTCAATGAATTTCAATAAAGTTTAATTGTTTTGATTATAAAAAAACATTCTCATAGAAATTTTATACTTCAAAAATTTGTTCTTTTAATGATTTTTCATAAAAAAAATCATTCGGAATTAGCTAAAAAGAATTTGAATTCAAATGAAAAAAGCTTGTTTTAATCTCAAACTATGATGAAATTTTTTGTAAATTGGATTCAATCACTAAATATCAGCTGCATTTTCTTATAAAGCAAAAATAAATTTGTATTTCACACTATTGTTCATCAATTTCAGTTATTTCCACTAATGATTGAATAACTTCTCCCAAAGTGGGCCTTTCCTTCGGCTCATCTGCCCACATCTTCTCCATCAGCTCAATCAACTCTTCTCCTTCGATTCCTTCTGTCAGCGGTCGCACTCCATCCCTCATCATTTCCTGTGCTTCTTCTGCATCACACTCACTCAAAGGAACTTCGCCAGTTGTCATTTCATGAAGAATCAGTCCAAGCGTGAAAACAACTCTCTTTTCAATTCCCTCATCTTCGTTTCCCACTTCTGGTGCCTTCCATCGCTTCATTTCTTCCTTTTCCTTTACATCCTCCAATTCCTCTGTCAAAACAAATATTTCATTATTTCCTTCTTCGACAAAGATTGAATACGGACACAGCTGCCTCGCCATCATTTCCATTCTTTCGTCTACAACTGAAATCAAATGCTCAAACAGCTCTGCCACTACTTTTACCACCTGCTTCCCATCAACAACATCCATTGCTCTTGTTCCAAGTGTGAAATCTCCTTGCACTGAATGAATCACCGAATGTAATGTTTTGATGTTCTTTTTCTCCTTCTCTCTGAATGGCTTCTTTGTTGAAATCACATTGAATGAATGAGATTGTTGAACATCAGAAACAGAATCATTCTCGGAAAATGGGAATGGAGATTCCAAATCTGGAAGATCATTTTCATTCAGGATGTCATCGGACATTGAAGGAGGCTCTGGAAGATCTTCTTCATCGTTGTCAATGAGAAGTGGAATTTGGCTCGTCATCCCTTCCAGCAATGTTGATGGCATTTCACTCATCTCAATACATCCCCCATTGTTTTCCCTTCTTCTCTCAATCTTCTCCATTATTTGTTTTGCTTCTGAATCTGCTGCCTCTGCTTTCCTTTCTGCTTCCCTCAATTTCCTTCGCATAAGCACAATAACCACAACAATTACGAACAACAGAATAATAACAACTGCAACACAGCCAATAAAGGCAAATAAACTCCATTCAATTTTAATCTCCCCTTTTGAGATAATTTCATCATCTTTTGGTGGAGTTACGCTAGAATTCTTCAGAATAAATGGATTTGTTGATGAAGGATAATCATTAACTCCGAATAAAATATGCACACTCACTTCTATTTCATTTCCACATCCGCTGATTAGATCTTTCGCAACGCTTCCTTCAGCTTCTTTCTCTGATAAAAACCCATTTGAATCAAAATCATATTTTTCGATTTCTTTCTCTTCACCTTTCCTCTTCACAAGTGAGAATGACAGATTGCATGGAACAAGAAGCATCCCTTTGAATGTCAATTTCATTCGACTTGCCTCTTCTTTTGTTTCTACACTCTCCAGAACTGGAATGAAGAACGATGAATCCCTCTCAGAGACAATCCCTTCAAAACCGCATCCCTCATTCAACATCCAAAGTGATGTGTTTGGCAAAACTCCATCTCCTCCTTTCAAACTCATCACATTCAATGTTCCTGAATCTGAACAAATAACATTCCTTCTCAATGATGGATACGTTTCAATCGATGGATTGTTGTCAATGAATTCTCCTTTCTCAATAATCACATTTCCTCCTCTCATTGTTATTCCACCTTCTGGTGAATTTGTGATTGTTGAAACTTTCATCACCATGGAACTCTTCACAACATCCACAAGAGATCCATCCCATCTGCACATCTCTTCTTCAATATTCAACTGCTTCTCATTTCTTTCCTTTAAACTTCCATCAAAAATGCAACTATCCATTTTCACATCCAAACAATTCTCCAATTTCATCAATTTCCCTTTTTTGGTCTTTGAACTGACTTCACCTATTGTGCAATTTGCTAATTGCATTGTCTTTTTCATTGACAAGCAAGATATCAGTGATTCTTCATTTCCTTCAGCTGTTATATTTTCTGTATTGAAATCCTTAATTGTTAATTGTCCGCATTCATTAATATCTATCAAAGATGTTTCAACCGTTATATTTGATACCTCAAACAAATAAATAACTGATGGAAGTGGAGATGAAAGATACAATGCAGATTCATGAAGAATGAGATTTGATATTGCACATCCATCAAGTTGTAATTCTCCTTTATCCATTTTAATAATGTTAAATGGAATATTTGCATTCACAATATTTCCATCTTCATTCGATAGTTTTGACGAAAAAGAACAATTCATGATTTCAAGAATCCCTCCCTCCGGTGATATTAATGATTCATGCGAAGAGATGAAATTTGGATCAAACACAAAGTTCACTCTCAACAATGAAACTGTTCCAGTTGTTGCCATCAATGCCCCTCTTGTTTCTCTAATATCTGTTTCCACTTCAACTTCACACATTTCTCTGCTCTTTGAACTCAAACTCATTTCTTCCAAATTTATCTCTTCACCAATCACACTGTTGGTGTCAACATACAACAGACTCACATATTCCGAAGTCAGATGCATTAGTCCATGATTAATTGAATCACAAGGAAGATCGTTTGTTCCACATTGTCTATCATTAGAACCATTCGTACCACTCACAACAATTGTGTCACTCTGATGAATCGTCACAAATCTAATAAGATCTGTGTTAACTGTATACTGGCATTCATCAATTCCATATATCGCATTTATTCGTGAATAATGATTTTCTCGAAGATCAAACCGAAATTGGGTTTCATTGATCTGAGATGTGATGTTATAACATTCAATGAAAATATCTTTTCCAACACTTGCACCGTTGTCACTGAATTTCATTCCCACAAATGAAAAATTCAAATCTCCTCTTTCCTTTGTTACTAGATACACCCCTCCTCCTTTCCCCGAACTAATACTGCAATTGCAATTTGTGATTTTGGAGTCAATCATATTCATTGATCCAGACGATCCCAATGTGAAGAATATCGCCCCTCCTTTTTCACTATTTTCTGCCTTATCTTCTGTGATGTTGCTCTCCTTTACAACCAAACAAATCTTTTTCTCACTCTTCGACTCCAAAATACTTGGCCCATTGTCACTTCTCTTTATTCCTGAAAATGATGATTTCTCAATCTCAATATTTGTTCCTTCTTCACCTCCTTCATTAATCTTTGTTGTTGATTCAGATCCTTTGATCAGAAGAAGGCATCCTCCGCTTTCATTCAACAATTTCACTCGAACATTCACAAAATGGCAAGAAACTCCAGCATTGTTTATTGCAAAAATGCTATTTCCAACATTGGATGATTCAATCGACAAATCATTCACTTCTACACTTCCTCCAATCGCATCCACAAACACACAATCAAATCCATTGTTTATTCCTGCTTCTGAATGGAATGAGCATCCAGTTATCACCAAATCTCCATTTATATTCGAAATAATGGTTTTGGCCGAATTGTCAAATCCTAATTTTAGTTGAAGTTGAATGTTTGATAATTCAAGATGAATTTCATTCACCATGAAATATTCCAGCTGACTTCCAATTGCCTTTTCAAAATTCAATATTGCTTTCACATTCTCTTCTCCCATTGATGAAGCCTTTTTGATCTGATAATTGGACATGCTGAATGAATCTTGAATAATTGTTGATCCTGATATTTGAATTGTTTTCGTATCATCTCCTGTTTCCATATTTTTCATCCCTTTCCACATCGTTTTGCACGGTTCTTCCTCACTTCCACAACGCGCCACATCAAATCCTTCGAATGAGATAAATATCTCAAATGAGCTGTATGGAATCAGAAACATGAATAAATCCTTTTTTTGATGAAAATCGTCGCTTCCAACAAATAAATTGTCATCATCTTTCATTGATAAGTAATTAAATTTGAAAGTATCGTTTGTGACAGAAGTATTAAAATCATTTCCCAAAATGAACGCATTCTTTCCAATGGCTGCATTGTTATTTTTAAAAGTTACGTCAGCATCAAAAAGAAATGACTTCTCATTCAAACAATTTTCGCAATTCAGATACAAGAATCCTCCTTTTCCATTGCTTGATGAAAGCGAACAAGATGATACATTTGTTGATTTGATAACAAATTCTTCATTCTCTTTCAAAATCACTCTTGCAACACCTCCTTCGCCGCTTCCAGTGTTTGCAATACTTGAAAAGCTGTTGTTTTCAAACAAAACAGAAGAAGCCATCACCAATGGAGATATGATAAACGAACAATCTGCCAAACTGCATCCCTTCAATGTGCAACTTCCAGTGGTTGTGGATATCAATGTATATTGAACAGTATTTGCTGCTGAATGAATTTCAAATAAACAGTTTTCGAGTTGGAGAATCCTACTCGATAAGATCAAAGAATTCTTGCTTGGTACAAATTGATTTGGAATCTGCAGCTTCAAAGATAACAAGCTAAGTGGCTGAGTTGATGAAATAACAGATGAAGTTGATGCAGAATTCCCTTTGATTGTCTCTTCAAAATGAATAGGAATGCGTTTATCGATATCTCCATTATTCACACACCCATCAATCACAAGTTCATCTGTGAAAGAATAAATATCTTCGATTGTACCTCCATCTTTCACAGTTACTTTCCTCTTTCCTTCTGTCCCACTTCTGTCAATATGGTCAATTCCACTTTTCATCGTTTTGCATGGGAATTTTTCAATTCCGCATCCCAACGTGTCATGCCCACCAGTCGACACAGACACCTCTATCCACTTCAAAGAAACAAGAAATACTCGAAGATCCATTTCTCCATAAATCCCATCTTCTCCAACAAATGCATTTCCATCATTAGAATATCCTGAGTAATCAAATGCAAAACGCTCTGTCTTCACACTGTTCACCAGATTCCCACTCTTCGCAAACATGTTCTTCCCAACTGTTGCTGAGCATCCAGAAAATGATATCGATGAAAGTTGAAATCCGACTTCATTTGAACTGCAATCCAGATATATCCCTCCTCCTTTTCCTCCATCGTTTTCATTCTCACAAACACATCCAACAAATGAGCTCTCTTGAATATTCATAAACCCTCCTGCGTTCAACGCTATCTTCAATGCTCCTCCTTCTTTGCTCTTCTCTGATAATGCCCCATCAATTGTACTTCCATTTATCACCATACCAACTCCAACACTCTCTCCAAACACTGATGCCTTTTCATCAACTGCTGTTGTGCTATCAATCTCCAATCTTTGCAGTGAACAATTTAAAAGTTTCACCTTGTATTCCTGATCGTTCATATTTGATGATGAAAGAGTAAACGAAAATAACGGGACTGTTGATTTCACATCTGAAATCGTGACAAACTCCAGCTTAACCATCATTCCTGTCGATTTGATTAAGAAAAATGTAATTGTGCTTCCATTCCCTCCTGCCACACTCATCTCACAGTTATTCATGTGCAACTTGCCATTTTGAGTGTTTGATTCAATCACCGATGTGATTGTTCTGCTAAAACTCGATGGAATAATAATCCCAATGAACTTCATTTCAGTGAGTGATGATGATTTAAGAATGCATTCTTCAGATCCACTCACTTCTCTTTGGCATTCGATTCTTATCATTTCCTCCTCTTTTGCTTTCACACACAATCCCCCCACATCCACACATCCCGCCATCAATGAATTCGAAATAACAATAATCTCCTTTTTTGTATTCTGTGTATTTTTCAAATGCCCGATTCCGTAGTTTACGTTGTAACATGGCGCCTTCTCTATCCCACAATATTCCTTATCCATTCCAGATGTTCCATCAACATAAATTATATCATCAAAGAATCCATCGAAGAATATGAACAAATCGACATCCCAATCGCAAAATGCTTCTGTTCTGTCATGTCCAACAGCCGAGTTGTCTTTCTGAGTGATGTTTCCCATGAAGGCGAACAAGGGCTCTTTCACAGAAGCGACAAGGGATTCACACACAAAATACACATCTCTTCCGACGCTGGCCTTGTTGGCTGAAAACACGATATTGGTGATGGAAAAGGTTGTGGATGACACTTCTGAATCATCCTTGAACTCGATCATGAGAGCACCGCCTCTTCCTCCAGAACTTGTATCCTCGCTCACAGAGCAGCTGGAGAAATTTGTGTCACTCACAGAAAATGTGTTGGCAGTGGAAGATGAGGCGAATGAGATGCACCCGCCATTGGTGGCAGTTTGTTGGCTCAACTGTTCTGAGTTGATGCTGGTGATGGTGCAGTTGGTGAGGGAGAGGGAGAGGGCAGGGGAGGTGGCAGAGGAGAGGACACAGCTGGCGGGGGTGGTAGTGGAGGTGATGTGGGTGATGTTGGAGGAGTTGAGGGTGAGGGGAGCGGTGAGGGAGGTGAGGTGAAAGATGCTTTGGCTGTTGAGGGCGAGACTGGTGATTGCTGTGTGGTTGAGGGCGAGGGAGCCAGTAGTGAGGAAGAAGAGGGGCGTTTTTATTGTTATGGAGGTTGTTCCGGTGATGGTGGTTGTGTTGAGGTTGAGGGAAGGGGAGTTTTGGGAGAGGTGGAAGAGGATGGGGGTGATTTGGTTTGAGGAGTTGTGGGCGATGGCAAGGGCAGAGACTGTGAGGGAGCCCTGGGTCTGTTGGAAGAGGGCAGACGAGGCAGATGGATCTGGCGAAGAAGATGCAGATGAAAATGATGAAAATGATGAAAATGATGATGTTGATTGTGATGACTGGGAATGTGAGTTTGGTGGTTGAGGAATGCCACTAGAGGCGATGGTGGTGGTAGTTGTGCCATTTCCTGTGATTTTAGTGTCAACTGCACTGAAGGTTAGTGTTTGAGTTGGAACAAATGTTGAGGTGAGGAGGGTGAGAGAGGCGTCTTGGAGGAGGGAAATGAAGCCGGTGAGAGCATACTCGATGGTGGCGCATGGGGTCTGTTGGGGTCTGCCACAGGCATCAGCATCAGTTCCATTGCTGGCAACGATTTTGTTCTGGGCGATGAGGGGGAGCCAGCCATTGAAAGTTTCATTATCAGCTGTATTGTTATTCCACACTCTCTTCGTTAAAGTTGTTGAGCCACAATTCTGGAATGGAGATTGAGTAATGGCATTGCCACTGAAGAACACATCATTCCCTCTGCCATTTTTGGCAGTGTTGCCATCAAAGAAACAGAATGTGATGAATTTTACTCCATTCATCCAAGCGAAGGTTGCATCCAAATAAATGCCAGCGCCGCCGCGTGTAGATGAAGTTGATGTCAATTCATTATTTACAAATTGGCACTCATTGATTGAAAACTGACTTGGTTTATTTTGTGGAGGCCAATAAAATGTTAATGATCCCGCAGCATCACCACCAGAATTTGCAATGCACTTGCATTTGGAAAACAGGAATTGACCTGGCGTTGACATTTCGTTGAGCCAAAAATACCAACCAGTTCCACACCAACTTGTTATTGAACAACTTTCCACTCTGTTTTCTGAGAATGTCCAAACGGAATTTGATTGTGGATACCTGATGCAATTTGCTCCTCCATGAGCAGCTGAACAACTCGTGAAATTGGATTTTGTGATATCAATTTTTAACAAATATCCACAATATAACGCTCCACCATGATCATTTGTTGAACAATTGTTGAACGAACAAGAAGTGATTGTGAGATTAGCATTCGTGCAAGAAACATGCAGTGCTCCACCCCAGTCACTTGATCCACTGCTTGAATCATTCCATTCACACCACTCAAAGAGATAGCTGTTCAAACCAGTAAAGGACAATCTTCCAGGTGATATTCTGTGAGTTTCATTTCCAATATGAACAACAGGAGCATTTGATGAAGAGCGTGTTTGATGAAGGAAAGAAGAGTTGAAGGCAAAGAGAGAAGTGGCAGGGCTGTTGAGGTTGGGGAGAATGGCACCATCGATGGGGTTGTGAGTGTGAATAAAGATGGTTGAGTAGATGGAGAGGGATGAGTGAAGGGAGAATGAGGGAATTGAATTGATGTTGGTATTGGTAGAAGTGGAAGTGGTTGAGGTGGTTGAGATGAAAGGATTGAGTGAGTGTGAAGGAAGAGATGGAAGTGATAGAGGGGATTGGGGAGATGAGATGTTGGAGAAGAGGGTGTTTGAGAGATGGAGATGGAGGTGGATTTGGAGGTGGGGATGGGATTGGTGATGGTTATGGAGAGGGGAAGGGGAAGAGGAAAGGGAAGGAGAAAGGGATGGGGAAGGAGAAGAAAAAGAAGAGGATAAGGATGAGGATGAGGATGAGGAAGATGAAGGAGAAGGGGAAAGGGAAGGAGATGGAGAAGGGGATGGGGAAGAGAGGGAAGAAGGAGAAAAAAGGAAAGGCTGGATGAGGGAGATGAAGGAGGAGAAAGAGGAGTGGGAGATGGAGAAGGAGGCAGGGATTGGGGAGTGGGCATTATGGAGGAGATTGTTTGGGGTGGAGAAGAAGGGGAAGGAGAAGATGGCAGGTTGGTGGGTGGTGAGGGAGAAGTTTGTGAGGGTGAGGGAGGCATGGGCAGAGAGGAAGAGGGGGCAGTGGTGGTGGTGGTGGTTGGTGAGGGAAGGTGGGTGGACGGTGCAAGTGGAGGAGCAGATGGAGGCAGCGGAGTGGTGTTGGGCAGTGAGGAGTGGACAGCCACTGAGAGGGATGAGGTTGAGATGGGTCACACACAAGGAGGTGTTGATGAGGGCGAGGTTTGTCTGAACATGCGTAATACATTCTATAAATTCATTTTCGTATTCCAATGATTGCTCCTTTTGAAGCCTGTAATTTCGAAATTTGCATTCTGTGTACAAAATGCAAAATTCGTATAAAGCAAATGTCATTGCGCAATTCCACCTGTTTCCTCTTAGATAATAGATATTTAACATATTAAAATTTATTCATATAAATTATTGTTTTGATCAACTTATTTCTCAAATGCTTTTTTTGTCAAATCCGATTATTTAATTTTTATTAATATTAAAAATGTTTAACTGACAACAAAATGATTCTGAGTTTTATTTGATATATTTATCCCTTTTTGATTCGAAAACATAAATCCAATATGGAAGAATTATTAAATTGAAATTGGATTAAATAATACATGCTATGAGAAAAAAAAGGATTTATTTGAATATATGTTTCTTATACAAATATGCAAAGTGCAAGTGCACACTTAACCTTTAATGACAATTTTGAAATTATTTATTTCAATACAATAAAAAATAATACACCATTTATTATTCAAGATTGTTTAACTAATTATTCAAAATTGTTAAACTTATTATTCAAAATTAATAAACTAATTATTCGAAATTGGTCAACTAATTATTCAAAATCGTTAAACTTATTATTCGATTTTGGTAAACTAATTATTCAAAGTTGATAAATATATTATTCAAAGTTGTTAAACTTTTTATTCGAAATTAATAAAATTCAGTATTTTTAAAAAAAATAGTTTTTTAGATATAATATGATCACTGGCTGAGTGTCAGAAAGTGATTAAATTGGTTTGTTTTTTCATTATTTTTAAAAAGGATGAAAAATTGAACCCCGACTTTTATTATTTGTGAATAAAATTGAAATTTTTTGATTTTTCAGAAAAAAGTCATCAATATGGAAATCGGATAATTTTCAAATGAATTAAATTCACATTGTTTAATAACACATCTTTCAATCAACAGAAGTTATTTGCATTAATTTTACAAACAAAAAACAAGAATTTATTTTTTGAAAATTAATCCATGAATGCACTTTCAGAATTCTTCATTTGCTTTAATTGATCTTCTGAATATATTGAAATATAAATTATAAATTTTTATTGAAAGATGTGTTATTAAACAATGTGAATTTAATTCATTTGAAAATTATCCGATTTCCATATTGATGACTTTTTTCTGAAAAATCAAAAAATTTCAATTTTATTCACAAATAATAAAAGTCGGGGTTCAATTTTTCATCCTTTTTAAAAATAATGAAAAAACAAACCAATTTAATCACTTTCTGACACTCAGCCAGTGATCATATTATATCTAAAAAACTATTTTTTTTAAAAAGACTGAATTTTATTAATTTTGAACAAAAAGTTTACCAATTAAGAATAATAAATGGCGTATTGCAAGCAAATATAAATTCAAATCAGCATTGGAAAATAGGAAATAAAATGTGAAAAAAATTTTTAAAAGATCAATAATACCATAATTTCAGTTTGTGCAAAAAATTCCGGACATAGCCAAAAAATACCGGACAAGATCGATTTCACAATTACTGCAAGAGGAATAATTTTGACAATTTTCCTCAAAATATATGTAATCAATGCAAACTCATTAATTACACGAAACTTTCAAAGCTTCCTTGTTTATGCTCAGAAAAATATCACAATAACAATTACAGAGAAATAGTATTCTGAGTTTTTCAAAGATTTCGACATTAATTTTCTTTGACCACAAATGAAGCTATTTAGAAAGTCTTTTTTTATCAATTGAGTTTGTATTGATAAGATATATTATGAGGAAAAATATCAGAATTTTATTTATTGAGGTTATCAAGATATCGATCATGTCCGGCGTTTTGTGCGATGTCCTGTATTTTTTGCACAAACTGTATTATTTTTTAATTATTCACAAAATAATTAAATTTTGTAAATATATACCAAAAATTATTCAACATCGAAAATATTTAATTCAACATCAAAAATTCTTTATCATCAAAAAATATGGAAAAAAATTTAAAAATTCATACTCAAGCAAGTTTCTTTTCTTTCAGTTATTGATCTGAGAAATAAGTCTATTTCAATTTGAAAAATATTTTTTTATCTTGATTTCAGCGTTTGATTGTGTTCAATAGAATGAAAATAAAAAATTGAATATTTTTTGTTCTTCACATGTGCTCAGGGGACAATAAGAAATTTCGCAAAAAATAAAAAAAATAGGATCGTTCTAATTCTTGTAAAATGCACAAAAAAATAGAATTTTATTTCATTTATCGAATACGAAATGTTTTGAAATTCATTTGTTGAATATGAAACTAATAAAATAAAACATTTTCAATCTTTAAAATGAGAAATGAATCGATTGATATCAATCTTTATCATAGAAAACAGTTGTAAAAATCGAAAGAAAAACATTTCCAATAAATAAACATTTGTTATTATCAACAAATGTATCAATATAATTTTTTTGTTTTAACTTGAATTGAAATTCTGAACCAATTAACTTCTTTTTCGATTTCGAATTAAAGGTTTTTGATGTTGAATAATTTTTGGTGTGAGTATTTATACATAAATAATCAATTGTTTATTAATTATTTTATCTCTCATTTCTCTTGTTCCTGATAAGAAATCAGATGTTGCTGATTATAACAAGCTTTTTCAAGATTAAGAAAAGAGTTGGGAGTTGTTCATTCATATATTCAACTAAAATGAAACGAAAAAATGACCATCTTGTAGAAGATATATGAAACTTACAACAGTTGATGAAACAAATCGATCATGGAGATGTTAAGCATACAACAAATTCTCTTCATATATGAAGGAGACATCATAAAAACGTTGTCACATCAAAATCAGCTCAATTTTTCTTATTCTTTTGCATTTCTGGCAAAAACTTCGAATTGATCAATGCTCATATTTGACTGGAGTTGGTCGAAATACAGTCGGTTATTGGTATTCTGTTGCAAGAGCATCAATTGGAATTCGAATGTCGAGTGTGAGGTTTGTTCTTAGAGGAGAAGGATGTGTTGTATAAACATATAATACAATTCTAAAAAAAATAAAATTTCACAAAGGGAAAAAGAAGCGACAAATTTGGCTTTTTGGATTTGAAGAAAGAAAAGAAAATGATGAAGTTGTGGAATGTTTTATTGTCAGAGTTTCAAATAAAAAAAAGGAGAATCTAATACCCATCATTAAAGCCAACATTCAGAATGGAACAACTATTATTAGTGATGTGTGGGGTGAATATAAGTGCTTGAATGAATTAGGTTACAAATATACCTCTGTGACATGAAAAGAGAAAACTGAAAAAATGAAAAAATGACTGACAAGATATTTATGATTTGTCAAAAAAAGTTTTTAATAACGATTTCACAATTTTTAATAACAATATTAAAAAATTTGAAAATTCACATATAACAATTTTTATTATTTAGAAAAAAATTAAATTTTAAATTTATGTGATCAAGTTCCCAATATTAATTTTTTTGACACGATATGTCATTAGAGGAATATTTTTGTCACAATTTGTCATTGACCGTCACTGACGTTCACTGTCAAAAGAGAAAAAACGACAAGATATTACAGATGCTATCTTCAAATCTTTTCCAAAATGCTTTGAAAAGACTTGAGAAGTTATAACAATAGTTTATTTTATATTTATTTTAGATAAATAAAATATTTTGTTTTTTATTTTGTGACCGACGAGGCTTCAAGTGATTTGTCAGGTCACAGAGGTTTTGTTTCAAACATCAGACAGTTTGACACAAATACGAATTCAAAAATACAGAAACAGGAGAATGCACTTATTTGATAGAAGGTTGTTGGTCTCATTTCAGAAGATCATTGCCTCCTTGTGGGATCAAAGAAAAGTTCATCGATGATTTTATTGCTTCATTTTTGTTTCAACATGAAAAAGATATTCTGTTCCAAAATTTTGTGAGGAATGTCACTAATAAAAAGTTAACAGTGGCTGCATTTCCCCATGACTATGATGATGGAGAAGGAGACGATGAAGCAGATGTTCCCCAAATTGAGCAGGAAGCAGTTGATATTCATGAAGAAGATTACGACGAACCAGGAGATGGAGCAGATGCTAGTGAATATTCCGAATCTTAACATTTTTGATCATTTTTAATAATAATTTTTTTTATTTTTTCATACACTTTTAAAATTGAAATAACTAAAACTCGCTATTATTAACATGTTATTTATTCATTACTTCAATAAATGAAAAAAAAACAAATTTGTTTGAATTATTTCTTGCTTGAAAGGAAAAGTGAGCATATGCCGAAGAATGAATGATAATCTTAACATTTTTTTGGTACCCCTATCTTCTGCTCAAACCCAAACTGGTTTTTAATAATGGTTGTTTTACGAAAATTTTTCGAATAAATGGGACGATATTTTTTGCTTTATGAATTTTGTTCCATTCTGTTCTAACAAAAAATTTTCTCAATTTAAGAATTTTTCTGTATTTTTTTGACATGAGAATGAAAGATTTCTCATGACAAGGTTGTGGAAGAAGTTTGGAACAAATTGTTGTTTTTATTATGAATGAAAGAATTCTCCCCCAAATAAATTTAAAAAATGAAAAATCACTATTAAGGGAGTGAAAAAAATTTATTAATTAACACGTTAAATCTGTTAAAATTAAAAGTTGTTTCTGAAATTTAATTTAGAACATCACGCAACTTTAATTGGCTCGTGTTAGAAACAACAATGGATAATAGGAGTGAAAAACCAATTATCTTATCAGAAAATGATGTTATTTTATTAAATGAATTGCCTCAATTAACTGGTGTTGCGCTTGATGTTTCTTCTGAACACATGGAAGGATACGAAGATTTGGATCGAAAAATAGTTGTTTTATCCTTGTTATTTTTGACTTTTTATAAAGATTAAAAAAACTTAAATTTTTTTTAGAATGATCCTGATGACAGTTTTCTTGTCCAATGGAATGGAGGAAATCCTACACTTCAACTTAAAAAAAATGTTCAACTGTTTGATCGTTCATGTGAATTGGGAGACACAGTTTCATTGATTGAAAATTCGACAGGAAAAGATATGACAAAAAGAACAAAAGAGCGAGGAGTTGTAATCAAATCCGATCAATTTTTAGATGTTCGATTTTTACGAAGCGGTAAAATTGTCAAAGGCGTTCATTCGAGTTTTGTAATGGATGATCGAAGATATCTTAATGATTATCTTGTTTTCTGGAACGCTGGTTTCGGGACAATAAGAGAATGTCTCAAACGTTGCATCATTCGTTTGGACAATGGTGGAGGGATGCTTATTGTTTGTAATGATGCATTTTCAAGATTGAATCTCAACGGATTCCCAGAAAACGAAACATTCGGAGAAGTATGAAATGGTTATTATATTCAAAATTTAACACTCGTTTTCTTTTATCTATTTAATTAATGTTTATTTTCATTTATCCGATTGATACTCTAGCGTGTAATGATTGATATTCGAGATTTGCGATCAGAAACAACAATCTTTCTTGATCCGCCTTCAATGTATCCAAAATGCCTACAAAGGATTGCCTTTGAATGGCATAGACGGAGGGGACATACTCTACAAAAAATATATGAACAAGAAGAGACAACTAACATCCACAGAAAGGATGAAGAGAAAGAAGAAGAGAAAGATAGAGAAAATGTTGAGCTTGCTTCCAAAAGAAACGAAAAGAGTGAAAATTGCAACCGCAAAGATGAAGCAAGCAGAAGCGATTCAGTTGCCAGCTTGAAGGGCAAAGCCAGGGAACACACGCGAGGCCTTTCAGAACGTGAGCATTTCTCCGACGGCGAGTTTGACGCCGAGATCGACTGCGAAGGCCTCAGCCGCGCTGATCTTTCGCATCCGTCGGCGTTTCTGTTCGACTCCGGCTTCACTCTCCCCACCCGCCCCCGCGACGAAATGGCGCGCAAGGCGGTGCTCCTGTCTCCGCGCCTCAATCTGCTCAGACTCAGCAATTTCCCCGAAAGCACCAAAAAGAATGACAAGCTGGCGGTTTTCTCCAGGCTCGCCAGCCTTTTGGGCTTGGACGTGTTCAGAAGAGATTCCACTAATAATAATAACAACAATAACAATAACAATAATAGCTGTAATGAAAGTAGTGGCAATAATAATCACAGCGGAAGCGGAGGAACTACGTTGAGTAGAATTAAGAACTTCACTTCTTCAATGTTGGATGCTTTGTCCTTCGTTGCATCTTCTCTATTCTCTCCGTTTGCTTCGCCTTCCCAGTCATCTGCTTCATCATCATCGTCATCATCTTCTTCTTCTTCCTCTTCCTCTTCCTCTTCTTCCTCTTCCTCCAAATCCACCACCGACTCACAGTCTGAAGCGCTGAGTGTGATGCAGGCGGCGCTGGAGATGAGCTTCGATTCGACTTCTCGTTTTTCCGCCGAGTGTTTCGTGAGCGGCGTGGTTGTTGGCGTGTTTGAGGACAAAGTGGCAGTGAGGAAGCACAGCATCTTTCCGAACATGCCGCAGAGAGGAGAGACTGCAGGGAAGATGATGAAGAAGGCAAGAAAGAGGGAGAGAGGGAGAGAGAGAATGAGAAATATGATGGGAGAGGAAGAAGAAGAGGATGATGATGAATATGAAGATTATACAAGAGAAGAAGGAGAAACGAGTGATTCTGAAGACAAAAGGCACAAACACAACAGAAATGCCAAACAAAAGAGACAGAAAGAAATGAATGATGAGCTGAGCAAGCTGCGGAAGGAAGAATTTGACTGGGGCGAATCGAACTATTTTAGAGAGCAGGTGATCAAAGACGCAATTGAGGACAGGCTTGTTGCGATGTATGGGAACAAGAAATCGAAAAGAAGGCGGAGAAGAAGAAACGGACACAGAGGGAGTCACGAAGATAATGGCAGGAACACAAGAAATCAACAGAATTCTTCTTCTTCTTCTTCCTCTTCCTCTTCAACCTCCTCTTCTTCTTCTTCACATAGCAATTCTCATCATCGATCTGCTTCTCCAGACTCCTTCTGCGAAGCAAGCGAAGATGACGAAAACGACGAAAACGATGAAAAAGATGAAGAAAATGACGAAGCAAACGACTCTTCAGATGACTCAGATTATCCTCCACATGCGCGGCAGTCGGCAGAACGAGATGTTCGAATGGATTTTGGCTCAACCTGCGTCTTCAGAACGAATCAAGTGCGACATTCGCTGATGATGCAGCCAAGTGAGTTTACAATAGGCAACTTTGTGGTGTGTGCACCGTCGATTCGATATGGGCCGTATGGAGAGGAGGAAGAAGAGGAAGAGGAAGAGAAGGAGAAAGAGAAAGAGAAGAAGGATGAAGAGAAGGAGAAAGATGAAGAGAAAGAAGAGGGTAATAAAGGAAAGACAGAAAAAGGACTGACTTATCGGGCTCCAAAGGGAATGCAAGGGATGAGAATGAAGAAAGAGCAAAGGGCGCCTTTTGTTCACAAAATCGACCACAAAAGAGGAACATCAATATCATCATCACTCGCAAGTTTTGATGATCCTGACACAAATAAAGGAGAAAATCCTTCTTCTTCCCCTTCTTCACCTTCTTCTTCTTCTTCCTCTTCTTCCTCTTCTTCCACTTCTTCCTCTTCTTCCTCTTCCTCTTCTTCTTCTTCTTCTTCTTCCAGTCAAATAATCTCCACAGCTTGTTCTCCACACACATATTTCACCACAAATGACTGGGCGCGTCTGCTCTCTTCATTCAGCAGCCATCCCAAACGAGTCTATCAAAATATTAACATTTTAGGAAGAGCTGTTTCTTCTTCTTCTTCTGCTGCTTGTGGCACGCATAGAAGACAGCTGATGGAAGATTCTTCTGAAGAAATGTTTTCAGATGAAAGCAGAGAAGAAGATGAGAAAGAAGAATCCAAGTCAACCGAAAAGCCTAAGACGCATTGGTATAAGTCTCAAAATCAAACTTCTTCTTCTTCTTCTTCTCATTCTCTTTCTTTTCCTCCTCATTATGAAGACCATCGTCTTCGTCTGATAAACTTACTTGCCCGGGTGATGAGTGTGCGGACGCTGCATCTGGTTGAGTGGCAGGACGGGACACGTTCACTGCACTGGGGAAAAGAGCTTGTGAGATGCGAATTTGTGGAGAACAACTTTGAGCAGGCAGATGTGGAGCAGGAGAAGGAGAAGGCAGCGTGGAGGAATAGAACGCGCTTTGAAGAAGGAGATGCTGAGGAGGAAGAAGAAAAAGAAGAAGAAGAGAAAGAAGAGAAAGAGGAGAAGAAGAAAAAGGAAGAAGGAATAGCTCCTACCACTGCTTCTTCTTCTTCTTCTTCTTCTTCTGATAACAGCAAGATCGATTCAGCGACTCTATCAGAAGAATTCAGCAACTTCCAGCCAGTTCTGGGCAGGTTAGTGAATGTTATTCAGAAGATGCCATTGGCTCAAAAGAACTTATTAGGAAGAAAAAGCGAAAATTATGAGAAAGACACATATTCTAATCTAATTACTTCAGCCATCGATCAGTCAAAACACCTCAAATCCCCCTTTTCTGGTTCCGTGCTGAGGCATCTTCTGCTCACCCGCTCGTTCACTCACTTCCATCCGATCAATCCGTTTTACATTCCATTCATTCTTCACCCAACTCTTCCTTCTATTTCTGACATCTTCCATCCATTCGCCATCAAATACAACTCAGAAAACAGACAGTACTCATTCACTGTGCAATACCGCCCAAGATATCTGAAGAATGCCGTGTCGATTATGCCTGTCAGATTGGGGCTGGAGGAGATGCTGCGTGCTGACAACACATGTCAGCTTGTTGTGTCTCATGATGCAAATGACTGTGAAAATAATAATTGCCAATCTGATTCTATAACAATTTCTTCTTCTTCTTCTTCCTCTTCTTCTTCTAACAATAAAACATCCAACCAATCTTCAAGCATCTTCCCTCAGTTCTGCACAATCACCATGAAAGAAGAGCAGCTCCGTCGTTTTCTCGCCAATCCCTCTCAATCTGCCCTTTCAGACAGCGTCGTCACGCCTCTCTTTGATGCCCCGCCGTCAGATGCGCTTTGCAAGGCTATTCCTTCGCCTGTGTTTTGTGTGGAGACTGTCTCAATCACACAGAGGATGGTAACACTGCAGAGGATGTACAGACACGCTGCTGATCATCCAATGAATAAAAATTGTGTGGAGCAGAAGGGATTAAGTGAAGTGGAAGATTCTTTGGAGAAGAAAGATGAATGCTCAAATAAGAAAGAGGAAGATAAATCAGCATCTGTTGAATCTATGCCTATATCAGCTATTTCAAATAATTCTTCAAGTGATTCATTAGTCGATTTTTCTGAAAAAGCACAAAAAGAGAAAGGTGTTACTGGCTCAATCACTCGTCTGTTCCCTCCTTCTTCTTATTATCCTCCACGTAGCAGCGTTCTGCCGAGTTGCTTCTGCATCAACTTGCCATTCGTCACGCACACACTCTCAACAGACGAAGGTGAGAAATTCATCTGCCCAGACAGGATTTTCTATCCAATTCCACTTGATTTCGATGAAGAATTGCGAAAGGATGGCCAACAAGCTAAAAGAAAGGCCTCTTCTGCTACAGACGCTGAAACGAAATCTGTTGCTGAATCGAATAAAACGACTGCGAATAAATCAAGTAATGATTCAATAAGTAATATCAGTAAAGATAATTTTGATGAAGGAATGAAAAATACGGAAAAATGCGAAAATTCTTCAAAACAACAAAATGAAAGCAAGGACGACGTGAAAGAATTCGTTGAATTGCCTCATAGAGACGATCCAATAACATCCGAAAACATAGCAATTTCGGAGAAATACGAAATAATTTCTCCGAAAAGCCAACCAACAAACGAGAAAGCTGTGCTTCCGTTCTTTGGAGTGAAGGAAGATACGATGAGGGGCTGGAGGGTGGGGGATACTGTGGTCAGATGGGAGCGGTGCAACATTCACTTTGGATGGGATGACGAATGGAAAGAGACTGTGGAAACAGAAAAAGATAGTATTTGTTCAGCTTCTGCTTCTGCTTCTTCTTCTTCTTCACTTTCCTCTTCTGCCTCGGAATTAACACCACAAGAAAAGCATCTTTTTGCTGCAATTGTATATGAAAATATTTCTCAATATCCTCAACATGACTTTTCTCGGATTCTTGCAAATATTACAAACAATGAAGACGATCTTTCAATGAACAGAAGTTCAATCCAACGTATTCTGTTGCATAAGGAGCCAAAAACTTCTCTTTCTTTTGTGGAGTTTGCCCACAAAATGTCAATGCACACTCAATTTGCCCGCACGTTTTTCTCGTTCAACGTTCCGCGATTAACTTTGAATGCAGATTTGAATGCTTTGCCTATTGATTCACTCAAAAAGACAAATAATAATAATAATAATAATGAACTGACAGATTCTGATATATCAGAAGATGAATATGATGATGTTCACGAAGTGAGCTTCTGGAATAACAAGCCTCAGGGTAAAGACACAATGGCCGCGTGGTTTGGGACAGTTGCGTGTGTGTTTGATGGCCTTGCGCTTGTGAAATGGCACATCATACGCGGAACCAACGCTGAAGCGATGATCAATCTACACCATCCACATATCTCACGAATGCCGTATAATGTTGGTGAAGGAAAAGAACAGAAGAAGATTGATGAATTGACGGTGGATAAGAGAAAAGAGTGGGACAGTGTGGTTGAGTGGATGGGTTCGACATTAGCAGACGATGGTGAAGAAACGCCCTTTGAGCGATATTTCAGAAGACTTGGAGTTGGAAGTTTGGCAGACTATTGCACAGAAGTTGGTGATGCACCAAATGTGAGCTTGAATAAGAAGGAGAAGAAGAAAGGCTCATCAAATACTCATGGTAAAGAGGAATCTGATGAAAAAAGCGAAGATTCTGAGAAAAAAGAAGAAGACGAAGAGGATGAAGAAAACGATGAGGAAGAAGAAGAAGAGGAGGAAGAGGAAGAGGAAGAAAGTTCAACAAAAGACGAAAGCGAAGAAAGAAATCACAGCAAGCACTCGAAAAAGAGAACTTCTTCATCTAAGCAAAGCAAAGCCACAAAAGGCAAAAGCAACAAAAACATTCCGAAACACAAGCAGCTTCGTTATTTGCCAAATGTCTGTCGAAATGCTCTTCTTCATCCAATCAACCGCTCAGCTTTCTATCAAACATACGATCCACTGGAGCATCTGTGCGGTTTCACTGAGACTTTGGCGTTTCTTGAGAGAATGGAGCCTTCTCAGCTACAGAGATGGATATCTGTGTTCCAAGAAGAAGAAGAAGAAGAAGAAGAAGAAAAGAAAACTGACAGAGAAAAAATTGAAGAACTTACTGAAACGGAGCAATCATCGGTTTCTGAATGTGCTTTGAGCTCTTTCAAAGAGTGTTCATCTCATTCTCAGCAAGAAGATATAACCACTCTGTCACAAATGGCTCAAATGCGTCCAATCAACTGCCTTGAGCACTCAGATTCACTAAATATGACTCAGCTGTTTTATTACACTGTTGGTGATCTAACAGCGCCTTCGATGTTTGTTGTGTCTGATGAGCCAGACGGAAATTATTCTCTTTCAGCTGTCAAATGCACACCAACAGACCTTTCTCAATCGCATTCTCAGTCTAATTCTCTTCCTTCACGAAATGCAACATCAACTTCATTTGAAGCAACTCCCACAATTCGCTCGATGATGTTTACGCCTTCTGCAGATAGCGCGTTGGAATGGGTAGGCTGCGACGAAATCATCAGACTAGCCAATTTGTTTGAGTATGGTGACAAAATGACGTTCAAGAGCCAATCGTTCCATCTCTCCATCTTCGGGGCAGGGCAGAACTATGAAATCGAAACTGGGTTTGGCGAAGATTTTGGCGATGAAGGCAAGCCACCTGCACAAGAGAACATTGCGTTGATTTCAGGGAAGGATATGGTGATGAAATTTGAAGACGTCAAAAACGCAGTGGTGGATGAAGAGGAGCTGATGGAGGACTTTTTTGACGTGAGTGAAGAAGATGAAGGAGATGACGAAGAAGAAGAAGACGACGATGACAAGGAAAGCGATGATGAAGATGATAATGAGGAGGAGGAAGAAGAAGAAGAGAAAGATATGGACTTTGAAGAAAGCGATTATAAACCGAAAAAAAGAGATATAAGAAGAGAGAAATATTTAAGAAATAAAAACAAAGAGGGATCAAAAGAATCAGAAGAAAAGGAAGAAGAAGAAGAAGAAGAAGAAGAAGAAGAAGAAAATGAGGAAGAGAAAGAAGATAGCGAAGAAACTGTTGATTATCGTTTTAATGACGACGACTCCAACATTCAAGCAAATATGACCGAAGCACTCAGCGATTCAGAGGATGATGAAGATGATGAAGATGATGAAGATGAAGATGAAGATGACTTCAATAAAGAAAAGAAAAAAGAAAGCGAAAAATTCACAAAAGAATACAATTTCAAAGCAAAACTTGACGAATTCCTTAAAATTCATACCCAAGTGACTGGAATTCAAGTGCATGTGTCAGAAGACGAAGACTTAAGCAACATCATCGAGACGCTTGATCAGATACGCAACAAGGAGACTGACCCACTCATGTCTCGTGTGTTGAATGTGGATCCGAAGGAGAATGCGGAGAAGAGCGAAGGAGCGATATCGTATCTGCAGTGGGAAGAGGAGTATGAGGATGAGTCAGACGAGGAAGAAGAGGAAGATGAAGATGAAGAGAATGAGGGAGAAGACGAGGTGGCGCAGGAAAAGGGGAAAAAGGATAAAGAAACAGAGTTTCGCAATGTTCCGCTGGGAAGTTTGCTGAATATTCTTCCTGATTGCACCGCCTGCCAACGAGAAGAGATTGAAATTAAACTGATACACAACTTAGACTCAATGAATGAAGCACGAATTTCAAACTCTTCCACCGAAGATGAACAAAAAGAAGAAGACGAAGGGACAAACACTTTGGAGCTGCCACACCACAAACATCTGAAGACACTTGAAGAATGCCCTCTTTCGTTGCACCCGCACGCCAAGACGATTTTCCAGCTGAGGAGATTTCTTATTCCCTCTCTGTGTGACGATGAATACCAGCCGATGATCAGAGAAAAGATATATTCGATGCAACGATGGGGACAATTTCTGAAGATGCAGACAGCAGCAAATTCGAAGATGTACAATGATGTGATGAATTGGATGAATAAGAAGCAGAAAGAAGAGATTGAGAGAAAGAAGGCAATGGAGAAGGAGAGAAAGAAAGAAGAATCAAGACGAAGAGCAAGAAAGGGCGAGAGCGAAGATGAGGAAGAAGATGATGAGGAGGAGGCTGAAGAAGATGAGGAAAATGATGACAATGATAATAAAACAGAAGAAAGTGACAGTGAAAGTGAAAGTGAAAGCGAATCTTCGCCTGAGTTGAGTGTTTATTCAAATGAAGAAAGCGATGCAGCTAGAGCACGCTATCGTAGCACTCATCGTCGATCATTGGCGAAACAAGCGAAAAAGTTCAGATTGAAAATGATGAGATTTGCCAATGGTACAGGTGGAAGAGGAAGTTATGATGATGACGACGACGATGGTGATGATGATGATTTCGGTGAAGAAGACGACGAAGACGATGAAGATGATTATGATGATGAAGAGGAAGAAGATGAAGAAGACGAAGATGAAGACGAGGAAGAAAGCAGCGGACACGATGGAGACGAACAGTCATACAGTTCGTTTATGAACGAGTTTGGGAATGAGACAGTACAACAAGGAGTGGATTCCTTCACACACGAGCCTATCAGAACAAGCAGATTTTATGCGGATGATGTGATGAATGAACTTTCCCCATCTTCTTCGATGGCATCTGGTGACATCAGCTTCATGATGGATGGAGGGGCTGCGAGTGGCGTGGGGCGGAGGGGTTTGTTTGGATGGACAGAATTGGAGCATAGAATTGAGTGGAATGACAGTGCACTGAATATTCAGTGGGGGAGGAGAGGAATGAAGAAGGGAAAAGAAAGTGAAGAGGAAGGAGAAGATGAAAATGAAAATGAAGAGGAAGAGGAAGAAGAGAAAGGAGAAGAGAAAGGAGGAGAAGAAGAAGAAGAAGATAGCTATAACTATGAAGAAGAAAACGAAAAGCCGATTGAGTCTCGCCTGATGTCCTCTTCATTCAGCCTTGTTGATGCGAAGAGCGCTTATGTTTATCCGCCGACGCTTCCGATGCATCTCTCCACGTTCAACTCGTTCCTCACAACGCCCAGAATTAGTTCTATGCTGAACTACTACCACGTCAGGCACAACTTCAGAGAAGCAGGCAGCTTCAACATTTGCGACGGACAAGACCTGAGCAAGCAAGATTTTGGGGACATGGAGATGGACTTTCCAGATAATTACTCTTTGTTCCATGGATCAGTGTTTCCGCTTGCTTCATCTTTGAGGGGGATTCATGTGATGTCCACAGGGAGGCACGATGCATGGCCTGTACAGCAGCAGCAGCAGCAGAGGAAAGGAGTGAAGGAAGAGAAGAAGACACAAATGCAGATGTTGTCGCTACAGAGACAGATGTTTAACAGATTGTGTCTTCCTTCGTTGGATGAAGTCGGAAAGGAAGAGAATGAAGGAGTTAATCCTGAATCATCTGAATTTTCTTCTTCTTTCTCTTCTTCTGATTCTAATTCTTATTCAAATTCCAATTCTGATTGTCATCTTCCTTCTTTCTTCCCAATCAGTTCACGAAGATGGCAACAAATCTTTCAACAATTTTCAAGTGACTCTTATTTGTCTGATTTTGTCTCTTATCTGAATCTTGACTCGCCTGATGCCATCAAAAAGCACTTTGCACTCAAATTGCTCCATTTGCTGCTAAATGACTCAGTTTCTGTCATTCCATTCAGTGAGTGGCTTGAGCTGCTTCCTTATCTGCATCAGATGTGTTCTCCTTCATCATCTTCTTCTTCTTCGTCTTCGTCTGCTTCTTCTTCTTCTGCGTCTTCTTCAACTAATGAAACAAAACAATCATCGAATGAACTTTCAAAGGAAGAACATTCTTCAACAATAACAAAGCCTATTTTGTGGTCGCAAATACCAACAGAATCCATCCATAGAGGAATACCAATACATTTTGACTTAGCAAATATTTCATCACAAGAAAATTTTATTCAAAAGGAAGATAAAAAATTATTTGACTTATCATTTTCACCTATTGACAACACGTGGATGCGCTGTGCGTGTGGAATGAGAGATTTCTTGGTTGAAAAATTCAAAAGTGAATCGCTGAATAATTTTGTGGAGTCACATTCTCTTCCTTGCCCTCGCTGTTTTCCTCAGAATGACAATTCTTCTTCCTCTTCTTCCTCCTCTTATTCTTCCTTGCTTGTTCCACCATGGTATCATCCCAACACATTTTCATTATCATCATCATCATCATCATCTTCTTCTTCTTCTTCTCTTCACTCCCACCCTCTCCTCCCTCCCCCCATCCGTCCTCTTCCCGTTGCCTTTGTGAACGATCTCAGCGACCACTTCCATTTGCACCCTCCTCTTTCTTTCCCCGACCAAAGCTTCGCAACCGACATCCCCTTCCCTCCATCATACATCCACCCTTCTCTCATCGCAAAGGAGATTAAGCTACTGAACGACTCTCTGCCTCCTTCCATCTTCGTCCGCTTCAGCTCCACCCGCCGCGACCTCCTCCGCGCTCTCATCGTCGGCGCTGACAGCACACCTTATCTTTTCGGCCTGTTTGTCTTTGACATTTACTTGCCCCGCTCTTACCCTTCCTCCCCGCCTGTCGTCGCCTTCCGCGCCACCACGTCGCAGAGGCTGAACCCGAACTTGTATGTGAATGGCCATGTGTGTCTGTCTCTGCTGGGCACGTGGAATGGCGCAGAGGAGAGGGGGGAGACATGGAATCCCAAGCAGTCGAATCTCCTGCAGCTTCTGCTCTCGTTGCAGTCGCTCGTGCTGAACAGAGACCCCTTCTTCAATGAAGTCGACTACGACAGAATGAAAGGGGACGAGGCGTTTGATGCGTCGGCTGCGTTTTTCAATGAAAGTGTGGCTGTTTTAACTCTGGAGAATAACATTCAGTTGCTTCAGCACCCTCCCCAGGGGATGGCTGATATATTTGCTTATGTCACTTCTTTCTTTGCGGTAGATATCATTTGGGTGTACAGAATGCTTGTGTCATCAAATGTCATCAGTGAAAAATGCTCGGGATTTTCTTCTGCTTCTCTACAGATTTATTCTCCTCCGGCTGAGTGTTATTATCCCATTCCTCATCTTTTACATTCACGAATTACTTCAATTCCATTATTATTTGCACTCCCACAAAATGTTCCTTCGGGATTGTTGATTGAAATCAAGGCCCATTTTCATAAATTTGCATATGCATGTTGTTCATTTTTATTGAATTATTTGAAAAATTTTAAAGAAAATTAACAACATTAGCATTTTGATCTCATTGTAATATTTTTTTATCACAACTGTAGAAAGATGTGTCCACTGTTTTTCTTTGCAATACTATTGCAATGGAGTTGTTATTCATTGAAACCGTATACAATTAATGAACATATTCAAATGGAAAAGTTGCAAGCTTATGCAGTGAGCCCTGACTCACAGGTGATAATAATTATTTCTATCGTTTAATTTTTAGATATTATTTGTGTTTTTTAGAATGTAGTCGCATATACAAAACAATTTAATATTCAAACAAAGCAAACCACTTGGAAATTGTATTTAATATCGTTGTTAACAAAGGAGAAAAAAGCTCTCACAATACCATATCCGAGCATTTCTGATCTTAAATGGTCTCCAGAAAACAATATTATTTCATTTATTACAACTGTCAACGGAAAATGTACATTTGTTCTTTGCAATCCAATTGAAGATAAATGCAAAGAAATATATACTTTCCCGATTCCTGTTTCCAGCGTTCGATGGAGTCCAACTGGAAAGTATTTGAGTTTTTCAGCAGAAGTGTATGTAGGAAAATCATTAAAAGAAACAGCAAATATTGACAAAGAAAAGGAAAATCAATTATACAACAAAAAGGGATATGATCAATTATTTGTTTATCACTGGGACGAGTATTTAGAAGGAAAATTTAATCATTTGCACTACGTTAAGGTTGACCGCGTTGATGGCGATGAATTTGTTTTCAAAATTTCTGGTGACGCAGTTGATATTATGCCACAAATGGATGGAGATTGCCCATCAAAACCATGGGGTTTGAAATGCGGAATATTTTTGAAATGAATTTTTTTATATTTTTGTAATTTTTCCCTACAAAATAATTTTTTCAACTGTAAAGGTGGAATTGAAGAATACAACTTTTCGCCTGACGAAAAATATATTGCATTCTCAACGCAAACTGGAAAAGATCAAGCTTGGTCCATATCAAAGCAAGTATTTCTACACAAAATAGGAACCAAGTCAGTTGAACAGATCTCCAAAGGTGTTGGGCGGTACATGAATCCCGTGTTTGACGAAGACCGAACGAATGGCGAAGTGGGGTGGAACAGGATATTCTTTGCAGGCACTCGTATAATCCAGCGCGAGGCTGACAAAGGGCGCATCATGGTGTATGAGAAGTTCAGAGGAGAGGCGCGTGAGCTGGATGTGCAGTGCGACGAGTCGATCGAGTCGTTCGTGTGGGCCGGAGCTGAGGGCAACCAGGCTCTGCACCCTGATTCGTTGTTTGCTGCTGATGGCGATGAAAAGAAAGAGTCGCTGCTTGCTGTGTCCAAAATCAGAGGTCGGTCCTACATCAGTCGGTTTGATGCTAATCTGGGGAATAAGATTATGATGAGCGAAGCTTTCTCCATTCATTCGTTTGAAGTTATGAGCGATGGAAGAATCATTTGCATGAAGTCGACATATGTCCAACCTCCGGAGCTTTTCATTCTATCTTTCAAACAAAATGCAGATTCCAAGGAAAATAGCTTCTTTTCCTCACAATTTAATCATTTCGCCTCAAAAGACCAAATCATTGAGACAGCAGAGCAGCTTACGTTCTTTTCTCAGCCAACACTGGCTGAAGTTTATCCTCTTATTCAGCCCTTGGACATCTATTACACAGGCGCCAATGGTGATAAAATACACGGATTCTACTTCTCTCCTCTAAAGACATCGGCGACGAATGCTGAGGATGGCCTGACTCGTTCGGGGAAAGCATCTACGCGCTACCCGTTGATGATGTACATACACGGAGGACCCGAAAACTCGTGGCTTGATGAGTGGAGCGAGCGATGGAACCCGCAGATCATTGCGCATCAAGGCATTGCTGTGTTTGCTCCTAATGTTCATGGCGGAGACACATATGGGCAGTGGTTTACAGACTCAGTGATTGGAAACTGGGGCACGCTTCCGTACGACGATGTGTTGATGGGGATGGCACATGTTTTGTGTGATGGTGCTACTCCTGATGAATTGGATGGCTCGCGCGTTGGGGCGATGGGTGCTTCGTTTGGAGGATACATGATTAATTGGATCCAGAGTCAAACATCAGTGTTCAATGTGCTGTTTTCTCATGATGGCATTTTTGATCTGGAGTCAACGTATGAAGATGCTGATGAATTGTATTCGCTGGAGACGCCATTTCTTGGAATGCCATGGGACGATCTGAAGAACGCCAACAAGCCAAAGACCATCTACAAGACGCAATCTCCATCTACGTATGCAACTCCAGACTCACCTCATTTTAATACCCCTCAGCTGACTTCTCATGGAGGCAGAGACTACAGATGCACCTCTTCACAAGGAATTGCTATTTATCACACCCTTCAAACTAAAGGAACGCCTGCTCGGTTTGTTTACTTCCCTTCAGAAAATCATTGGGTTTTAAATCCACTGAATTCAATAAGATGGCATCATGAGGTTGTTAGCTGGATTAAAATGTATCTATAAAGAAGTCCTGAAACATAGAAAAGTATTTTGTCAGAGATTTGTTTTGCGTGGAAATTGTGATTTCAAATGTTTTGGTTGATATGATATTTCCTTTTTAAAAAAAAGAGTGTTTTCAATTTTTCTTAATTTCCCCGCACTGTTTAGCAAATTTTTTAACTTTTTCCAAATCTTAATCCTTTCAAATCAATTCACGACTGGCTTTATAAGCTGGGGAAAAAGCATGAGTGTTAAACTTGGTAAGATGTAACATATTGGGTCCCGATTTTAACTGTGAAATAAAACCAATATTTCACCAAATTTGACACACTTAAATATTATCATTTTTCTTGTGATGTTTTTTGTTTTGGAAAATTGAGATTTTTGTTGAAAAATCCTATCAGTTAATTATTTGTAAATCAAAATCACTCAATTGGTGGAACAGATCTTTTCAAAAATTTTTATGGATAATAAAAAGAAAACTTCAAAGATGAAGAAATATTTACAGATTCTGTTAATAACAACAATTTTTTTGAGGATTTTTTAATTAAAGAAAAATTTTGTGGAAAATCCGTTGGTTTTTGAATAAAAATTTTTATGTTTCCATAAATATTTGTAAATTCTGGTTTAATTTTTGGTAATGAAACTGAAATTCACAACTATATTGTTAATTATTAAAACTTAATTCCACATTTATTAATCGAATTTTCAACAATGAAGTGAATTTAAGAAATAATTCTAGATAATTTCTATGAAAATTTTCGGACCCAATAAGTTACACTTTTCCTAAAACTTTTGATGAATATTATTTTCATAATTCATTTTCAATTTTGCTTGTTTTAGTGGTTTCGTTTTCGCTGGGATGTATTGATGAAAATTATATTAAACAAATACTGAATGAACTTTAAAATCACAAAGCGTTTACAGAGAGAACAACATATTATTATTTGTTGTCATATATTTTCATATTAGATGAAATGTGAAGAAAAAGTTTTTGTTCGAATGATCTGACTTTATTCGAATAAACCCCCTTATAATTGAATGAGAGGCAGTTTATTCAAATAAACGGCTGCTTTCTCGAATCAACCATGAAAGATTCGAATTAAAAACAAAAGGATGTTATAATGGAAATATTGCACATGTTTTTGATGTTTTTCATTCTTTATTCGCAATTTATAAATAATTAAAAACAATTGATCAAACATTTTTTTCGTGAAAATTATAGAAAAACTTTTTTATGAAGATATTAAATGAAAATTTTCATGATTCATATATTTATTATCATAACTTATCACATATTTTTGTGGGTTTTTATTGAATAATCATTTTTATCAACTTTGATCACAATATAAGTTGGAAATTAAAATCCAAATCATTGATTTTTCCTTTTTTTCGTGATAACAAGCTTCAAATGAAAAATGATGTGATATCGCGAGCAGAATGAAGAGGCTTGCCAGATGCTTCATTACCGAAAATGTCATGTCTTTTATGGAACGAACAATGAACAGTTTTGAATCGAAATCACTAAATTTCCTCATTCTCATTGTTCCTGCAGTTGTTCCACAAAAAGACACTCACAGTTGCTGGGCGTCCACCAACAGAGGCTGGCGCATGAGCAGCTTCACGGAATCTTTCCAATTTGTATTTTGCATGAAAGGAGGGGAAACAACAAGAAACGAGATGTTTTCATGAACACTCAAGATTGTGTGCGATTGTTCGAAATACTTGTTGTACATCGCCAAGCATAAATTCTGCCACATGAATTTCATGCACTTGTTTTTTGGACAACAACCGATGCTGAATTTGAATTTATTTTTTTTTTTACAAAACATTGCAGAACTGAATCCCTCACAAATCACGTGGAGTGAGAATACTCGGAGCATTGTTACACGGCCTCGCATATATCCGATATTTTCTCTTCGATGTCTTTGCCGACTTGTGCCAATGACGATTTTTTGGTTGCTTGCCACAATTTCTCCATTGACTTGAACAGAGCGATTTGTTTGTCTCCAAAAATAAGCGAAATGCAATAATTCGTATCATGGATTGAGCTGATGAAGCTTTTCGCAAGCATTTTTGCATATTGAGTCTTGATGATATTTTATTGATCCTTTTGAGTTATTCTCCGTTCCCTCCAAAGAAGCCTTGTTGGAGCCTCAGAACATGATTTTCGACCAAGCATGTTATTGCACTTCTACAAAGAAATTCTGCATATTTCTCCAATATATTTATTGTTCTTCCACATATTTCAGCCTCAAGGGAGAAGCTATGCCATATAAACGATTTGAAAAAACAACGAGAATGTCATTTGCCATTCAATCAATGACAAATATCCTTCCCCTACCATCATTGGTTCCATTTGATTGCTTCATTTTGGAATATGAGGCCATTTTCAACATCAACTTTATCTTTCTTCTCTGATTCACTCAAAAAATTGATGATAATGATGAAAATGAAATAATTTCTTCATTGTTTGTTTCAATCTCATTTCAATGACAGATCAGAAGAAGGCGATTGAGGCAGAGAGATGAATGAAGAGTGTTATTCGCCAATTGTTTTCTTTGTTGAGGAAGAAGCAGCCAAGCAATTTGGTTGAAGAAATGAAGATGGGATCAAATGAATATTTGATATTTGCAAAGGAAAGGGGAAAATGGCTGAAGAGATATTCAAATTAATGTTGTTAAAAGGTTTGATTTATTTATTTATTTTATAATTTATCTTTTTTTTTTGATCAATTGATTTTCATCAGAAAAGAAGAAGGAAAGCACAATTTACACGATATTTCTTTTCAACATGGCCATCTTTTATTACAAAGGCAAGAACTGAATTCTTTAAGGAAATGACAGGATTTGGTGACTGAGGTGCCATGGAGAATGAACAGATTGAGAGGCATTGAAGAAAGGAAACGGATTTTTCGAAGGGCAGCAAGGTAATGAATGAATGAATGAAGAACAATGAGAGAAATTCGATTGCAAAAATGAAGAACCAGAAAGGCAGATGGAAATGAGGGATTTTATCGTTCAGTGCAATTTATTCGATGCAACTTCATCCACACTCCCTTTCACACAGCGCTGGTTGAATGTGCGCTATGGGAGAGAACTGGATGAATGGAGGATGAGGTGAAGAGAGAAGAGAGAAGAGAGAAGAGGAAAGAGGGAAAAGGGAAAGGGGAAAAGGGAAAAGGGGAAGAGGGAAGAGGAAAGAGGGAATGAACGAGATACATTTTGCTGAAGGAACAGAGGAACGACTGCTGAATGGAAAGAGGGCATTACTGATTCGATGGGAAAGGAAACCATTTTGAAGCGATTTTTGCTTCTGACACGGGATTATTGATGATGAGCGAAATGTGTTTGATGATGCTGATCTTGGGAAATGCAGCAGTGATATTCAATTCAGCACTTCAATTATTATTGTTTCCATTTCTGTTTTGCATTATTCATTTTTGTCGAATCTATTTTTGTTCTTTATGTTCGCACATGCACTTTTGAATACAAATTTAAACCAGTCGTTCGTCATATGTTTTGATCTATCAATGAGAAATATTTTATTCAGAATAACTTTATTGATAATCTTAAACTCTTTTTCACAATCCAATAAATTTTATTTTTCCGTTCAAACTCCTTTTTTCAAAGAATTTTTCAAAATTTAACATGAAATGAATACAAGTTGTTATTATAAGGTTCAACCCACATTTACCTCTGTGACCTGATAAATCACTTGAAGCCTATTCTGTCACAAAAAGAAAAAAAAAATAAAAATAAAATAAAAAATAAAAAATAAAAAATAAAAAATAAAAAATAAAAAATAAAAAATAAAAAATAAAAAATAAAAAATAAAAAATAAAAAATAAAAAATAAAAAATAAAAAATAAAAAATAAAAAATAAAAAATAAAAAATAAAAAATAAAAAATAAAAAAAAAAAAATAAAAAAAAAAAAATAAAAAATAAAAAATAAAAAATAAAAAATAAAAAATAAAAAATAAAAAATAAAAAATAAAAAATAAAAAATAAAAAATAAAAAATAAAAAATAAAAAATAAAAATAAAAAATAAAAAATAAAAAATAAAAAATAAAAAATAAAAAATAAAAAATAAAAAATAAAAAATAAAAAATAAAAAATAAAAAATAAAAAATAAAAAATAAAAAATAAAAAATAAAAAATAAAAAATAAAAAAAAAAAAAAAAAAAAAAAAAAAAAAAAAAAAAAAAAAAAAAAAAAAAAAAAAAAAAAAAAAAAAAAAAAAAAAAAAAAAAAAAAAAAAAAAAAAAAAAAAAAAAAAAATAAAAAATAAAAAATAAAAAATAAAAAATAAAAAATAAAAAATAAAAAATAAAAAATAAAAAATAAAAAATAAAAAATAAAAAATAAAAAATAAAAAATAAAAAATAAAAAATAAAAAATAAAAAATAAAAAATAAAAAAAATTTCAAATATAGAATTAATATTAAATAAACAATTGATAAAACTTAAAAAAAACTTTAGATATCTTTGGATAAAACTTGTTGATAAAGGCAAATGTCACCTTATGTGGACCTAATTATTTTTGTTTGAAATGCGTAATAAATTAATAAAAAGTGTTTATATGTGACATTTAAGGTGAATTGAAGTGCGGAAATGTGTTTATAAATAAAAAAATAATGGAAATTTTTTTGAATTTATGGGATGTGATCATAATTTCTTCTGTTTGATCGAAACTTCAAATGAATCGAAAAGAAGTTCATAAGCTATTTAAGACATTTCTGAACGAAAATAAAGCTTGGCAATGGATGTTTGGAACTATACTGAAAGGAAAAGTCCCTAAATGCAGGAGACACAGAACTCCAATGAATTTAATCAGAGAGAATACAGGGAAGAAGTATTGGAGATGCCAAAAATGTAGGGTGAAACGTTCATTATTTCATGGAAGTCAGTTTCACAAAATGCACATCAAAGTTGGAAAAGTGCTGACGATCATTCTCTTTTTCTGGATTGGAATGGCCATCAAACATGGAAGTCTTTTACTCAATATTCACATGCACTCAGTTGGTTTCTGGTACAGTGCATGCAGATATGCTTGCACACAATACCTTATTTACAAACCTATTCAACTTGAAGGTGAAGGCAAGACAGTCGAAATAGATGAATGCTTATTACGTCGAAGAAAATATCGAAGATGAAGGAACAAGAAGCAACAATGGATTTTTGGAGAAATTGAAAGAAGAGAGGGTCAGCAAATTGGAAAAATAATGTTATGGATCCTCAAAGATCGTTCAAAATACTCTATATTTCCGATTAAAAAACAGCACATATTGCCTGCAACTACTGTTGTTAGCGATTCTTGGAGGGCATATGCAACAGTGGCAAAAGAAAAATATGTTCATATTTATTGTTAACACAACCCACATTATGTTGATCCTGCAACAGGAGCATACACAAACACTGTCAGAGGGATATGTCATCATTTCAGAGAGTTTCTACAAGTATCTGGAATGAGAGACGCATTTATTCAAGACTATATATCTTCATTTATTGTCAAAAACTGCTTCAACTTGACCTTTTCTGAATTTGTTGAGTTAGTATACAAAAAACATGAAGAAATTGATGAAGACGATGATAATGAGGAAAATAACGAGGAACCAAATTTGCCAGATATTGATGACATTATTGAGAACAACTCTGAAAACTACTCCCTTTCGAGTTCTGATGAAATTGGAGCTGGTGATGGTGCATCAGCTTCAAAATATACAGAATAATTAATTTTATAATATTTTTTTAAAAAAATTTTTATTTTAATTTTTTTGATTTTAACAACTTTCCGCACACATTTAACACGTTTTAATAATATATAAATTGCTTATTTTTAATAATCATTAATAATATGCAAAAAATAGTAGGTCCCCTAAAGGTGACATCAACCTTGATAAAATTTAAAATAACTGTCTTTTTCTCTTTTGTCAGTGACGGTCAATGACAAATTGTGACAAAAATATTTCTCAACTGACATATCGTGTCAAAATATAATTTTGGGAACTTGATCACCTAAATTAAAAATTTAATTTTTTTCAAAATTATAAGAATTGTAATATGTGAATTTTAAAATTAATTATTATTGTTATTAAAAATTGTGAAATCGTTATTAATAACTTTTTTTGACAAATTATAAATATCTAGTCAGTCATTTTGTCATTTTTTCAGTTTTCTCTTGTCATGTCACAGAGGTATAAACCTACATTTAAAAACATCTGTGAAACATCATTATACTTGAAATTTTTTTTCTTTTTGATCGAAATTCCCACAATAATATATAACTCAAATGAAGGACTCAGTTCTCAAATAAACCTTGTTAATTCGAATAAACTGCTTGTATTTGAAGAAAAGTCTATTTTTTCAAATAAGCTTTCTTTATTTAAATTTATATGTTTCATTTAATTTTCATCCAACAAAAAGATATTTATTGTTAAAGGAAATACTTGTAACAAAACAATATACAACTTCAGAAATTACAGTTCCATATCCAAATTTTAAAATATAAAGATGAAAGTTGAAATTTCAAAAACTATCGTTCATTAACATTTTTTTCGATAATTCAAAAATACGTGGGTGATAATTATTGAAATTATATTTTTTCCTTTCAAAAATTCGGTTATAATTTTTTTGAAGAATTCTAAAAAAAAAAAAAATAAATAAATAAATAAAAAATAAAATAAAAATAAAAATAAAAAATAAAAACTGAGAAGTGAATTTATAAATTGAAAATATCTTCATCTTTATTTCAGCTTAAACATTAGTTTTCGAAATGGTTTTGATAAAAATTTTCATAAAAATCCAAAATCTCTGTTGAAAGGCAAACAACCTTTGAAAAAAAAACACCCCGAAAAAAGTTATGATATTAAAATTAATCACCCACGTTCGAATTACTCATTATAATATGAATAGTCAATAAATATTGTGCTCGAAGAAACCGTGATTGACGTTCTGACTTCTGACGAGTATTTCTTGATAATTGTTTGAAGTGACAATGTGATCCACTTAATAAAAGAGAGCTAGAATATTTCAATTTTAATTTCATTATAATGCTATTCACCACAAATATTATTCAAATTCAAAAAAGAATAATTCATTTTTGTAATTCATTTTTTTCTGAAATTTTTAATTTATCTCAAGAATAAATTTCAGTAAGTGTCTAATTATTTATCAAATAAATCAAATATTATCACTCAAATAACTGTTTTTTTTTAATTGTAACTATTTATTTAATAATTTTTTGAATTTTTTTTTCATTTTCCAATTCGAATTATATATTTTCGATTTTGAATTATTAATTCCGAAATTGAATTAATTTCTTTCGAAATTGAATAATATTATGTGTATTTGATTTCATAATATCACTCAAATGAAAAAAGATAATAGATTGTCGTTTTTAAGAAATAATGTGTGTGTGTTCCAGCACTTGAACAATAACAAGAACACTTGACATTTTATTTTTGAAATGCTCATCCACATTCAATGAAGAAAAAGCTTTTTTAATCTGAAAGCTTTAAGCAATATTTATTCTTCCATGTTTTTGTATTTCGATTGAAAAACCTTAAACAAAAAATATTGATAAAAAGATTTAAAAGGATAATGTTTTCGTTTTTGATGTTTCAATCAAAATACTAAATGTTGAACAAAAAGAAGTTTCTGTTCCTTTCAAGATGGTTATAATAACAAATAATTGAGTGAAATGGATTTTGATTATTTCAGAGTTTCAATGAATTCATCTATAACGTTCGCTTTTTTTGCAATTGTGATAAAATGTTATTATGATAATGATTTTTTGGAAAAAAAAAATATTTCTGAAATATCAAAAAACAAAAAACAGAAAAAAAAGGATTTTTTTATAAATTACCCTTTTAAGAAAAAATAGTTGAACAAAAGTTATCAAATTTGTAATTTGCACAAAATGAAGAGACATTCTTTAATCAAATACAAAATCTATTCAAAAAGCAATTATTCATTTTCCTTGAATGGTGATTGTTATACACTGATAGTATAATATCTTTTTTTGATAAACTCAAAAATCACTGTACAATTTTTTTTTCCTCCAAACGAACACAATGATGGCTATGTGGCAAATGTTAAACACAAAAGTCTAAGATGAGATTTCAGATATTTTTAACTGAAACATTATCTTTCTTACTTTTTCAGATCCAATTAACGCTGTTGAAATAACTGGTTCTTCGACTTCACAAATGTTCATTATGTGAAAATGAAAAATATCGATTTTCAAGCTGTTTTTGAACAATGAATTAACACCTCACTTCTCAAAAAAATTATTTAATTAAAATGAAAAATCATGATTTTATCATCCATCCAATTCTGCTTATTGAAATTATTGTGAATTAAATTGTTGCTTGACAACGTTCAAAATACTTCAAAAGAAATAAAACCATAAAGAATTATGGTTATTTGCGAGGAGATATGAAATTGCACTGCAGTTTGAAAATGATTAGGATCACAGCATTAGCTCAAATACTCGCTGCATTCCTCACCATAAATCTCGTTCATGGAGAAGACATCGCAAACAGCATCATCAGAGGCGCTCACCCAGACAAGGTGGAATATGCGTCGGGAAATCACATCTGTGGTGCTCAGACAAGCCTCGCCCTCATCAACACCTCCTTGTGTGTGACCCATCTCAACCTCATCCCCCTCGCTGGTTGTCCACTCCTCACTGCCCAACACCACTCCGCTGCCTCCATCTCCTCCTCCACTTGCACCATCCACCCACCTTCCCTCACCAACAACCACCACCACCACCACTGCCCCCTCTTCCTCTCTGCCCATGCCTCCATCGCCCTCACAAACTTCTCCCTCATCACCCACCAACCTGCCATCTTCTCCTTCCCTCTCTTCTCCACCCCAAACAATCTCCTCCCAGATCCCCACTCCCCAATCCCTGCCTCCTTCTCCATCTCCCACTCCTCATTCTCCTCATTCGTCTCCCTCGTCCAGCCCTTCCTTTTTTCTCCTTCTTCCCTCTCTTCCCCATCCCCTTCTCCATCTCCTTCCCTTTCCCCTTCTCCTTCATCTTTCTCATCCTCATCATCTTCTTTTTCTTCCCCTTCCCCTTCCCTTTCCCCTTCCATTTCCTCTTTCTCTTCCCCTTCCCCTCTCCATAACCATCACCAATCCCATCCCCACCTCCAAATCCATCTCAATCTCCATCTCTCAAACACCCTCTTCTCCAACATCTCATCTCCCCAATCCCCTCTATCACTTCCATCCCTTCATTCACACTCATTCAATCCTTTCATCTCAACCACCTCTTCCTCTTCTTCCACTTCCACCTCCACCAACACCAACTCCAATTCAATCCCCTCCTTCTCCCTTCACTCATCTCTCTCCATCCACTCAACCATCTTCAAACACACCCACAACCCCATCGATGGAGTCATTCTCCCCAACCTCAACAGCCCATCCACTTCTCTCTCTGCCTTCAATGCCTCTTTCCTTCACCAAACACGTTCTTCATCAAATGCTGCTGTTGTACATGTTGGAACTGAATCTCAAAGAGTGAAACTTGGAAGATTGATTTCATTCGATCAAAACAGTCATCGCTTCGAGTGGTGCGAATGGAATAATTCAAACAGTGGAAATGAATATGGCGGTGCACTTTATGTTAATTGTGTGGATGCAAATCTCACAATCACTTCTTGTTCTTTCAACAAATGCTCGACAACGAAGGAAGGATCAGCGTTGTTTTGTAATGCTTTGTTAAAAATTGATATTTCAAAATCTAATTTCACAAGTTGTTCGGCTTTGCATGGAGGTGCTGTGGAAATATGGAACCCTCAATCATCTTCTGCTTATTCATTCTCGGAAAACAGAGTGGAAAGTTGTTCAATAACAAATTGGTGTGGAACTGGTTGGTATTTTCAAGTGTATAACATGACCTCAACTTGTCAATTCCAATTTACCAAATGTAAGTGTATTTCAAATTCTGGTGGTAATTCTGCTGGTTCTCTAACATTCAATGATCCTCCAACCAATAAGCCAAACCAATTTTTAGTTAATGAGTGCCAATTTATAAACAACAAATTGACAAGTTCAACTTCAACTCTTGGTGGTGCAGGTATTTATTTGGATGTCACTTATTCCTGGATGAATAGTATGAAATTCATAACTTTCTGCTTCTTCGATGGCAACACTGCCACTAATGGCAGAGGAAATGATGTATTCTTCAGTGGTAATGCCATCACTCAATCTCCGTTTGAAAATTGTGGTTCAACAACTCCATCAAAAAGAGTGCATAATAACGGAACTGCTTACAACATTGAGAAAAATGACAGGTTTTGACTTTTCTTTTCATATTCTTCCAATGGAATTCCTTTCTCACTATCTTCTCTTTTCCATCCATTTTTTGCTTCTTCTATTTTCTTCTCTTTCGTTAATATATTTTTTGATTTCTTTTGTACCTCATCGTCTTCCCTTGTTTCTTGTTTTGAATCTCGAACGTCTTCCACTGCTCATCCAAATCCATTTCTTCATATTTCTTTCTCTTTCGCCTCGTCTTTCATTCTTCTTTTTCTCATTTTAATTTACGAAAATTTCCTTTAGATGAATAATTTCTTCTTTATCTTCATTTCATTCATTATCTCTGACGATGAAACAGATCATGAAGAAATTCGATCAGATGAAGTGAATGACGATAAAGAAGAAGAAGCGTGTGAAATGTTGTTGATATATTTGAAGAAGAAGAAGAAGGTGATGAATGCGTTGAATGAGATGATTAATTGTTGAAAATTGAGAAGATGAGTGACAATTTACATCAACGGAGAAATTCAATCGAATTTTCTTCTTCAGGTTTTTGTCTTCTTCTTGCAAACAATAGCCTCTGAACATTTTTCACTTTCAGCTCAATCTCTTTCTCTCTTTCCAACAAAAAATATGAAAAATTGAGCGTTCCCTTTTTCATTCCATGCCTTCTTCTTTCACTTCCCTTATTTCACTCAAATTATCTTTCCTCAAAAATAATTATTTGTCAAAGCCCAATGCCAAGCATCTTCGAAATATCTCGCATTTCATCTGTCCGTCTTTATTTTTCCTTCCCCACATTTCTCTTTCTTCTTCAAAGCCACCTAATCCTTCTTTCTTTCAGCATTCTTAAAACAAAATAATAATTACTTCAAAAAATAACAATATCAAACCTTCAGAACCAATGCTCAAGTCAATAACTCTATTTTATCCAATTGGCAACTGTTTCCCCTCAATAAAAATTCATAATTCCTTCCTTTTTCGAATGTTTCATCATCTGATTCGCAAATCGTCCTTTCCATCAGTTGTTTCTCCATCAAGTGCATCGATTTCTGGTCCTTCTGAAAATGTGAAATTTATATATTTGGCTCAAATTCCACTCTCATCATTGAAAAATGTCCTGTTTTTCGTCTGAAAATATCATCTCCAATTCCCTCCCCAATCCCTTCACCCTGGGCACTTTCCATATGAATTCGCTCTCCCAACTCGATGTTCACCCTGCATAACGAGATATAAACATTTCGTTCATTTTCATTCATTTCCACCTCCCGCCCTGAAAGAAACACAAAAACATTCAACAGATAAATATTCATATAAATAAAAATAAATAAAGACCAAACTGCTCTTCGACTGTATTTTGCCAAACAGCTTCATTTCCACAGCCATCATCATTCAAAAAATCAATCTCTTCATTTCAGTCTCAGAATGGTTGAATACAGCATTGCATCCTTCTCCACAAAATACATTGAATATCTCACTGGAGGGCCTTTTCAGCCCGTACACATTGTGGTGGATGTGCAGAGGTGTTTTTTTCTGTTTTTGGCATGATCATCTCCTTTAATAATATTCTCAACCACCAAAAGAAATATATCTCGTTTATCTTGTCAATAACATGAACATGAGGGATATGGGGCAGAGAAGAGATGGAAGAGGATTATTTGTGGCAGGGGGTGGGAGTTGAATGTTTTTTTGGAATGTTAATATTTCGAGAGAGATTTTTGAAAGGAAGAAATTCTGAGACAAAAAGGTGGAGAAGAGCAAGTGGAGATTTGGAGAAGAAAATGTAGTAAATATATAGAGAAGTGACTGGGGATGATGAAAGAGGACGGATTGTTGATGGGAGAAATGGATTTTGAAAAGAAAGAAAAAAGGGCAAAAGCGAAACAGAGAAGATGACAATTGTGAAATATTCGATTAGAAGAGGGATATTTTTTGAGAGGAGAAGATTTTATGGAAGAGGATGGGAAAGATGAAGAAAAGGAAGGGATTGATATTTTTCAATGATTTTGTGAGCTGAATGGAAGAGGAAAAACGGAAAGGAATGGAAATTGAGAAAAATCAACATTTTCTATTTTTGAGGGGAAAAGAGGGGAAATCGCAAAAAGAAATTCAACTGATTTTGAAAAAATACAGCAAGATTGATTTCCACAATCTGTTAGTCACGCATTTTGTGATTGAATTTTTCAAACCAATCTGAAGTTAATACATCAAATGAGACATTTTGGCCAATCAACAACATCACGCAAATTATTCTCAACTTCATAAATATCGTTCGACTGTTTTCGCATTTCTCAACTGCATCTTCTTTTTCGTCTTCTTCGTCTTCTTCTTTTTCGTCTTCTTCAGATAATCCCCTTTCATTCAATCAACCGTCTTCCTCATTTTTCAGTTTGCAAACACAAAATTCGCCTTCTCACAATTCACTTGCTTATTCAGCGACAAGCACGCCTGTTATGAACCGCATAGCCAAAAACACACAAAATCTTCTTCAGTCAAATTTTGCTTCTTCTTCTTTTACTTCAACATCTTCCTCTTCTTCATCTCTTTCGTCTCCTTCTTCAATTTCAACTTCATTCTTCCTCATTCATGCACACATTTGTACGGCATCGATCTTCATTTCAACAATTGTGTTCATCCTTTTCTTCTTCAACGCCTTCTTCGATGAACGAAATAAAAATATTCTTATTTCCATTTCATTCAACTCCCATCGAATTCAGGGCCAAGCCTTGTCTTTCATTCTTTCTCAGAAAGACGAAAGAAATATTTATTTTGACATAGAATTTCAACCAACCTAACACAGCAACGGAAATGATTCTAAATCCTATCGAGAAAAGCCGACCACAAAGCGCACAATAAAAAATAGAAATTGAATCTGAATTATTAATTTGGAAGTTGAAAGAATTCTCAGAAAACAGAAAGAACAGGACAGGATAGGATGTTTGGGGCGAATGATTATGAGGATGACCTTCGACAAATTTCACAACGTCATGTGCCTTCGATGGAATGAGAGGATGATTAAACGATGAGAACATAATTTATTAGAAAACAAATAATCGAAGGATAATTCTGTGAAATAAGTGCATCTGCAGCGGACAAAAAAGGTGAAGTGAAAATAGCAAAAGAAATTGAAAGCTTTGAAGAGCTTGCTGATATTATCGAAAGATATCTTTTTGAAGAAAGAAAAACGAAAGATTCCATTTAGCGATGTGCTTTATTTTCATACGATGAAGAAGACAAATTAGATGAGGAAATTTCAAAGAAATAAAGAAGAAATAATATAGCCTGTGCTGATTTTGGGCTCAATGAAAGATATGTGATGATATGTGCTTCAGTTGAAAAAAGAAATTCATTATTCTCTTAAAATGGAAAGAATAATAAAGAAATTATAAAAAGGTTATTGTTATCAATGATTTTTGCATCAGCTGCGCTGAAGGTGAGTGTTTGAAGAGGAACAAATGTTGAGGAAAGAAGAGTGAGGGAGGCGTCTTGGGTATCTGTCATGCGAACAAGAGCATGTTCTATTGTTTTGCATGGACCGAGTTGCGTGATTCCGCAGAGATCGGTGTTTGTCCCATTATTTGACACGATTTTGAATGTTGTTATGAGAGGAAGCCATCTGTTGAACTCAACATCATCAGCTGTTCCTGCATTCCACACTCTATTTGATTCTGTTGTTGACCCGCACTGATTGAATGGGGATTTCGTTATGGCATTGCCATTGAAGAACACGTCATTTCCTCTTCCATTTTTGGCAGAGTTTCCATCGAAAAAACAGAATGTGATGAATCTTATTTCATTCATCCAGGAATAAGTTGAATAGAAAAAAATGGCAGCGCCTCCATATGTAGAAGAAGCAGTTAATTTATTGTTTATAAATTGGCAATCATCAACCAAAAACTGAGTTGATTTATTGCCTGGGGGATTTGAAAATGTGAGAGAGCCAGCAGAATCGCCACCAGAATTTGAGATGCACTTGCATTTGGAAAACAGGAATTGAGCATCTGAGGGCATGTAATAGAGGGAAAAGTACCAACCAGTTCCACACCAATCTGTTATTGAGCAACTTTCCACTCTGTTTTCTGAGAATGTCCAAACAGAATTAGGTTGATTGCAATACAAATAAGCAGCTCCTCCATGAGCAGCTGAACAACTCGTGAAATTGGATTTTGTGATATCAATTTTTAACAAACTATCGCAATATAACGCTCCACCATGATTTGTATTTGAACAATTATCGAATGAGCAAGAAGTGATTGTGAGATTTGCATTAGTGCAGTTAACTTTAAGTGCACCTCCATGATCACTACCACCAGTTGAATCATTCCATTCACACCACTCAAAGCGATGACTGTTCACATCAAACGAAGTTAATCTTCCAGGTTTCGCTCTTTGAGATTCAGTTCCAACATGTACAACAGCAGCATTTGATGAAGAACGTGTTTGGTGAAGGAAAGAGGCATTGAAGGCAGAGAGAGAAGTGGATGGGCTGTTGAGGTTTGGGAGAATGGCTCCATCGATGGGGTTGTGGGTGTGGAGGAAGAGGGATGAGTGGATGGAAAGGGATGAGTGAAGGGAGAATGAGGGAATTGAATTGATGTTGGTGTTGGTGGAAGTGGAAGAAGTGGATAAGGTGGTTGAGATAAAAGGATTGAGTGAATGTGAAGAAAGAGATGGAAGTGATAGAGGGGATTGGGGAGAGGAGCTGTTTGAGAAGAGGGTGTTTGATGAATGAAAAAAGCCATATTAAAAGAGCTTTTGTGCTTGTTTATGTTTGAAGCCAAGTTATTGTTCATGATATAAAAATCATATTTGAAGCGTATTCATTCAATTTTCATGCAAATCTATTTTGTTTTCTGTGATGAAAGCTCAAAAATTCAATTGAATGATTGTTCATTTACCGTTTCAAATTATTTATTTTGCTTCATTTTCATAAATATTTTTTCATTTATGCATTTGAAAAACAAAAAACAATGATTTTTTTTAAAAAAAATGTGCAAATCAAACGTTTGATTATCAAAACAAAACATTTTCATTATTTTATGGAATTTATTATCATTCATGAGAAGAACATCAAAAAAAGATTTCATTGTTTGCTGAATAAACATTTTGCATTTTCTTTGTATTTTCCAATAAAACTTAACAAATCTGATTCACCTTTGATAGAATTGAACATTTGAGTTTTTCAAAGATGAAATCAATGATTTTTCAAAAAAAAGAATATTCATAATGAATTGGGTTGTTGATTTTCTGAGGTTTTTATTTCATTCAAAATTGTTTCTGAAAAAACACATTTATGAATATTATTTTTGAAGAAGGAAAAAAAAAAAGGAAAATTGATTCTTTGTATAATAACAGTCGAGCAATTTATTCTGTCTTTCCTTTTCATTTGTTTTGTTCTTCAACTTCAAAATCCATTCAACAACAAAAACATTTCCTCGTCAATTCTTTTATGAAAAAATCACAAATGTTCGTCTCTTTCACTGAACATAAACTTATTTTTTTTTTCCTTCAATTTTTTTCATTTTTTCTCATTTTTCATTTTCAACTCCTAACAATTTTGGTTCATCTTTATTTTACCACTTTTTTTTCATTTTGGTACTTTTATTGGCAAATTCGCGTTATATCGGACATTGAGAAATTGATTTTAATGCAAATAGAAATGTTTATTATTCATATGTATTAATGTTTTGGATATTAAAAAAGCGCGGAAGTTTGTCAAAATCGAGTTTTTAATTTTTCCTTTTTCAAAAAAAAAATGATTGTGGGTCAATGTAAAAAATCGAAAAATAGAAAAATTATCAATTGTTATTATTCATCCACCCATTCCGATGCATCAGCACCATCAGATAATCCCAAGCTGTCTGTTGATTCATCTTTTTTCTCATTGGAAGATTCTGAAGAATCAAAATCATCAATATCTGGAATATTTTCATCTGTTAATTCGTCGTCTTCTTCTTTATCCTGTTCTTCCAAAATTTGTTCTTCGATTTCCTCTTCCTTTCTGTAAACGATCATGTGTACAACATCTTGAAAAGCGAGTTGTTTTGTATTTTTCACCATCCAAAATGCTAGATAATCCCACAAAAACCGTTCTCTAACACCATGTTTTGGGAAAAACCCCCGCAAATGCGACCACATACCCTCTATCGTGTTTGTACAAGCTCCGCTCAGAGGATCAACAAAATTTCTCTTATGACAGACTGTTTTATGAATGTATCCGAATGCTTCCAGTGATGAATAGGCTTTCCATTCATCACTCATGATAGTTGTGCCTGGCAAAATGTGCTGTCTGATTATCGGAAGAAGAGTTTTTGCAGATCTGTCAGGAACTATATTGATGAATTTCTTCTTGATTTCATTTTCATTTTCTGTCCTTTCTATCGCACCGAAAATCCAAATTTGCTTTTTCTTTCTCCCCCTTTTATATTTTCTTCGTCTCCATACGCACTCATCAATCTCTACAATAACCCCCTCACCTCCCAGTTTGATTGGATTGTTGTTGATAAAATCCATGCAAGCACATCTTAACACACAGCTCCAATAGCCAACAACTGAATCATGCAAATCAAGCATTTTTTGGATGTTTGATTGCGAAATCCCAAGCCAAAGAAACAAGATGATGAGTAAAAACTTATTAATTCCACACTTTGAATTCTCCAAATTAGTTCCTTTGTACACTGATTTTTTTGTTGCACATTTTCTACATGTCCAATACCTATAATTTGCTCCTTCTTTCACTAAAACCTTCTTTTTCTTATGAATTCTGCAATCTGGACTTTTATCTTCCAGAATGTGATGAAAAAACCAATCCCATGCAGTTTCTTCTTTTATAAATGTACAAATTTTACTGAATACAGAATATTTCTTTTCCCTTGGATATGCCATTTTTGATCATTGTTTGTTTTTCAATAACCCTAAATAGGAACATACCCATAAATTGTGATATTTTCGAAACATTTTTTTATTTTTGACAAAACGTTTTCCGCGCTTTAAAACTATTTTTAAAATGAATTAGATACATATTTAAGTAAATCAGACACAAAAAAACTGAAATTTTCGTTGTCCGATATAACGCGATTATGCCCTTTTATTTAAAAATAAAATTCATCTGATCTACAAATGATAATTTTTAAAATATTTATAGCATATGAACAAATGTTAAGTATTCTCATATTTGAATTTTGAAAGAAATCCAATTTCTCATGGGGGGGTAGTTGGGGTTCAAGTCCTTCCATTGTGCTTTCATGAGAAATTGGACTGCACAAAGGTTTGTTAATCTTTTTTATTCATTCAAAAATTAAAAAATAAAAAAAATCTCTAATGAGAATAAATAAAAAAAAATTAATAAATGATCATTTCCATAATATATAAATATGAAATTTTCAGTGAAAAAGAAAGCTGAAGCTACGCAGAAGCGGCCGAAGGAAGCAATGTCTTCATTTCATTGCAGAAAATTTAGTTCAAGATTGGAAAGGATTGCACATATTGTTAATGACAATGTCGTCATGCCTGTCGATGGGGTTTAATACGGTGCAATCAGCAAAAATTCTTTGGAGCACGCTGTCAAAGCAAAAAAAAAAAAAGGCAGACCTGTTGCAAAAGTTGGTCATCCACCTATTATTAGCCGCGAAAAAGAAAAGTTATTCTTTGAAGAAGTCACAATTGAATCTCGATCTGGGACAAGCCTCACATTACGAAAAGCTAGCGATCTGGTTTGCAAATAATATTTGATTTGAATACTTATTTGCATATAGATGGAAAATATGTTTGATGATAGTGAAGAAGAAGGAGAAAAAGAAGAAAAGAAGAAAAAGACAGTCACTTTGAAGGCAGTTCACGCCTTCATAAAGCGCCATCCGGAATTGAAGTCATCGTTTCCAAAGCAAGTTGATATAAACAGACTTGGAGCATCTTGCTAGAAAGTCCTAAAGCCGTGGTACACCGAATTACAAGCATTACACAATGCAAATAAATATCCCGAGGAATTAATCTTCAACATCGATAAATCTTCGCTTCACGTTCCAACTTCTACAAGTGGTGTTGTTGTTCATCAAGCAGATGAACAAAGTTGGTTCAAAAAAGAGTACCGAATGGATGCTGAATGCCACTCTCGTTGCTAGAAAAGCTGCTGATGGTTTCTCGCTTCCGTCTGTCGTGCTGTGCCCGAGCGCAAATCTTCCGAAAGAACAGACAACACTGTTGACGCCGTCGCTTGACATTTGGCCAAACACAAATGGCTAGAGGCTGAAAGCATCATTCAAAAAATATTTTATTACAGTTCTTTCACCAGTTATCATTGACAGAAGAAAGCGAATACTGAAAGAATCTCATCGTTGCCTTTTTCTCCTATATTCATACTCATCGCGCGCAGATCCAACTGTATGGAGACATTTAAAGGAAATGGAAATTGATATCATCACCTTCGTTCCACACACAACACACATATCGCAACCGCTGGACAGAGGCGTATTTGCAGTGTTGAAGTCGGAGCTTTCAAACAGTTACAGCTCCCCTTCATCCACCTCCTCATTTTCAAAAAGAACAGCAGTTACAGATGTATTACAACAAGCCCTTCACACCGCATTCTCCCCTTCAGTCATCAAAAAATCCTTCATCAACAGCGGAGTCCTCAGCAATGGATCTGGATCTGTGCTAATGAAATTTCCTCAGTCTTCTCAATACTCCTTTCCATCTCATTCACATTGTTTCGACTTTTTTGGAAAAGAAATAAAAAAAGAAAAACCGTTTGATGAACGGGATGAATGAAATGAAAAACACAAGATGATAATTTAAGAAATTGAAGAAAAAAAAAGGAAATAGAAAAAGAAGAATTGCATTTGGAGAAAAAAGTGAAAAGGATATTCAGAAAAATTAAGAATGATGACGATGAAACAAGTGATGAATTTGACACCTTTGAACGTGAAAATGGAAAAAGAAAAGTGAGAAGAGTTATTGATTTGAGTTTTGTTTTTTTTTTTTGATGTGTTTTTTACTTTTTTTCATTTCAAAAAAATTTTTATTAGCAAATAAAAATAAGATTATAATCAATATTTTATTTGAATGAGCGTAGTGAAACAAAAAAGGGAAATTGGATTTACAAAATTGAGAGATTTGATGAAATCTTTCCAGTATCATCAAATCAAAAATCGATTAGTTCGCATTGTTACAATTTTTGCTGATGGAAAATGCCATGTTTCCTACGATGTTAATCGAAATGAATTCTCTCGTTCATCGATAAACCGAGCCGTTCCTATTGTTGAAAAGTGCAGAACCGTGGGAAAAGTTGGTCAACCAGAGCTTTTCACAAAAGAAGAAATAGAAGTGATAACCGGAGTGATCAGAATTGAATGCATGACAGGAGTGAGTTATTCTGTTCATCAAACGAAACAACTGGTTTGCATAAATTTTTTTTTATCAAAATATTTTTTTCTAATAGCAATTGAAGATAGAGTCATTTCTATCTGATAGAAAAATTCGAAGTGGAGAGGAAGAAGATCAAAAAGTTAATATTTCAAAATCAACTCCGTATTCCTTTATCAAACGCAATCCAGATCTCAAAACATCCATTCCTCATAACGTTGACATTCAACGTTTATCAGTGTCTCACAAACAGTCTCTTCAACCTTTCTTCTCTCAACTTCAATCACTTCATAACCCTCACAAATACTCTCCTTCTCTCATCTTCAACACCTACGAATCCTCTTTTCGTCTCTTCGACTCCACAAAACAACTAGCCATTCATCTTTCAAACGTTTGAGTTGGGTTTTCAAAAGCTTTAATCAACATGCCAAACTTCACTTTTGTGGTTGCAGCTGCTGCAGACAGTTATTCTTTGATAAGTATCGTTTTATAGCCTTCAAAGAAAATTCTAGCCGAAATGCGTATGATGCTCAGCTCAACAATAAATATTTTGGTAGATAACGATGGATGAATGACCGAACAATATAAAGAAGATATGCATAAGAAGTTCTCCTTCCGGGAATCGTGGAAAGACGAACTTTTTTGAACAAAGATGAAGAAAAATGCCTTTTTCTGCTGGACTCTTATTCATCGAGAGCTCAGCCCGACATTTGGTGGAAATTCGCTGATGCTTCCACAGACGTGGTAACTTTCATCCCTCACAGCACACGCCTCACTCAGCCTCTCGACAGGGGAGTATTTACCGTCTTCAAAAAATGTTATAACACAAAATACGTCGTTACTTCTTCTTTATCTGTCTCTCTTCGAAGAAAAGCAATTGCAGATGCACTTTCTCAGGCTCTACAAACAGCATTATTGCCTGGAGCAATTGTTTCATCGTTTATTAAAAGTGGTGTGTTATCAAATCAATAGAATGCTATTCTTTCCACATTGCATGATGAGCCTTCTGTCACACTTAAGAAAAAGAACCACAGATTTGATTTTCATGGGAAAATTACAACCGACAAAGATTTTTGGACAAATGGAGAAATCAGAAGAAAATGAAAGAAGAGAAGATAATAAATGATGATTATGAAAAAATTGTGGAAAAAAAATAGTTTGAGGATGAAAAACCAATGAAAAGGAAAATTCCACAAAAAATAGTGTTTAATGATGATAATTCTGGAGATGAAAGAAAACAAGAAAATTTCAGAAAAATCATCAAGAGAGAGTTGATTGACAATATTTATTACTAGTGTCCTTTTTCTGAAAAATAGCAAACATGCTTTCATGAATGAAGAATTTTTTATTTTACCATTCCCATAAAAAAAAATATCGGGATAAAAAAACTACCCTATCATATTGATTTCTGTTTCTAATGATTGATATTTCAGTTTCTTTTCATCAAATGATACTAATCATAATAGGTCTGAAGTATCATAACAAAAGAAGCCCATTCTGTAATATTAAAGGAAATTTTCGTTTGAACAAATGATTTTTTAGAAGATAAAACTGAAGATTGTTTGACAACAAAATTGGAAAAAATAAATGATTTTCCAATTCTTTGCAGGAATAGAAAGGATGATAATTCTAAAAAATTTGAAAAAAAAAGAGAAATAAATATTGATGAATACTTGTGAACAAAGAAATTTCTTTGAAAACTGTTTGGTTTAAATATCTGATAATCTCAACATAATATTCAAATAAATGTTGAAAATCCTCTTCTCAAATAATTTTCATATTTTGAAGCAAATTTCTGAAATATTTCAATTGCAAGATTCATTCTCTTTCTCTCCATTCACTCATCTCTCTTTCTTCTCTACCCCCAACAACCTATCCACTTCTCTCTTTGCCTTCAACACATCTTTTCTTCACCAAACACGCTCTTCCTCAAATGATCCTGTGAAGGAAATTGGAAATGAAACTCACAGAAAATCACCTGGAAGGTTGACTTCTTTTGACATGAACAGCCATCGCTTTGAATGGTGCGAATGGAATGATTCAAATGGTGGAAGTGATTTTGGTGGAGCACTTAAAGTGAATCGCACAAATGCCAATCTCACAATCACTTCTTGTTCTTTCAACAAATGCTCGACAACGAAGGAAGGATCAGCGTTGTTTTGTAATGCTTTGTTAAAAATTGATATTTCAAAATCTAATTTCACAAGCTGCTCAGCTGCTCATGGAGGAGCTGCGAGATTAGATAATCCACAATCATCTTCTGTTTGGACTTTCTCAGAAAACAGAGTTGAAAGTTGTTCAATAACTGATTGGTGTGGAACTGGTTGGTATTTTGCTCTAAATTATAATCAGTTAAATTTTCAATTCCTGTTCACCAAATGCAAGTGCATCGCAAATTCTGGTGGCGATTCTGCTGGTTCTTTAACATTCAATGATCCTCCAACCAATAAGCCAAACCAATTTTTAGTTAATGAGTGCCAATTTATAAACAACAAATTGACAAGTTCAACTTCAACTCTTGGTGGTGCAGGTATTTATTTGGATGTCACTTATTCCTGGATGAATAGTATGAAATTCATAACTTTCTGCTTCTTCGATGGCAACACTGCCACTAATGGCAGAGGAAATGATGTATTCTTCAGTGGTAATGCCATCACTCAATCTCCGTTTGAAAATTGTGGTTCAACAACTCCATCAAAAAGAGTGTGGAATCAAGGAACAGCTGATAACCCTGCGTATAATGGCTGGCTCCCTCTCGTTGCCCAGAACAAAATCGTTTCTAACAGCGGAACTGATGTCGATGTCTGTGGCAGGCCCCAGCAGACCCCATGTGCCACCATCGAGTATGCCCTCACTGGCTTCATTTCCCTCCTCCAAGACGCCTCCCTCACCCTCCTCTCCTCAACATTTGTTCCAACTCAAACACTCACTTTCAGCGCTGTCGACACTAAAATCACAGGAAATGGCACAACTACCACCACCATCGCCTCCAGTGGCATTCCTCAACCACCAAACTCACATTCCCAGTCATCACAATCAACATCATCATTTTCATCATTTTCATCATTTTCATCTGCATCTTCTTCGCCAGATCCATCTGCCTCGTCTGCCCTCTTCCAACAGACCCAGGGCTCCCTCACAGTCTCTGCCCTTGCCATCGCCCACAACTCCTCAAACCAAATCACCCCCATCCTCTTCCACCTCTCCCAAAACTCCCCTTCCCTCAACCTCAACACAACCACCATCACCGGAACAACCTCCACACCAATCAAAACACCCCTCTTCTTCCTCACTGCTGGCTCCCTCTCCCTCAACCACACAGCAATCACCAGTCTCACCCTCAACAGCCAAAGCATCTTCCACCTCACCTCCCTCACAAATCCCCTCACCCTCAATTCCTCCAACATCACTCACATCACCTCCACAGCCACCCCTACCAGCTGTGTCCTCTCCTCTGCTTCCTCCCCTGCCCTCTCCCTCTCCCTCGCCAACTGCACCATCACCAGTATCAACTCAGAACAGTTGAGCCAACAAACTGCCACCAATGGCGGGTGCATCTCATTCGCCTCATCTTCCACTGCCAACACATTTTCTGCGAGGAACTCCACCTTCTCCAGCTGCTCTGTGAGCGAGGATACAAGTTCTGGAGGAAGAGGCGGCGCTCTCATGATCGAGTACAAGGATGATTCAGAAGTGTCATCCACAACCTTTTCCATCACCAATATCGTGTTTTCAGCCAACAAGGCCAGTGTCGGAAGAGATGTGTATTTTGTGTGTGAATCTCTTGTCGCTTCTGTGAAAGAGCCCTTGTTTGCCTTCATGAGAAGCATCGATCAACAAGACAACTCGGTTGTTGGACACGACAGAACAGAAGCATTCGGAGATTGGAATGTCAATTTGTTTATATTTCTCAACGGGCATACAGCTGACAATGAATATGCGAATGATCATCTTGGTATCAAAGCAATGAATTGCTGGCTATCAAAGATGCCCTGCAAGAGGACACAAAATGCGATGTGTCTTCTGGAGAAGGTGCAGATCATAAGGCAGAAATCATTTCATCAGCTGACTTGTCGGTGAATTTATGTGCAAATGAGGACAAAGTCGAAGAAATTTGAAGAGAAGGCACAAACACAAAAAATAAGAAATTGCCTCTAAAACACTTTTGATGGATTAATCATCACATGGCTGCTGTAAATTCTGTTATTTCATAGAAATTTTCTTTGAACATGTCTTTCCTTGAAATCGCTTTCCTTCATCGTCTCATCTTTGATTGTTTGTAGAAGGCTCGCAACAATGTTAAAATCTGAAGAAGAACATCCAACATGGTCAAAAGGCCTCCTTTTTTATTGAACGCCATCTGATAGACTTTTCTAGGCTAAATATTGAATCATTTCGTTGCTGTGTTAGGTCTGGCTGAAATTCTACACAAGAATGAATTTTCATTTTGCGATTATGAATAGAAAATTGATGGCAATGTTTGACTTCGAATTCCACGGGAGTTGCATCAGAAGAAAATTGTAACATTTTTGTTGTTCCTTGAAGAAGGCGTTGAAGATGAACAGAACAAGAATGAAAAGACTGATTTTGGCCCAAATAGACTTTTTATCACAAATAACTTGAATGGAAATATAAATTATACAGTTTTTGATATGTTGAAAGGAAGAAATGCAAATGAAACAATTTTTGGCTCATGTGGTATTTCTGCTCACGGAAAATACATAAATATTTCCGAATGAGGATGCTCTGCCAAAATGTCAAGCGAGAGGGAGCGGCAAAATAGTCAAAGATCGATGAATAAGACGAAGAAGATGAATAAGACGAAGAAGGCGAAGAAGAAAGTACAGAAAGGAAAATAAAAATGGAAACAGAGAAATCTTTGAATGATCAGATGATTTTTTTGAAGAAGAATATGAGAAGGCTCCATATGACATTGTCGACTGAATATAATATCTTATTTAACAAGTTGACTTCACAAGGAGATAATAATCCAAATTGCAATATTTATGATTGATACTTTCAAGTCAACAAACTTAATAATATTCCCTCAAAGCCAATTGACTCCCTTTTTGTGATATTCCTGCCTTTCCCTTCGCAAACTGAAAATGATGCTGTTCTGTCAACGCTAAAAGTTCAAATGAATCAAAATCCTAATGATGATGTCAGCAAAGAAGAAGGTGAAGAAGAAGAAGAAGAAGAAGAAGAAGAAGAAGAAGAAGAAGAAGAAGAAGAAGAAGAAGAAGAAGAAGAAGAAGCAGGAGGAGGAGGAGAAGGAGAAGAAGGAGAAGGTGAAGAAGAAGGAGAAGAAGAAGAAGAAGAAGACGAAAAAGAAGATGCAGTTGAGAAATGCGAAAACAGTCGAACGATATTTATGATGTTGAGAATAATTTGTATGAAGTCGTTGATTGGCCAAAACGGCTCGCTTGCTGTATAAATTTCAGATTGGTTCGAAAAACTCAATCACAATATTTGTGACAAACAGATTGTGGAAATCAATCTTGCTGTATTTCTTCAAAGGCAATAAACTTTCTTTTTGCGATTTCCTCTCCTTTCCCCTCAAAAATAGAAAATGAAGATATATCTCAATTTCCATTCCTTTCCAATTTTCCTCTTCCATTCAGCTCGCAAAATCATCAAAAAATATCAATCCCTTCCTTTTCTTCATCTTTCCCATCCTCTTCCATAAAATCTTCTCCTCTCAAAAAATATCCCTCTTCTAATCGAATATTTCACAATTGTCATCTTCTCTGTTTCGCTTTTGCCCTTTTTTCTTTCTTTTCAAAATCCATTTCTCCCATCAACAATAAACACCTTCCTCATCATCCTCAACCACTTCTCTATATATTTACTACATTTTCTTCTCCAAATCTCCACTTGCTCTTCTCCACCTTTTTGTCTCAGAATTTCTTCCTTTCAAAAATCTCTCTCGAAATATTAACATTCCAAAAAAACATTCAACTCCCACCCCCTGCCACAAATAATCCTCTTCCATCTCTTCTCTGCCCCATATCCCTCATGTTCATGTTATTGACAAGATAAACGAGATATATTTCTTTTGGTGGTTGAGAATATTATTAAAGGAGATGATCATGCCAAAAACAGAAAAAAACACCTCTGCACATCCACCACAATGTGTACGGGCTGAAAAGGCCCTCCAGTGAGATATTCAATGTATTTTGTGGAGAAGGATGCAATGCTGTATTCAACCATTCTGAGACTGAAATGAAGAGATTGATTTTTTGAATGATGATGGCTGTGGAAATGAAGCTGTTTGGCAAAATACAGTCGAAGAGCAGTTTGGTCTTTATTTATTTTTATTTATATGAATATTTATCTGTTGAATGTTTTTGTGTTTCTTTCAGGGCGGGAGGTGGAAATGAATGAAAATGAACGAAATGTTTATATCTCGTTATGCAGGGTGAACATCGAGTTGGGAGAGCGAATTCATATGGAAAGTGCCCAGGGTGAAGGGATTGGGGAGGGAATTGGAGATGATATTTTCAGACGAAAAACAGGACATTTTTCAATGATGAGAGTGGAATTTGAGCCAAATATATAAATTTCACATTTTCAGAAGGACCAGAAATCGATGCACTTGATGGAGAAACAACTGATGGAAAGGACGATTTGCGAATCAGATGATGAAACATTCGAAAAAGGAAGGAATTATGAATTTTTATTGGAGGGAAACAGTTGCCAATTGGATAAAATAGAGTTATTGACTTGAGCATTGGTTCTGAAGGTTTGATATTGTTATTTTTTGAAGTAATTATTATTTTGTTTTAAGAATGCTGAAAGAATGAAGGATTGCATGACCTTGAAGAAGAAGAAAAGTTGGGAAGAAAAATGAAATGAAGATTGATGAAATTAAAGATTAATAGAAGATGCCTGACATTGGGCTTTGGCGAAGAATTATTTTTGAGGAAAGAAGATTTTTTTGAGAAAGAGGGGAAGTGAAAGAAGAAAAGATGGAATGAAAAAGAGATTGACCTATGTTTCCAATTTTTTGTTGGAAAGAGAGAAAGAATCAAATTGAAATTGTTATGAATTCAAAGGATATAAAACGCCAGAAGAAGACAAAAACCTGAAGAAGAGAATTTCAATGAATTTCTCCGTTGACATTAATTGGCTCTCATCTTCTCAATTTTCAACAATTAATAATCTCATTCAATTCATTCATCATCATTACCATCTTCTTCTTCTTCTTCTTCAAACACATCAACAACATATAATACAACAAATTCCTCAACATGTACTTCATCTGATTGGATTTCTTCACGATCTGTTTCATCATCAGGGATCATGAATGAAATGAAGAAGAAGAAAGAAATATATTGATGAAGGAAAACATAACAAATAAAAATGAGAAAAAGAAGAATGAAAGAAGAGGAGAAAGAGAAAGAGAAAGCGAGTGAAGAGATTATTTTGAGAGGGGATTCAGAAAGAAAATGGAATTGAGAAAATGAAAGAGGGTTTTTTGAATGAAAGGAAGAAGATGAATGAATTTCAAATATGAGTTGGAAATTAAATTTGAGAAGAGAAGGAAGGTTGAACAGCACAAAAGAGATTATTTTAATCAGAAAAGGAAGATGCTTGAGAAGCGGGAAAAATTGAAAATCAGAACAACAAAGAAGACAATACGATGAATTAAAGGAGAAATCAAAAGTTATGAAAAAAGAGAGAAAAGAAGGAAAGAGATGAGAGGAGATGATAGAGAAAGAAAAAAATAAGAGATGGAAGAATGAAAAACATTTAATTGAAAAAATTAGGAGAGAAAAGCCAAAACCTGTAGTTTTTATCAGTGTCATCATCCGTGTTTTTATTTCACACTCTTTTTGCTGGTGTTGTTGAACCGCAATTCTCAAACGGAGATTGAGCGATTGCATTGCCACTGAAGAACACGTCGTTTCCCCTTCCATTTGTTGCGGAATTACCATCGAAGAAACAATAAGTGATGAATTTCATACTATTCATCCATGAATATGGTGGAAGGAAGCAAATTGCAGCTCCTCCATAATTGGCAGAGGCAGTCAGATTGTTGTTAATAAACTGACAATCATTGATTAAAAATTGACTTGGCTTGTTTCCTGGAGGATTATAAAATGTTAAAGAACCAGCAGAATCGTTACCAGAATTTGAGATGCACTTGCATTTGGAAAACAGAAATTGAAAATTTAACTGATTATAATTTAGAGCAAAATACCAACCAGTTCCACACCAATCAGTTATTGAACAACTTTCCACTCTATTTTCTGAGAATGAATAAACAGAATTTGTTTGAGGATACCATATTGCAGCTGCTCCTCCATGAAGCGCAGAACAATTTGTGAAATTGGATTTTGTGATATCTATATTTAGCAAATATGCACATAATAACGCTCCGCCTTGGCCATTCCCTGTGCATGAACATTTATTGAATGAACAGGAAATGATTGAGAGATTTGCATTTGTGCAAATAACTTTAAGTGCGCCTCCGTCACTTGATCCACTGCTTGAATCTTTCCATTCGCACCATTCAAATTTATGGCTGTTTAGATCAAAAGAAGCCTGTCTTCCAGGTGATTTTCTGTGAGTTTCATTTCCAACATGTACAACAGCATCATTTGGTGAAGAGCGTGTTTGGTGGAGAAAAGAAGTGTTGAAGGCAGAGAGAGAAGTGGCAGGGCTGTTGAGGTTGGGGAGAATGACTCCATCGATGGGGTTGTGGGTGTGTTTGAAGATGGTTGAGTGGATGGAGAGAGATGAGTGAAGGGAGAAGGAGGGGATTGAATTGATGTTGGTGTTGGTGGAAGTGGAAGAAGTGGATAAGGTGGTTGAGATAAAAGGATTGAGTGAGTGTGAATGAAGGGATGGAAGTGATAGAGGGGATTGGGGAGATGAGATGTTGGAGAAGAGGGTGTTTGAGAGATGGAGATTGAGGTGGATTTGGAGGTGGGGATGGGATTGGTGATGGATATGGAGAGGGGAAGGGGAAGAGAAAGAGGAAATGGAAGGGGAAAGGGAAGGGGAAGGGGAAGAAAAAGAAGATGATGAGGATGAGAAAGATGAAGGAGAAGGGGAAAGGGAAGGAGATGGAGAAGGGGATGGGGAAGAGAGGGAAGAAGGAGAAAAAAGGAAGGGCTGGACGAGGGAGACGAATGAGGAGAATGAGGAGTGGGAGATGGAGAAGGAGGCAGGGATTGGGGAGTGGGGATCTGGGAGGAGATTGTTTGGGGTGGAGAAGAGAGGGAAGGAGAAGATGGCAGGTTGGTGGGTGATGAGGGAGAAGTTTGTGAGGGCGATGGAGGCATGGGCAGAGAGGAAGAGGGGGCAGTGGTGGTGGTGGTTGTTGTTGGTGAGGGAAGGTGGGTGGATGGTGCAAGTGGAGGAGGAGATGGAGGCAGCGGAGTGGTGTTGGGCAGTGAGGAGTGGACAACCAGCGAGGGGGATGAGGTTGAGATGGGTCACACACAAGGAGGTGTTGATGAGGGCGAGGCTTGTCTGAGCACCACAGATGTGATTTCCCGACGCATATTCCACCTTGTCTGGGTGAGCGCCTCTGATGATGCTGTTTGCGATGTCTTCTCCATGAACGAGATTTATGGTGAGGAATGCAGCGAGTATTTGAGCTAATGCTGTGATCCTAATCATTTTCAAACTGCAGTGCAATTTCATATCTCCTCGCAAATAACCATAATTCTTTATGGTTTTATTTCTTTTGAAGTATTTTGAACGTTGTCAAGCAACAATTTAATTCACAATAATTTCAATAAGCAGAATTGGATGGATGATAAAATCATGATTTTTCATTTTAATTAAATAATTTTTTTGAGAAGTGAGGTGTTAATTCATTGTTCAAAAACAGCTTGAAAATCGATATTTTTCATTTTCACATAATGAACATTTGTGAAGTCGAAGAACCAGTTATTTCAACAGCGTTAATTGGATCTGAAAAAGTAAGAAAGATAATGTTTCAGTTAAAAATATCTGAAATCTCATCTTAGACTTTTGTGTTTAACATTTGCCACATAGCCATCATTGTGTTCGTTTGGAGGAAAAAAAAATTGTACAGTGATTTTTGAGTTTATCAAAAAAGATATTATACTATCAGTGTATAACAATCACCATTCAAGGAAAATGAATAATTGCTTTTTGAATAGATTTTGTATTTGATTAAAGAATGTCTCTTCATTTTGTGCAAATTACAAATTTGATAACTTTTGTTCAACTATTTTTTCTTAAAAGGGTAATTTATAAAAAAATCCTTTTTTTTCTGTTTTTTGTTTTTTGATATTTCAGAAATATTTTTTTTTTCCAAAAAATCATTATCATAATAACATTTTATCACAATTGCAAAAAAAGCGAACGTTATAGATGAATTCATTGAAACTCTGAAATAATCAAAATCCATTTCACTCAATTATTTGTTATTATAACCATCTTGAAAGGAACAGAAACTTCTTTTTGTTCAACATTTAGTATTTTGATTGAAACATCAAAAACGAAAACATTATCCTTTTAAATCTTTTTATCAATATTTTTTGTTTAAGGTTTTTCAATCGAAATACAAAAACATGGAAGAATAAATATTGCTTAAAGCTTTCAGATTAAAAAAGCTTTTTCTTCATTGAATGTGGATGAGCATTTCAAAAATAAAATGTCAAGTGTTCTTGTTATTGTTCAAGTGCTGGAACACACACACATTATTTCTTAAAAACGACAATCTATTATCTTTTTTCATTTGAGTGATATTATGAAATCAAATACACATAATATTATTCAATTTCGAAAGAAATTAATTCAATTTCGGAATTAATAATTCAAAATCGAAAATATATAATTCGAATTGGAAAATGAAAAAAAAAATACAAAAAATTGATTTATTGATTGTTTCAATTTAAAAAAAAACAGTTTTCTTTGAGTTATAATACTTGAAAAAGAAGAAAATAACATGAAATTTTCTGAAATCCATTCTCGAGATAAATTAAAAAATTCCGTCAAAAATGAAATTCGAAATTGAAATGTTATTTTTCGAAATCGAATTAATAAATTGAGAAATTGATTTATTAATTTTCGATTTTGAAATATTAATTCCGAAATTGAATTTTCAAATTTCGAAAATGAATTATTTTTTTCAAATAAGAATTATTTTTGGTGTTTATGGTTCGTATATTATTTTTGCATTCTCGATAATGGACATCGAGAAGTGATTGCACTTTTTGTTAAATAAAATTACATAAATGCATCTTTAACGTTCATTTTCATGTAAATTGCAAAACATAAAATATGGAAATGAAAATATTCCATGTATTAACAAAAGATAATTATGAATTTAACACTCCGGAAAATGTGATGATTTTAATAATTATCATACACATTTGGCTAATTTTTGTTTTGAAAAGTTCCTTTTGATTAATATTCAGATAAAAAAATTTTTAACATTTTCATCAATTTTCTGTTCCTGCTTACAGATATCGCACAAAGTACTGGACTAGATCGATTTCACAATAACTACAAGAGGAATAATTCTGACAATTTTCCTCAAAATACATCTCATGAATGCAAAGTAAATTGATAATCAGACTTTTATTGACTTATCGATTGAATGCAATTAATAAGAATTTTTTAAATCTCGGAGAAATAGGATTTTGAGTTTCTCCGAGATTTTAATTATCATTTTTTTCTGAGCATAAATGAAGCTTCTTCGAAGGTTTTGTATATCAGATGAGTTTGTATTGTTGAGATGTATTTTGAGGAAAATTGTCAGAATTTTACCTCTTGTGGTTATTGTGAAATCGATCTTGTCCGGTATTTTGTGCGATGTCAGGTATTTTATGCGATATCTGTTCGTTACTTTTCTGAAATGGAAAAAGTGGCATTGTCAAGTTTTTATTTTCATGATAGCGAAATTTGGTGAGCAGGAACAAAAATTTGATCAAAATATGAAATCTTTATTCTATTTGAGAATTGAACAAAATGAATTTTTCAAAAAAATTTTGAAACATGCAATTAACATTTGGTGGAAAATACCGTCTATCAAGCTATTTAGCTCAACGAATGAAAGAAAAGTTTCACTCATATCTTTGTTTGACTTTTTCTGATTTCAATATATTTTGGATTTATATCTTTGAAACACATATTATTGATATTCTTCAAAAATGCTTATTTTCCTCACATGCATATAAAAAAAAACACATTTTTCACATTTTTCTAATCATAGTGAGTTTATCGAAAGCACATTATATTTCAATGAAAATGCTTGAAGTCACAAAAATTTCACATTCACAAAAAAGGAAATTGTTCTTTTTTCTTTTCTTATCATTTCTTTCCTTATCATTTCTTTTTTTTTTTCTTTTCTTTTTCTTTTCTTTTCTTTTCTTTTCTTTCGTTTTTTTAACTTCTGAATTTATCTCATTATTATTTTTAAATGTTTATTTTTCATTTTCATTTCATTAATTTTTTCACATGTCATTCTTCTGTGATTCTGCTTTGCTCATCTTTTCTCTCTTTCTCTTTCTCTTTCTCTTTCTCTCTCTCCCTCTCTCCCTCCTTTTTTTTTTTTTTTTTTTTTTTTGTCATTGTTGAATCTTTGTCCAAATTCAACTAGCACTGCAAATTACATGGATGATCTTTTTAAATAATAGAATTCATTCAAAGTTTTTAATAATTACTTTTTTCTTTATTAGACTTATAAAAAATTGAGCTGCAACGGTTGATGCAAACTGTTTATGATGCTGAAATAAAAGAGATACATTTTTATAATAATTAACTTTGAGACGAAAACCAATGATCAGAATTTGAATGAAAGAGTGATTTCAAAAAGGATCAGCCAGTTACTGATCCTTTTTGAAATCAGACTTTCGTTCGAGTTTTAATCAAAAAATCTTTCTTTAAAGGGATTTTGAAAAAAATGAGTTGAAATTGATAACACTTATTGTTTATGAAGTTGTTATTGCAATAACAGGTAAATGCAGAAAATAGGGGTACCTAAATTTTTTCATTGTTTTGTTATATATAGAAATAAAAATCTAATTCACATTCATTCATGTGCTGCATATAAGTGACACATCAAATAAGAAAATTATGAAGGAAAAATGAAACAAACAATATCATATTCAAATTTATTTTCTAGTTTTTTTTATGTTATGTTCCAAAAAATAAATTTTTAAAAAAGGAAAATTTGAATTATTACCGTCAAATACCTAGAAACAGGACGTTCTATCATGCTTTTCAGTGGTGTGACATTTTAAGAATATTTTGAAGTTGTGGATAACCGTGATGCTTCAAAATTATTTTTTTGTTAATATTCTGGGTTTCTTTTTTTCATGATTTATTCATTGATGCACACTAATTTTTCTCCAAACCTAAAAAATCGTTATTATTTATCTTTTAAATAGCATGTGGCTCGATTATTATGCAGGATGAATGATTAGCTTTAAGATTTTTAGGTACCCCTATCTTCTGCTCTTACACAATAACAAATTTTTCCACAAATCCCATTGAGTTTATATTTTTGATCAAAACTCGAACGAAAGTATGATTTCAAAAAGTATCAGCCAACTTTTTGAATTATTGTTCCTAAATAGTTTCCCAAATGCAACTTTTTTCTTTTTAAATTTTCTTTACAGTTTTCCCCCGTATTGTGTTATTGAAAAGTATTCTTCCACAAATTTTAATTTCAAGAATTTTTTTTAGCTAAATTTTTAAAAAGAAAATATATACATGACTAAATTTCCTTTAACAGTCGTTGTAAAACAAATAATAATTAGCCATGCTTCCACAAGACCCATACTGACATTGAATCTATTCCATCCAATTCGCTGATTCTATTCTCAAGAGGGAAAAAAGGGCTGATTTGTTTTTCTTGATCAGACGTAAATTTTGAAATATTCTTTGACTTGGAGCAATTTTCAGTATGCGAAAGTCTCTGTCCTTTTTCACCAAAAACAAAAATTTCATCTTGCAATGAAGTTGATATTGGTGTTTGCCATCTTTCCTTTGCGGCTGGCTCTGAGTCAATTTTCAGGCATATCAGCTTTTCCAGCAAAGGAGGAATGACAATATGATACTGCTCTAAAGAGCTCAAGTTAACTTCACAATCCAGCTGAAAGCCACAAAATGGAATAACTTTTAGCAACTCGTCTATTCCTTCATCGCACCCTGTATTTTCAATTAGTTTTTTTTCTTTTCCCCTTTTGAAGCTTTCAGATGATTCATGCTCTTCGATTGACTTAGCAGATTTTAACTCTCTTTCTTCTCCTGACGAATCGCTTAGATCATCTTCAGCAGCTTCTCTTGTTCCTGTTTTCTCTTCCTTTTCGCTGTCATTGAAGTCCTTTTGCTTCTTTTGTTTGCCTTCTGCATTTCCTTCTTTTTCGCACAAGATTCCTCCAACGTCCACAAAATGCTCTCTGAAATAGTTGAAAGCAGGATCAGTGGCAGAAAGAGAAGCAAAATCAAAGCAGATTCTCTTCTCCAGCGATAATACGAGGATGTCCGTGTTAACTTTCATCGATGAACTTAAAATTGAAACGTATTCAATTTTGGAGTTGTTCAAGAAAAAGATAACAAGGAATAAAGAAATAAAAACAGGCAAAGAAATTTGAAAATCATTTTCATTTTCTCACTTTTCAGTTTTTATTAATTTAACTTTTGCAAACTTCAAAAACTGGAATAATTGATCAGTCAAAGCATTGTCGTACACCACATCGCATGCAACATACAAAACTGGATTATTGTGGAGATAATCAACATCATTCTGATTCCAGTTTAAAGAATTAATGTCGCCTTCCGGATGCTCACATAAATTTACTGAATAATTCATTTGTCAAAAAAGGTTTTAATAAAAATTAAATTTACGTTATATTATCAAAACTATAAACATTCAAACTTCCTTTGTTCCAATCCAACTCTTTCACAAAAATATGATCCTTCTTCACAAATGGTTTACCTGAATTATGCCGGACATTTTCCACAATTATTGGCAAGCACTCTTCAACAACTTCTATAATACGATGCAAATGAACAAAAGTAATTATATTTCAAAATTATTTATCCACAAACCAGTTGCATAGACACGGTTACAAAAAGATGATAGAAATAACGATGGAATTCCAACTCCACATCCAAGTTCAACTGCACACGGAATGCTAAAACAAGGATTGTTTTTTTGTATTGAGTTTATAATGCAAAAAATCCAATCAACGCAATAAAGGCTGCCTCTCCAAATCTGAAGTCCAACTTTTGAAAGTGGAGTAGATCCGCAATGGAGAATTATATATCTCTCATTTCCAGTAAAAGTTTTTTGTTCTTTTCCTTTTCTATTTCTTCTTGATGTTATTATATCTTTTTACAAAAAATAAAAGTTTAATATTTTGACAATGAAAATCATACCCCCATCCTCATCTACAAGAAGATTTTCACCATCTTGATGCTCACGCAAAGGAATTTTGATATTTATTTCTGTTGATAAAATATCAAAACCTTTTGATTCGTGCTTTTGAAAAGCAATTGGAGCAATATCACGATGAACCTCTAAAAAAATAAAACATCAAGTTATTAAACAATGAAAAGTTAACATCCATACCAGATAGTACATATTCTGCTTTGATATTAGAGCTAGGAAGCGTACACATGTTATCAATTCACATATTTCAATTCATTGATCTTTCAATTAATTAATTTTTTGTTGGGCGAAGATTATTTGATCCTGCTATTGCAATTTGAATGGCTGAGTTTGACCACACTACCGCACTAGCGATGCTGCGGCAATCAATATCAGACCTGGCAACTAATTATAAACCTCCAGAAGAATGGAAAACAACACTTTCTTTGTTAAGTCAATTAAATAAACTCATTATTGATTCACTGTTTGTTTACATTTCTTAACAACATAGAGTTGCTAATTTCGTAATTTAATTCCAGTTCGATCAAACAATTAGACGATCTCACGCTTAATATTTGGATTGATTTTTTACATAATTTGAATAGCCTTGTTTCTTTGGTAAACATTCAAACATTTTCGCAATCATTCACTTACCATTTGTTTATTTATTTATAGATTACTGCACAGGAGAATTGTGGAGTCATTGGCTCACTCGTTTTAACAACAGAAATTACACTCAAACTTTTATATCATGCAGCTCGCTTTGTATGCTATTATTCTAACTATATCCTTCGTAATCTTAAAATACTATGTGCATGATCTATTATATGTTGCTTTTTAGATGGGGCAAAGTTCCATGAACATGGTTAAACACAGTCGAGAAATTGCAAATTTGGTCACGTTTCTCGATTCGCTGAAAGAAACTTCAGGGCGTTGCACAAACATTCTTGTTGAAAAATCTGAAGATCCAAGGTCTGAAAATTGTTATTATATTTAACTTCACGCTTTTTAAAATAAATGTTTAAAAATTCAATTCTTTCAAATTCTTCACACCTGAAAGGGTTCCTCCATCTGTAGCTGGAATGATCATAACATCTATTTCAAATGTCATCCGATCGAATCCGAAAATGACTATTTCTGTTATGATGCTTCCTCTACTCCAGACTCTGGTTTGCAAACACAATAACTTAATTTAATATTTCATTCAAATTTTGATATAACTTTTTTAATATTTTTTTTTTAATATTTTTTTTCTGAAATTTATCAAAAATAAATAAATAAATCTTCTGTTAATTGCACATCACATTCAATTTTGCATTGAAATGCTAATTTTTTATTTTTTTCATTTCTAAAGGTTAAACGACATCCTTCAAGAGAGCCTGATTCTGCCTCCTATTTTTTTGATCTTCGCCTGTGCTTTTATCATTTTTCAAAGTATGTTAATTTATTTCATAGAAAACAACGTATTTTTTTTCAAATTTGTTTTTGCTTATCTTTTTTACAAAATGAAAAATAATATTTTTATTTTTTAAAACGTAATTTATTTTTTCCTTTTTGATCAATCCTATATATATTTATTTACATCCTCCCCACACCCTCCTTCTCCAATCCTTCTTCTCCTCTCTCCCTCTTTTTCTCTAACCTTCTCTATTCTTCTTCTCTCTCTCTCTCTCTCTCTTTCTCTTTCTCTCTTCCTCTCTTCCTCTCCCTCTCTCTTATTTATTTATTTATTTATTTAATTTTTCTCTTTCTCTTTAACTTTCTTTCTCTCTCCCTTCTTTCTTTCTTTCTTTCTTTCTCATTCAACCAGACTCGAAGAAACCAAGCAGATAGCACACCAGTCCCAGCCGTATTATCAGGCAGTGATGGCAGCCAAAGTGATGGCAGGAGACAAAATGGCTCAGTCAATCCCGCTCATTCAGCCTGTCCATACGAATCAAGCGCAATTGCCAGCTTCTCAACAATCACAGCAACAACAAGAGAAGGAGAAAGAGGAGAAAGAGGAGAAAGAGAAAGAAAAGGAGAAAGAGAAAGAGAAACAAGAGAAACAAGAACAAATGAATTCAAATTCTTCTTCTTCTTCTTCTTCTTCAATCAGAATGGAAGTAGAACCAACATCAACAATCGATGATTCGATGAAGCAGTCATCATCTGAATATCCACAAAGGGAGAATATGAAGGGAAATGCGATGGAAATAGAAGAAGGAGGAGGAAGAGAAGGAGAAAGAGAAGAAGAAACAGCAATCTCTAAAAAGAAAGCAGACATTGAGGCGAAAGTACTGCTGAAGAGGATTTTGAGGGAAGTGAGTGCAAACACAGTGGCTGAGATCTTGGCAAGGGAAGAAGAAGAAGAAGAAGGTGAAGAAGGAGAAGGAGAAAAGGAAGAAAAGGAAGGAAAAGAAGGAAGAAGGAGAAGCAGAAGAAGAAAAGATAAACCATCATCATCATCTTCTTCTTCTTCAACAGCAGAGCAAAAAGAGAATTTTGTGTATTTGATGAAGCTTCTGATGAAAAGAGAAGAAAACAAAGGAAGTGGTAATTCAATGCGAAATGATGATTTTTCAATGAAAGATGGGGCGAACGAAGAGAAAACAGGGTTTGATGAAGAAGTCGTGAAACAAGCTATTTCTGCATTGAAAGATTGCTCTCTTTCTTCTTCTTCTTCTTCTCTTTCTTCTTCTCTTTCTTCATTAAATTCTTCTTCTTCTGTTTCTTCTTCTATTTCTTCATCTTCAACAAATCTAAGGAAGATGTTATTGTCTCAATATACATCATCATCATCTTCTTCTTCTTCACCTTCTTCTTCAATTTCATCTTCAGCTTTATCTTCAGAAGAAGAGAAAGAAAAAGGAGAAAAAGAAAAAACCGAAAAAGAAGAGCAAAAAGCACAAATGCTTCGAATTTGGGGTGTTTTGATGAAATTGAAAGGGATTCTCAATGAAAATGCAGAAGAAGCAGAGAAAGTGAGGAAGAAGAGAGAGAGGTGGAAGAGGCAGCTGAAAGAGAGGAAACAAACAATGAGAAGGAAAGAAGAAACTTTTGGGTTGTTTTTGGAGGAAGAAGGAGAAGAGGGAGAAGGAGAAGGAGAAGGAGAGGAAGGAGAAGGAAAGGAGAAAGAAGAGAAGGAGAAGAAGATAGGAAGAGAAGAAGAAGAAGAAGAAGAAGAAGGGAAGAAGAGAAAGAGAGAAAGAAAAGAGGAGGAGGAGGAAGAAGAAGAAGAGGAAGAGGAAGAAGAAGATGATGATGAAGCAGATGATGAAGATCTTTCGTTGGATGAGGCAGAGAATGAGCTGGTGGAAGAATTAGAGAGAGAAATGACAGGAGAAGTTAAAGCAACATTCAAAAGGAGAAAAATAGATGAGATGGAGAAAGAAGAAGAAGAGGAGGAAGAAGAAGAAGAAGAAAAGAAGAAAAAGAAGAGGAAAATGGAAGAAGAAGAAGAAGAAGAAGAAGAAGAAGAAGAAGAAGAAGAAGAAGAAGAAGAAGAAGAAGGAAGAAGAAAAGAGAAGGAAGAGAAAAGACTTGTTGATATGCAGGAGAGAGAGAAAGAGAAAGAGAAAGAGAAAGAGAAAGAAGAAGAAGAAGAAGAAGAAGAAGAGAAAGTGAAGAAACAAGAAGCAGCGTTGAAGGCAATTGAAGAAGAGAAAGAGAAAATAAAAGAAAAAGAAAAAGAAAAAGAGAAAGAAAAAACAAGTTATGAAGAGAAGCTGAAGAGAGAAGAAATAAAAAGAGAGAGAAAGAAGCTAAAAGAGAACGAGATGGAGACGCACATTTTGCTTCGGATGGTTTATTCTTACTTCAACATCAAATACATTTATGAACCTTTTTCTCAACCTCATCCTCTTCCTCTTCCTCATTCTCTTTCTCTTTCTCTCCAAAACGACTTCACTTTCTTGTCTACATTTTCGTTTGCTTCTTCTTCTCCTGCTTTTCCTCATCCCGTTGTTGCTTTACCTCCTCTTCCTCCTCCGCCTTCTTCTTCTTTTTCTTCTTCCTCTTCCTCTTCTTCTGCTCCTCCTTCTCTCTTCCCTATCATCTCTTCCCTCTCTTCTTCTTCTTCTTCTTCTTCCTCACTTAATTCTTTCTCCAACCTCACCACCTCCCCGTTTCTCTCTGCTTCTGATGCTTCTTCTCTCCCTTCCTCCTCCCTCACTCACGCCTCCTTCCCTTCTTCTTCTTCCTCTTCTTCCTCTTCTTCCTCTTCTTCCTCTTCTTCCTCTTCTTCCTCTTCTTCCTCTTCCTCCTCTCCTTTCTCCTTCTTCTTCCCCTTCTCCTTCACCGAGCCCTCTGACCGCCTCCTCCTCCTCAATGAGCGTGTCAGCTCTGCCATCGTCCGCAGCGCCGTCTCTCTCCCACTCGATTCTCCATTCAACATGGAGCTCCTTTCCCTCATCATTTGTGGGTTTTCTCATCCGCTTCTGGGGATAGATGAAGAGAAAGAGAGGCAGAAAGAGAGAGAAAGAGAGAAAGAGAGGGAGAGGGAGAAGATGAGGAAGATGTTGGAGTTGGCGCAGATGAAGAGAGGAGGAGGAGGAGGAGGGAGTGAAGGATCAAATATGTTTATTCCTTCTTTTTCTTCTTCTCTTTCTTCTTCTTCGTCTTCTTCTTCCTCCTCCTCCTCTTCTTCTTCTTCTTCTCTTTCCACCCTCAAGCTTCCACCCGAAGTTGAAGCAAAAGTGGCGTATGAAGCAGAGCAAAGAAGAAGCCTTGCTTTGAAATGGCTGTTTGCCGAGTTTGTGAAAGCAGCCGAAGAGAAAGAGAGAGAAGAAGAGGAAGAGGAAGAGGAAGAAGAGAAGGAGGTGATGATGGTGATGAGGGAGGTGGAGAGGAGGAGGAGGAGGAGGGAGAGGAGGGAGGAGAGGAGAGCTGCTGGAGATGATGATGAGGAGGAGGAGGAGGAAGAAGAAGAGGAAGAAGAAGAAAGTGAAGAAGAAGAAGAAGAAGAAAAGAAGAAGAAGAAGAAGAATAGCTCCAGTGTGAATGAAACAGAAGCAGAGGGAGAAGCGAGAGAAGAGAAGAGAAGAGAAGAAGAAGACGAGCTGGTGAAGGAAATGATGCCGAAGATGCATAAAGACTCTTCTTCTTCTTCAATGAATTCTTCGATTAACCGATTTTTGTCTATGTTTGACAGGAAAAGAGAGGAAGAGGCAGCGAGGGAGACAGTTAGAGAGCTGAAGAGGATGATGGAGGAGAGGAAGAGGAAGAGGGAGGTGAGGAGAAGGAGAAGAGAAAAGATGGTGAGGAAGATGGCAGAGAAGGAGGGAAGAAGTGAAATGGATGAGAAGGAGGAAGAAGAAGAGAAAGAGAAAGAGAAAGAGAAGGAAGAGGAGGAAGAAGATGATGATGATGAAGATTGTTCAATAGATCATGTGTTATATACAGCAAATCTGATGTTAAAAACTCCACTTTCAACAACTCCTTTATCTTCTTCCACTTCATCATCATCTTCTTCTTCTTCTTCTTCTTCTTCTTCATTGACAACTTCTTCACCTTCCTCCTCTCCTTCTTCTCCCTCATCTCTCCCCCCCTCCTCTCTCCGCATCCTCTCCACCGCGCTCTCCCCCTCCCCCTCCTCTTCTTCTCTCACCCGCCACTTCCTCTCCACCCGATTCACCCCTCTCCTCTCCCTCATCCTCCACGGCTGGTCTGTGCAACTTCCTCTTCTGCTCAATGGGAAGATGCAGCAGCCGCACCGAATCTTCCTCTCTCTGCTGACGATGCTGCCGTCTTTGCCCCGGCCAGCGGTGTGTGTGGTGAGGAGGATGCTGATTGGAAGCTATGGGCATGTGGACGATGGGTGTGTGTGTGGGGTGGTGGAAGGGTGGGAGGAGGGGAAGAGGTGGAGAGAGAAGAAGAGGAGGGAGAGGAGGAGGAGGAGGAGGGAGAGGAGGGAGAAGATGAGGAGGTTGGGGATAAGGGGGAGGAATAATGTATATAGATACGGAAGATATAGAGATGAAGAGGAAGAAGAGGAAGAAGAAGAAAATGAAGAAGAAGACAAAGATTTTGACTTGATTCGCAACATCACGTGGTTCAATACGATGCAAGTACACATCCACAACATTCTTTCTGCTTCTCTCCGTTCGCATGGAAATCTCTTCTCTTCCATCCACAAGCACTTCTTCCTCAACAAACCACACAAAAATCTTCTTTCTTCGCTTATGCTTCCTCATTCTTTTTCATCATCATCATCTTCTTCTTCTTCTCTTTCTCCTTCTCTTTCTTCCTCCTCTTCCTCCTCTTCTTCCTCTTCTTCCTCTCTCTCCTCCCACACCACCCTCCTCCTCTCCAACCAGCCCGTCCCTTCACTCGAAGTCTACGGCCTCTTCCTCCTCCGCAGCTTGGTTGAATCACACCCCCTCCACCGCTTCTCCTTCTTCTCGCTCCTCCTCCACTTCGCTTGCCATTCCCCTCTTTCTTTCTCTTTTCTCTTCCATCCGAATTCTTCATTTTACACAGCGCAGCCACTCACACACGAATTCTTTCTGTCTGCTCCTACTGCTGCTACTGCAGTTGTTATGTCTTCTTCTTCTTCTTCTAATTCTTCTTCTTTAAATAATAATAATAATGCTAATGAAGCACAAGGAGCATTAGGATTATCAAAAACATCTTCTTCTTCTTCTTCTTCTCTTTCTTCTCTTTCTTCTTCTTCTTCTTCTCAATCACTTGGCAGAGAAGCAGCACTCAAGGCGATGATGCACAAATTCCTTCCATTGGAGAATTGGAAGGAGCTTGTGGTGAATTTTGTGGTGAACGTGATGGAAGAGATATGTGTGAGGTATGAGGAGGAGAGGAAGGAGAGGGAGAGGAGGAAGGGGGAGAAGGAGAAGGAGAAAGAAAGAGAAAGAGAGAAAGAAAAAGAAATTATCAATGAAAATGAAGGCAATAAGGAAGAAGAACAAGGAGAAGAAGAGGTTGATAATCAAGAAAACAAACAAAGTTTGAATGAAACCGAAATAACTAACGAAAATGGAATGGAAAAAGATACAGTTCAAAAACAAGAATCGGAAAATATCAATTCATCATCATCATCATCATCATCATCACTTCATCCTCATTCATCTTATTCACTTCCTCCTCTTTCTTCTTCTTCTTCTTCTTCTTCTTCTTCTTCTTCTTCTTCTTCTTCTTCTTCTCTCCCTCCTCTCCCTCCTCTCCCTCCTCTCCCCCCCATCTCCGACATCTTCGATGCTCCATTCCACGCCTTCCTCTCTCTCATCGTGGCCGACCCGCCCCGCCTCCCCCTCCTCATCCGCCTCTACCTCCTCTCCTCCCCCCCTCTCCGCTCTGCCATCCTCCTCCATCCTTCCATCAAAGAACTCGCTATTGTCGTTCAGCAGCACATGGAATTCTTCAAAGACACCGTTTCCCGCTCACAGCCCTTGGCTTACCCGCTGCTTCTTCGCTTGACTTCGCTGGTGTACCCGCATCAGAGCGTTCCGTATCTGCTGAGAGAGGCGCTGGAGAAGCTGAGGAAACAGCTGGAGGAGTCGGGAACGGTTATAGATGCATAGAAATGAAGATATAAATAATAAACATTTTGTGATAGATCAAAAAGAACGAAAACTTCAAGTGTCAATAGATATTTTTGAAGCTTCATTGTTTTAAATGAGCATGTTATATGAAGTATTGAAGTCGTAGCGATTCTTCTTTCTTATTTATACGGAACTAATTGCATTTAAAGTATTTATGACAAAAATTTTTAAATTTTGTCATGTTTTAATAATTTTTATTTTTGATCATTTCGCAAAGGGCACTTCAATGTTATTTTCAAATATTACATGAAACTCCGTTAAAAGGATATATGTTTGAATGAAATGTTTTTATGACTTGAAAGTTGTGGACCAAAAATAACAGAATAAAACAGCAAAAATTGAAAAAAACTTGACAAAAGCTAAACATTGCTTTTTTAAATGTAATTAAAATATAGAAAGTCTATGCATTAATAATGAAGTTTAAAAAACGAAATAATTCTAAGTTCATTGAAATATTCGATTAATAGCATTTTGTTAATATCTTATATAATACGCGCTAAATACTTATAAAATTATAAAAATAATAATAGAAAAAATTTGTTTAGTTAAAGAAACATTAATATTTCACATATATAATGATATTTATTAAGAATTTTTAACATGAATTTGTTCAAATATTATAATATATGGGTTAAATAAATTACCGTCTGCGACCATTGATCAGTATCATTCTACAAAAATGGTATACTCCTTCGATAATAAGTTTTTGTTTCTGTAAAATTGTTTGGTTTTATTTTGATGCATGAATTGTAGGCAATTGATTTAGTTGCTGGAGGAAGATCCAAGGTCACAAAGAAGACCCGCACAAACTCAAAAAACCCATACATGGCCATGCTCATTAAGGTTGGAGTTAATATTACAACAATATTTAATATAATTTTAATTTTAATATTTTGCAATTATTCAGTTGTACACATTTCTCGCAAGACGTACTAGATCTAAGTTCAACAAACTTATTCTTCATCGTCTGATTAAATCAAGAACAGTTCGTGCTCCAATGACCGTGAGCAAAATTGCTCGTTTGATGAAGAGACAAAAGAGAAAGACCGCTGTTGTTGTTGCAACTGTCACTGATGATATTCGTCTTCTTGATCTCCCAAGATTGCGTATTGCTGCTCTTCGCTTCACGCAAACAGCACGTGCACGCATCATCAGAGCTGGAGGTATTTGCATGACCATTGACCAACTTGCCATGAAATACCCAACAGGCAAAAACACTGTCCTTCTTCGTGGACCACTCAAGGCACGTAAATCATACAGATACTTCGGACAAGCAGCTGGTCTTCCACACTCACACACAAGACCAAGAACACTCTCGAAGATTTCAGAGAGACAAAGAGGTTTCAAGGGAAGCAAGTAAATGCCTTTATCTTGTCAAACTTTTGCATTTTTTCATCTTTATGGCATTTCATTATGGATCATCCTCGTCATTTAATGTTTCTCAAATAACAGAATAAGCTCTTCAAAATTTTTCTCTATTCTTTGTTGAGGCCATATATAAAAAATAAAATTTAAAAATCAACATATTGTGGGTGTTGATCAATGTGTTCTTGAAAAGCTATGAGTTCGTTTTTATTATTTTGTTTGTCAGGCTTATTGATCGAATATTATTGCGAAAGTTATGATAGATTTCGAGAAAGCGAAATGAACATGAACAATTGTCTCGCAGATAGTGCAGAATTTTCTATTTTGCTGAATTCTTTTATCAACGATGAAAAAGATTTCGTGCAAAGTGAGAAACTGCTTAACAATTCTGCATTATTATGCTTTAAGAAAAACAATGTTTCCTTTTCAAAAAACGAAAAGAAGAGTTCTTCATTTCTTTTTCAATTAGCAAATACGTCTTTCTGTCTTTCTTTATTTACTGTTGAACAACCAAAAAATGGAGCGATTTGTTATGCACACGATGCTTCTTCTTGTTATTTAGATTCGTGTCGTATTATTCTTACTTCAAAAAATCCACCATTAACATCAGCATGCGGAAAAGTTTTGTTATCGAATGTTTCATTGGCAAACGAAATTCTAAAAAATTCACCAAGTGTTTATCCATCTATGGTAAAGGAAATGTTGGTTGCAAATTATTATGAAACGGGTTCTGTGACTATTGAAAAGTCTCAATTTTCCAATTTTGTTGCAAGCTTTTCATCTGCTTTTGCAGCTACTTCACTTTCTTCTGAAGTATCTATTTTATCGTCTCAATTTTCGAACATTTCTGTTGCAAATAAAGCGAGTACAGATGGCTTTGTAGACATTTATCGGGGATGTTACTCGAATCAGGAGGTTGTTCTCGCACATAACACTTTTAATGGAGTAACCAATCCATTTTATGGTACAATTGTCACTGGAATTAAAAAACATCCGTTCTATTTTGAATCGAAGAATAATACGTATTTTTCTTGCGTTCATGCAGATACAAATAATACAATGAATGCTAAATCTGGGATTACGTCTTCAGTTACAACGTTGGGACTACCCGTTATGAATGCATTTGAAATACATTACATAATGACAAGGGCGACCGTCAACACGCGAAATGAGACGCGCGGGCAGGTGCTATTTCAAGATGACGAGTTTGACAATTGCAGAGGCATCGACAAGCATGGTGGTGCCATTTATGTGGATGACTCTGAAACCGTGTTCACAGTTCTGCGCTCAAAGTTTTCCGGGTGCTCCACAAACAAGAGAGGAGGAGGTATTTATTCTATCCTTGTGGCTGAGATGATGATCATGGAATGCCAATTTGCCAACTGTGAAAGCGGAAAAGAAACCAATTCTGTACATACAAGCTCAGGCGGAGGGGTGTATTGCTATTCGCACCAGTCGTCTGCTGTGCTGGAAAGCTGCGTGGTCAGCCAATGCACAGGCAAGTTCGGTGGCGGCTTTGACATTCAGGGAATGGAGGATACGCTGAATGGAGTTACAATAAATAACTGCGAGTTTCTTGGCTGTTCAGCGTCTCCATACAGTTCAGGTGGAGTCGAAGTCGGAAACACGAAGAAAGGAACAAAAATCACGGAATGCACATTTCGGGGTAACACTGCGTATACAAACGGGGGAGGACTGTATGTAAAGACGAGCACGTGGATGAAAGAGGCAACTGATGGACAAACTCCAAAGTTTATTACGTTTTGTTTCTTCCATGAAAATAAAGCCGATGAGAAGGGACACGATATTTTTATCAGAGGAGAGGATGTTACAGCAACGCCTTGCTACTCTTCGTTCTCGACAACAGTCGATGGAACAGGAGAAGGACGTTTTTACATCTTCCGCAGCAAAGCTGACCAGGAGAAGAAAGACGAATGGCTATTGCTTGGCATTCTTTCGAGGTTTGTTGATCCTAATAACGGTGACGACGCTGATCCGATGTGCGGGATTGACAAAGAGACCGCCTGCCAATCCATTTCGGAAACGATTGCTAAGACACACCAAACAGAAGAGCAGAGACTGAAATTGGTGAGCACACAATTTGCACCAAGCGATACGATTGCAATTGGCTCAAAGGTGATAGTGATAAATGGAATGGACAGAGATAATACGATTTTATCTGACGATAACATAACTGCGACTTCTTCTGTGCAGTCAAATGCGGCATCTACTCATCTGCTGTTAACCGTTGATGAAGGATCGCTAACAATAGCAACGCTGAAGATTGAGCACGTGCAGCTTACGGCTTCCATTGTCGCAGTTACAAATGCGAATGGAAGATTGTCCTTTCGAAATGTTGAGATTACTTCACAACAGCAATCGTCTTTATCACTGGAGCGGAACTCTGATGCTTTGCGTTTATCGACGGAGAAATTAATGAGGCATCGGGGAATTAATCCAAGATCTTCGGATGTATTTACAGCACCTTTGTTGGAAGTTTCTGGTGGAAAAATTGTTGTTGAAGATTGTCTCATTCATTCTTTTAATTTGAGAGATACTTCACTTTTCAGTTTTCTGAATCCAACAAATGTTGGAACCGATTTATCTGCTTCGAAGACAAAGGCAAATGCTGTTTCTTTGACTTCATTTACTGTTCAGGGAACAACTTTTACTGATATTCACAGACTTTCTCCAACAACAGATGCAAACGCTGACTCTGCTTCATCTTCAGGCGAAGTTCCTGCAATCTTCCACCTCCAAAACATTAAAGTTCCTATCTCTTTGAAGGATGTCATCATAAAGGAATGCTCATCTTACGTAATTGTTGGCTCTTATGCACTGCTCTCAAATTGTGCATCCGTTACAATAGATCGCTGTCTTTTCAATGGAACTTCGCAGAAATCTGGTGGCAAACTTACAACATCAGAAGAAAACTCAATTAAATCTTCTCATGTGGGAAGTCAAATGTTGCTTGATCCAAAAGAAGAACTTGCCAATGCCGAAGCTGAAGGAAGTGTGCGCGAGGTGTGCGGATGGGAAGGTTCTGTTGTCCTTCTTGTGTCGTGTACAGGGTCTGTCACAAACACAGAAATGACTTTGTGCAAAGACGGGGCTCTGAGCATCAAGGGCGGTTCAGTGGTGCTGAAAGGCAATGATTTCCACGATAACGATCCGGGTGTCGCAAATTATCCGTCTGCCCGAAGGAACGTTGTGTGTTCGGGTGATGCTTCATTTGACCTGCAAAGCGTGGGCGGAGGCGACGGAGCTGGGGAAAGTGTGTCTCATTGGATTCTCGATTTGGGGTGCAATATGAAAGGGATAGCCTCTTCGTGTAATTCGACTCTGTTCGTTCCCGTTTTGAAATCAGTTGAGCGAAAATACAAATCTTCCGGCGCGAATGAACAGAAGTTGAATGAGGAAAATAGGGGCAATGAACTTTTTTCAATGGCATCTACAGGCATCAAGCCTCCTGTTGCTGAAGCGTCACCACGATATGAGCTGACATTCAAGGGCAAAGACTTAGACCCGTGCAACTTGACCTTCAATGTGATTGTTGATGATTTCGAAGACAACGGAGCATCTGCTGTGTATGTGACTGAATTCCAGTTTTTGAAGTTTGTTGGCGAGGAAGAGGCGATCGGTACAATCGACCCTAATTTAATCGACAACAGGCCAGAGCGGGCTGAGATTCGGGCTGAAATTGTGTATGTGAATGCACTTGGTGTGAAGCACTTTACTGACCCGATTGTTCTGATTGCTCGTCCTCCGAAGAAGTCGAAGACGGGACTGATTGTTGGGCTGTCTGTGGGAATTCCTGTGCTTGTGATTGTTGTTGTTGTGTGCATAATAATAACAGTGTGTTGTGTTAAGAAGAAGAAAGCTAAGAAGCACGAAGAAGAAGAAAAGAAGAAGAAGCACCTCGAAATGGTTGCTGAAGCAGAAAGGCAGCCAGCGAATGAGAATAAGCCAGATTCTTCAAGTGAAGGAAGCAGTAGTGCATATGAAAGGCCTGCTTACATGGTGTCAGATTCCATTCCGGCCTCAGAAAAAGTGGATGAAACAGAGAACATTTCTGTCCTTGCGCTTCCTGCTGAGACAGCGCTCCCAGAAGCATCTGCAAATGAGGTTGCAGTTCAGGAAGTGGTGGATTACCTTCCAGCAGAGCCACCGATAGATGTGGATGAACGTTAAAAATAATTGTTAAAAAAAAAAAGAGTGAAAATTAAAGTCTCACTGCTATATTCAGTCCACTTGATTATTCGAATGTTCCTGCTTAGGAATAGCAGGAAATTCTTGGCTGTTCTCATAAATATTGTTTGTTTGTTTGTTTGTTGAAACAACCGCAGTAACTGCTTTGTTTTTTGTGTTGGAAAAAACAGCATAATTTGTATTTCATGTTTTTGTTGTGGATAAAATAATAATTTCTCTTCTGACTTGAATTGCTGAGATTTTTGAGTTTTGAACTTTGCTTTTGTTCTATTTTCTTTTATCAAACGTTTTGTTAATTTTTACAATTCTGCGAATAGTTAACGTTTTTTCCAACAATTTGCGATTGTTTTGTATGTATTGAATGATTTGAGCGATTGACTCATCGTTTTACTTTATTGAACCTCCTTGTATCCGAGCTTGTTTATGCATGGATACTTCTTTGAAAATTTTTGATAGGAAATACTTTCAAAATAATTTTTTCACAATTTTAAACTTTAAATGAAAATAATTCACATAATTATAATTTATCACTTGTGTTATTCTAGAAGAAATGTCCCAAATGACGAAATTTCAGTTTCATTGGAATCAAATATTTAATTTTTATAAATTTTTGCAGTTGATCTGTCAAAAATATCACACAATTTCATGTTTGTATTTAAAAAAAAAATTTATTATGAATTAAAAAAATTGTATTACGGTCAAAATTGACAAATTTATAACGAAATACATGAATAAATGACAACATTCAATGAAATTGAAAATTAAACATTTGCATCTTTTCAAAAAGAATGGTTCATTTGGTGAAAAAAGAAAGATAGAATATTTGTGGGGTGATTATTTTTGAAATCGTAACTTTTTTCTGGGTGTTTATAATCATGAGTATTCATTTGCATTTGTAAAATGATTTTCTTTCTTAAGAAGTCTGTTATCTCTAATTTCAAAAGTCATTGTTTGACTAAAAAAAAAATAGCGCAGTCATTATAAAAAAGATCTTTCTCTTTTCAGAGTTCATATATGAATGCAATCCAAATCAGATATAATCACATCTGTTTTTGCATAACTTTTTGTGACTATATCCGATTGTGATTATACAGATATCGCACAAAATACCGGACATCGCACAAAATACCGGACAAGATCGATATCACGATAACTGCAGGAGGAATAATTCTGATAATTTTCCTCAAAACACATCTCGTCAATACAAACTCATTTGAATAACAAGACTTCACTTCAGCTTTATTTGTGCTCAGAAAAAATTAATTTTTGAAATCTCGGAGAAATAGAATTTTGAGTTTCTCCGAGATTTCAAAAATTAATTTTTTCTGAGCACAAATAAAGCTGAAGTGAAGTCTTGTTATTCAAATGAGTTTGTATTGACGAGATGTGTTTTGAGGAAAATTATCAGAATTATTCCTCCTGCAGTTATCGTGATATCGATCTTGTCCGGTATTTTGTGCGATGTCCGGTATTTTGTGCGATATCTGTATATGATGATGCTCAACACAGAAAAAAATAAAAATTTATTAATTAATTAATAAAATTTGGTTCGTATTTTTAATTTTTGAAAATTTATCATTAAAACGCATTTTTCACTTGCGAAATCAATTTTTTCATTAATACACATTATTTAGACTTTTTTTAACATAATTTTGAAAAATAAAAAATTGAAAATTTTGATCAAAAAATCGATATTACATTGAAAAAAGCACACATGATAATATAAAATGTGATTATTTATATTTAGCCCTGTGATTATATGCGATTGAAAATGAATGAAAAAAAAAAAAACATCGGTGCATTGAAAATTTTGACTAAAACCGATGTTGATTTTATAAGATGAGAATATATCCCGTTAAGACTGTTTTCCACTTTTATATTGTTGATTTTTCTTTTTTGAAGAAAATAAAGTTGCAATTTTTTTATATTTTTCTTTCGAATATTGAAAGACAAAAGATTAGTGACATTGAATCGTAAAAGATAACGCTCTCAAGGCAAAAGTTAAATTTTGTTGTTTCAATAGAAATAATTGTTGATAAAAGAAAATTTTATTCATATAAATTTCAAACAAAGAAAATCAAACACATTGTTGAAATGTTTGTGAAGCTTTTCCATTTCTATTCTTTTAATGCAATTCCAAAAAAACAAAATCATTCATTTCAAATGAATAATTTGTTTTGTTTGCAAGCATGGACATTCCGTTTTTATCAAAATGAAAACGACTTATTTAATTGGTCAGTGCAAACACAATTTCAAACATCAATCAATATTGCAGATGAAGTGTTTTTATGAATTTCAAAGATAATTTTGCAAAATGATAAACAGCAAAATTCTTTCATCAAAAGTCATAAATGAAATGATTTTTCTGGAAGAAATAATAAAGTCATTCTTCAATTCTCTTTCACCAGTTGTATTCTAATGAAGTTGTTCTTTCACAAATAAATGAAATTAAAAAAAAATTCAAAATTTGGAAATACTGAACAAAAAAGAGTCCAAACTGAAAAACGAATATTAATTATCATTTGAACATTTTTCGATTTCTTGTTGAATTTTGCGCTTTCAGTTTCCCCAGAAATATAAAATTTTTGTAAATATGATTTTTTCGCTTTTTGATGAAAACGCGAAAATGAAACAAAATGAAATTTTAATTATTGATTCAAAAATTCATTTCTATAATTTTTTTTTATTTTCATTTTCATTGCAGATAACACAAGGCAATTTCTTTTCATCAAAAAGAATAATTTGAAGGAAAAATGAAACAATTTGAGCAATTTCATTTTCTTAAATATTGCAAACTGCAAAAGCTCTTTCAACAAAATCAATCCATTTCAAAGCATCTTTTTCATTCTTCGATTTCCTTCCGTTTCCATCTCCCACTTCTATTTCTTCCTTCTCACTCACTCAATTCATTCATCTCAACCACCTCTTCCTCTTCTTCCACTTCCACTTTCACCAACATCAACATCAATTTAATCCCCTCTTTCTCCTTTCATTCATCTCTTTCCATCCACTCAACCATCTTCATCCACACCCACAACCCCATCGATGGCGCCATTCTCCCCAACCTCAACAGCCCATCCACTTCTCTCTCTGCCTTCAACACCTCTTTTCTCAGCCAAACACAATCTTCATCAAATGATCTTGAAAAATATATTGGATCCGAAACTCAAAAATTGAAATTAGAAAGAATGTACTCATTCAACCTGAATAGCCATTGTTTTGAGTGGTGTGAATGGAAAGATTCAAATGGTGGAACTGGCCATGGGGGTGCGCTTTATGTTGAATGCACAAATGCAAATCTCACAATCACTTCTTGTTCGTTCAATAATTGTTCAATAGATGGATATTATGGTGGAGCGTTATACAGTTGCGGTTTGCAAAATGAGAATATTGCAAAATCAAATTTCACAAACTGTTCGGCACAAAATGGAGGAGCAATTTGCATTGATGGAAGAGAATCATCTTCCATTTATTCATTTTCTGATAACAGAGTGGAAAGTTGTTCAATAACAAGTACAATTGGAACTGGATGGTATTTTTTTATTGGTGATTTTTCTTCAAACGGTCAATTTTTGTTCACCAAATGCAAGTGCATCTCAAATTCTGGTGGTGATTCTGCTGGTTCACTCACATTTAATGATCCACCAGCTAACAAACCAAACCAGTTTTCAATTAATGAATGTCAGTTCATCAATAATAAATTAACAAGTTCATCAACATCATGGGGAGGTGCTGCAATTTTCTTCTATTCAACTTTTTCCTGGATGAATGGAATGAAATTCATCACATTCTGTTTCTTCGATGGCAACACTGCCACAAATGGCAGGGGAAACGATGTGTTCTTCAGTGGTAATTCCATCACTCAATCTCCATTCCAGCAATGTGGCTCAACGACTCCATCAAAAAGAGTGTGGAATCAAGGAACAGCTGAAAACGCTGAATATAATGGCTGGCTTCCAATCATCAATCAGAACAAAATCGTTTCTAACAGCGGAACTGATGTCGATGCCTGTGGCAAAACACAGCAAAGCCCATGTGCCACTGTGGAGTATGCTCTCGGATGCGTTGCTCCCTTCAGCGATGCATCCCTCTCTCTTCTCGTCTCCACTTTCACTCCCACAAACACTCTCACTTTCAGCGCTGTCGATACTAAATTCACTGTATGCTATACTATTTTTCCAATTCTCAAATAAAATTCTTCTAATTCTGATGGCTTTTCATTTCACTTTGCATTCATGAATTTTCATCTTCTTTTCAACAGGAGCACATATCACCACTTTTCTTTCATTGAGCAAAATCAGCACAGATTATATTATTTCTTCTTTATTTCTTCGACATTTTCCATTTGATTTGGTTTTTCTATCGAATAAAAATAAAGCTCGTTGCTAAATGGAATCATCCGTTTTCCTTTCTTCAAAAATAATTTCTTCAAGCACATTCGAAGGTTTTCCACAAATTATAATTTCCTCACATTTCCTATTCAATTGTCAATCTGTTATTCGTCCCATTTTTTAATAGAATTATCCTTCGATTATTGATTTTCCTAAAACAACTGCTTTCTCTCCTCATTTCATCTTCTGTGATATATTGAAGGGGCATGACGTTGTGAAATCTGCCGAAGACCATTTTGGAACCCATCCATTTCACAAAAGGATTTCTTCAATTCTTTTTCTTTTTCATCTGTGTCTCCTTCATTCACTGAAAAAAGGGGAAAAGCATCCTCCTTTTCTGATTTCGCTCCGTCTGATCGGCTTTTCATGGAAAATTTAGTGCCTCTTCTATTATCATATAACTTCAGCTGATATTCTGTGTAAAATAGATATTTCTTTTTGTGCCTCTGAATTCACATCGATGATGAGGTCTGGCGTTGAACTCGGGGGGAGTTGAATGAATTTGAATAAACATTATTTTTACCGATCATTGAAGAAGGCGTTGAAGAATACGATGAAAATGAAATGAATGAATTTGTTCAAATTGCCTTTTTTTCATCACGAAAATCATGAATGAAACATGAAATGAAGAAATATTTGGTGAACGGTCGTTGAGAGGAAGAAAAGTGAATGAAGCAATTTTCGGTGAAATTTTCTTGTGCTTCCAATTGAACAGTTTAAATGCATCATAAGGTCGATGATCTGATTCAACTCCAAGTGAGTTATTATGGCATTAAAGAAGCAGAAGATAATGGTGAAGATGGCATAGCTGATGGGAAAGAATAAAACGTGGAAGATATTATAGAATTTGAAGAAGATGAAGAAGATGAGAAGATTGAGAGATGAGCAATCAGTCAAACAACTTTTCTGAAGAAGATGATGAAAATGACTTGTATGATGTTGTCAGTTGGTTAAACGTCACATTTGATAAGTTGATTTCAGAAGGAATATAAAACCCCAATCACAAATTATATTGGCCAATTCGAATTTATTTGTCAATGAAAACTGATATCTTCAGTTCATTGGCAAACTTTGTGTGGTTTCATTGTCTTTCTCTCCAAAACCAAAAAATAATGATGTTCGTCCATTGGCTCTGAAAAAATATGAACGATATAAATATCTGTTGAAGATAATTGAAAGAAGAAGAAGAAGAAGGTGAAAAAGAAGAAGATAAAGAAGAAGAAGGTGAAGAAGGTGTAGAAGATGCTGAAGAAGAAGATTGTTTTGCTTGTTTTGATGTTGATGATGATGAATGAGATGACAAAGACGACGAAGACGAAGAAAATGAAAAAGAAGGAGAAGGAGTGTTGTGTGTTGAATATCTCTGTCGGAGAAATGGAAGCTTGGGGATTGCATTTCTCCGAATGAGAATGTTCTCATAAGCTTATTTTGGAATTCGTGGGAAGACGATGATGGGTTGAAGGAACTAAAAGGCAAGGAAAAGAGACAGACATTGAAGGAAGAACACGAAGTTGCAAAAGTAGTTGAAGGAGTCGAAGGAGTTGAAAAAGAAATGATAAGAAAAAGATGAGGAGGAGGAGGAAGAAGAAAATGAAAAAGAAGAAGAAGACGAAGAAGAAGACGAGGAAGAGGAAAAAGAAGAATTGGAAGAAGACGGTGATAATGAATAAATTGATGAGTTGATTGAAGGTTGAGATACGCGAAAATGAACGATAACAAATAAAAACAAAATGTTTCTATGAAATCATTTTTTCTTCATCCATTTTTGTGTGTTCTTCTTGCAAACAAAATCCTTCAACTCATCCCTCTTCATCCACTCATCCCTTTCCATCCATACTCAGAACCCTATCAATGGTGCCATTCTCCCTTCTCTCAACAACCCATTCACTTCTCTCTCTGCATTCAACACTTCCTTTCTCCACCAAACACGATCTTCACCAAATGCTGCTGTTGTTCATGTAGGAACTGAATCTCAAAGAAAAACACTAAAAAGACTGACTGCTTTTGATCTAAACAGCCATCGCTTTGAGTGGTGCGAATGGAATGATTCAACTGGTGGAGAAAGTTATGGTGGCGCGCTTTCTGTTTCTTGTGTAAATGCAAATCTCACAATCACTTCCTGTTCATTCAACAATTGTTCGATCACAGGCGATTATGCTGGTGGAGCGTTATACAGTTACTGTTTGCAAAATGAGAATATTTCAAAATCCAATTTTTCAAACTGTTCTGCTCCTCATGGAGGAGCAAATTGTATTGGTGGGTCACAAACAAATTCTGTTTATTCATTCTCAGATAACAGAGTTGAAAGTTGTTCAATATCTGGCTGGTGTGGAACTGGTTGGTATTTCTATATTGGTGATTTTTCTTCAAACGGTCAATTCTTATTCACCAAATGCAAGTGCATCGCAAATTCAGGTGGCGATTCTGCTGGTTCACTCACATTTAATTATCCTCCAGGCAACAAACCAAGTCAGTTTTTGGTTAATGATTGCCAATTCATAAACAACAAATTGACAAGTTCGTCATCTTCATGGGGAGGAGCTGCTCTATGTTGCACAGCAACTTATTCCTGGATGAATGGAGTAAAATTCATCACATTCTGTTTCTTCGATGGCAACACTGCCACAAATGGCAGAGGAAATGATGTGTTCTTCAATGGCAGCAGCATAACCCAATCTCCATTCGAGAATTGCGGTTCAACAACCTTAACGAAAAGAGTTTGGAATTGTGGAACAGTTGAAAACACAGAGTATGTTGGCAGGTTTTGGCTTTTCCTTCAAAATTCTCCAATGAAATGTCTTTCTAACTTCCGTCTCTTATTTTTCCTTTCTCTATTTTCTCCTCTCCTTGCATTCTTTCTTTTCTCTCAAATTTGATAGTTTATTTCTTGAATCTTGTCATTCACCCTTGTTTGTTATATCACTTCTCAAAATTACCCTCCATTTATCCAAATACTTTTCTTCCCAAATTCAACATTCAACTCGAATCTCCTCTTCGAAACATCTTCTCTCTTTAACCCAAAAATCTCTTCAACCCTCTCAATCTCATTTCCATCAAGCATGAATCCGAGATCAAGAACTTCTTTCTCTTTCTTTTTCTTATTTTTATTTGTAATTTTTTCCTTCATTAATATATTTCCTTGTTTCCTTTTCATTTCTCTCTTAATCTCTGATGATGAAACAGATCATGAAGAAATTCAAAATAGATGATGTGAATGAAGAAGATGAAGAAGTAGCTGTGTGAAATGTTGTTGATGTTTTTGAAGAAGAGGAAGATGATGATAATGAATAAATGACATGAAATGTTTAATTGTTGAAAATTGAGAAGATGAGTGTCAATAAATATCAACGGAGAAATTCATTGAAATTCTCTTCTTCTGGATTTTGTCTTCTTCTGGCAAATAATATCCTTTGAATTCATAGCAATTTCAATTTGATTCTTTCTCTCTTTCCATCTGAAAATAGGAAAGATTGAGCGATCCCTTTTTCATTCCATCTTTTCTCCTTTAACTTCCCTTCTTTCACAAAAAATCATCTTTCCTTAAAAATAATTCTTCGCCAAAGGTTAATGCCAGGCATCTTCGAAATATCTTGAATTTCATCTGTCTGTCTGTATTTTTCCTTCCCAACTTTTCTTTTTCTTCAAAGCCACCTAATCCCTCATCCTTTCAGCATTCTTAAAACAAAATAATAATCACTTCAAAAAAAGAAACAGCAAACCTTCAGAACCAATGCTCAAGTCAATAACTATATTTTATTCAGTTGGCAACTGTTTTCTTCGATTCAATTTCATTATTCCTTCCGTTTTCAAGTGTTTCATCATCTGATTCCCCAACCATCCTTTCCATCAGTTGTTTCTCCATCAAATGCAGCGATTTCTTGCTCTTCTGAAAAATGTGAAATTCATGCATTTTGCTCAAATTCCATTTTCATCATTGAAAAATGTCCTGTTTTTCGTCTGATAATATCATCTCCAATTCCCTCCCCAATCCCTTCATCCTGGGCACTTTCCATATGAATTTGCTGGCTCAACTCCATAGCCACCCTGCACAACGAGATATAAACATTTCATTCATTTTCATTCTTTTCCACTTCCTGCCCTGAAAGAAACACAAAAAACATTCAACAGATAAATATTCATATAAATAAAATAAATAAAGACCAAACTGCCCTTCGACTGTTTTTTGCCAAACAGCTTCATTTCCACAGCCATCATCATTCACAAAATCAATCTCTTCATTTCAGCCTCAGAATGGTCAAATTGCAGCACTGAATGCATCTCCACAAAATACATTGAATATCTCACTGGAGGGTCTTCTCAGCCAGTACACATTGTGTTGCCTGTCAGGATGTGTTTTTTCTGTTTTTGGCATGATCATCTCCTTTAATAATATTCTCAACCACCAAAAGAAGTATTTGATGTCTATCTCACCAACACAATGCATAGGAGAGATAAGGCGCATACAAGTGATGGAAGAATATTTTTTGTGGCAGGAGGTGGGAGTTGGGTATTTTATGGAATGTTAACATTTCGAGAGGGGTTTTTGAATGAAAGAAAATCTGAGACAAAGGGGTGTGGAAGAGCAGGTGGAGATTCGGAGAAGATAATATAGTAAATACATAGAGAAGTGGTTGGAGATGATGAAGAAGGTGATTATTGTTGATGGGAGAAATGGATTTTGAAAAAAAGGAAAAGAGGGCAAAAGCGGGAAAGAAGAGGGAAATTGAGAAATGTTCATATGAAAAGGGGGTAACTTTTATGAGAGGAGAATGTTTTATGGAAGAGGCCGAGAAAGATGAAGAAAAGGAGGGGATCGATATTTTCTGATGATTTTGGGGGTTGAATGGAAGAAGGGAATGGAAAGGAAAGGAAATTGAGAAATATTATCATTTTCTATTTTTGAGAGGAATGGAGAGGAAATTGCAAAAAGAAATTAAATTGCCTTTGGAAAAATACGCAATGTTGATTTCCATAATCTATTCTTCACAAATATTGTGATTGAATTTTTCAAACCAATCTGAAATTTATACAGCAAGCGAGCCATTTTGGCCAATCAACAACATCACGCAAATTATTCTCAACATCATAAATATCGTTCGACTGATTTCACAATTCTCAACCCTTTTTTCTTTTTCCTCTTCTTCTTCTTCGCCTTCTTCCTCATTAACAGACTTTTCAAACTGTGCAGCATCTTCTTCAACGGAATCAACGATTGATGAGCACACGCCAATCAACTTTTTCCCAGAGTCGTTTTTTTCAACTCCTTCGCATCTCAAAGAAACTCCTTTGTCTTCTTCCACTCCATCCACACCTCCTTCAATCATCAACTGAACAACTTTTGTTTCTCCTTCTCCTTCTCCTTCACCTTCTCCTTCTTCTTCTTCACCTTCTTCTTCATCTTCATATTCCTCTCAAAATTTTCTGCTTCATCTTTGTCAATCTGTTTCTTCCTGCTGGGTCAGAGCATCGACTTTCTGATGCATTTCAGTTGTGCAATCAGCAGCTCTGCAAAATTGAACGAAAAATAGCTTCATTCACTTTTCTTCTTCTCAGCGTCCATTCACCACATACTCCATCATTTCATGTTTCATTCATGATTCCTACGAAGAAAAAAAGGCAATTTGAACAAATTCATTCATTTCATTTAAATCAACTTTTTCTTCAACCTCTTCTTCGATGAACGAATTTAAAATATTCCTATTTCCATTTCATTCATATTCCTGTTGAATTCATCAAGAGGCATTAAAATCTGCTCAAATAGGAAACGCAAAAGAAATGTTCATTCTGACATAGAATTTCAGCCGGACATAACACGGTAGTGAAATGGGATATTTTGATGCAGAATAGTCTGTCATTATGCATGCAACAGAAAATAGAGATTGCCTCTGACTTTTTTTCATTTGGAAGTTGAAAGAATTCACCGAAAACTGAAAGAACAGGACAGGATAGGATGTTTGGAGCGAATGATTATGAGGATGACCTTCGACAACTTTCACAACGTCATGTGCCTTCAATGGAACGAGAGGATGATTAAACGAGGAGAACATAATTTATTTGAAAACAAATAATTGAAGGACAAATCTATTAAAAACGTGGAACGAATAACAGATTGACAATTGAATCAGAAAGGTGAGGAAATTATAATTTGTGGAAAACCTTCGAATGTGCTTGAAGAAATTATTTTTGAAGAAAGGAAAACGGATGATTCCATTTAGCAACGAGCTTTATTTTTATTCGATGAAGAAGAAAAATTAGATGAAGAAATTTTGAAGAAATATTTATATTTGAGCCAATAACAGACTTCTCGAAACACAAGTGATGATATGTTCTCGTGTTGAAAAGAAGATGAAACCTCAAGGAGTTTTCGATAACATGGATTATATTCAATATTAATAAATGGAAGAAATTTTAATGAAATTAGAAATAGTCCATAATTTCCTGTGATTTATGTATTTGGGGCACGGAATGTGAGTGTTTGAAGAGGAACAAATATTGAGGTGAGGAGGGTGAGAGAGGCGTCTTGGAGGAGGGAAATGAATCCGGTGAGGGCATACTCGATGGTGGCACATGGGGTCTGTTGGGGCCTGCCACAGATATCAGCATCAGTTCCATTGCTGGCAACGATTTTGTTCTGGGCAACGAGGGGGAGCCAGCCATTATATTCAGCATTGTCAGCTGTGTTGCTGTTCCACACTCTTTGTGTTGGAGTTGTTGAGCCACATTGCTGGAATGGTGATAGGGTTATGCTACTTCCATTAAAGAACACGTCATTTCCTCTGCCATTTGTTGCGGAATTGCCATCGAAGAAACAGAATGTGATGAATTTCATTCCATTCATCCAGGAATATGTGTCTCTGAAAAATATTGCAGCACCTCCCCATGATGTTGATGAACTTGTCAATTTGTTATTTATAAACTGACAATCATTAACCAAAAACTGACTTGGTTTGTTGCCTGGAGGATAATTAAATGTTAGAGAGCCAGCAGAATCTTTTCCAGAATTTGAAATACACTTGCATTTGGAAAATAAGAATTGGCAAGTTGAAGTCATATTATTGAGCCAGAAATACCAACCCGTTCCACACCAATCAGTTATTGAACAATTTTCCACTCTGTTTTCTGAGAAGGACCAATCGGAAGTGGATTGTGGATAAGCAATGCAAGTTGCTCCTCCATGTGCAGCTGTGCAACTTGTGAAATTGGATTTTATAATGTCAATTTTCAGCAGGTTATCGCAACGTATTGCTCCACCACTGTATCCACCTGTGGTTGAACAATTGTTGAAGGAACACGATGTGATTGTGAGATTGGCATTTGTGCAACTAACTTTAAGTGCGCCTCCATGATCACTTCCTCCATTTGAATCATTCCATTCACACCATTCGAAGCGATGGCTATTAACATCAAAAGAAGTCAATCTTCCAGGTGATTTTCTATCAGTTTCATTTCCAATATACACCTTTGCAGCATTTGGTGAAGAGCGTGTTTGATGAAGGAAAGAAGCATTGAAGGCAGAGAGAGAAGTGGATGGGTTGTTGAGGTTGGGGAGGATGGCTCCATCAATGGGGTTGTGGGTGTGGATGAAAATGATTGAGTTTGAGGATATTTTTTGCCGGAAGAACACGCAAAAATAAAAGAAGAAAACCATAAAAAACGATTTTAGCGAAACTTTCTGTTCTTAATTGTTATCATTTGTCTTTATCATTTCCAGCGTGAAAATTTTCATCGATTCATTGCATGTTCTTCAAACTTCTCAAAAACATATCATCCAACTTCTTCATCATCCACTTCATCAGATAAATTTCTTCATGATCTGTTTCATCATCAGAGATCATGAAAGAAATGATGAAGAAACTAAGAAATTTATTTATCAATGAAATATCCAGAAATAAGAATTAGATGAAAAAGTATGAAAGAAGAGCCGAAGTTGAGAGTAATTGAAGGGACTGCATTGAGAGGGGATTCGGAAAGGAAATGGAATTGAGAAGATGGAAGAGATATTTTTGGAAGAAAGAGGAGATCTGGATGGAAGTTGAATTTGCGAAGAGAAGGAAACAGCAACTAATTCAGAGAAAAATATTTGGATTAACAGAGGATAAATTTGAATAAAGAAACAACAACAAGCAAGTCAGGGTGATGCAATTCAGAAGAAATTATAAATATGATTAACGAGAGAAAAGAAGGAATATGAGGAGAAGCGGGGGGAAAAAATAATTGGAAAAGAAAATATAGTGAGAAAAACTTTTTGTTAGAAGAATTAGTTAAGAAAAGATGAGAGAGCCAGCCATTGTACTCGGTATTATCAGCTGTTCCTTGATTCAACACTCTTTTTGTTGGAGTTGTTGAGCCACAATTCTCGAATGGAGATTGGGTGATGGAATTACCATTGAAGAACACATCGTTTCCTCTGCCATTTGTTGCGGTGTTGCCATCGAAAAAGCAGAATGCGATGAATTTATTTCCGCTCATCCAGGAATAAGTTGCTGTGCAACACAGCGCAGCACCACCATAGGAAGTTGAAGTTGATGTCAATTTGTTGTTTATGAACTGGCAATCATTAACCAAAAACTGGTTGGGCTTGGTTCCTGGAGGCCAATGAAATGTGAGAGAACCAGCAGAATCACCACCAGAATTTGAGATGCACTTGCATTTGGAAAACAGGAATTGGCCAGATGCAGACAAGTCATTTAGCAAGAAATACCAGCCAGTTCCGCACCAGTTTGTTATTGAACAACTTTCCACTCTGTTTTCTGAGAATGAATAAACAGAATTTGATTGTGGTAAGCCAACGTAAGCAGCTCCTCCATGAGCAGCTGAACAACTTGTGAAATTGGATTTTGCGATATTCACATTTAACAAATATATACAATATAACGCTCCTCCATGATCGCTTGTTGAACAATTGTTGAATGAGCAAGAAGTGATTGTGAGATTTGCATTCGCGCAATTTACATAAAGTGCACCACCACGACTTGACCCACCAGTTGAATCGTTCCATTCACACCATTCAAAGTGATAGCTATTCAAACTAGAAAAGGACAATCTACTTAAATTCTTTCTTTGAGATTCAGATCCAATATATTCACCAGGATCATTTGATGAAGAACGAGTTTGATGGAGGAAGGATGTGTTGAAGGCAGAGAGGGAAGTGAAGGGGCCATTGAGGTTGGGGAGGATGGTACCATCGATGGGGTTGTGGGTGTGTTTGAAGATGGTTGAGTGGATGGAGAGGGATGAGTGAAGGGAGAAGGAGGGGATTGTATTGATGTTGATGTTGGTGGAAGAGGAAGAAGAGGAAGAAGTGGTTGAGATGAATGAATTGAGTGAGTGTGAGGGAAGAGATGGAAGAGATGGATGGGATTCGGATGAGGAGATGTTTGAAAAGAGAGTATAGGAAGAGTGAAAAGAGAAATTTTAAAAATTCTTTTGTGTATGTTTGTGTTAAAGAAAATGAAATTGCTCAAATTGCTTCATTTTTCCTTTGAATTATTCTTTTTGATGAAATGAAATTGACTTGTGTTTTCTGCAATTAAAATGAAAATAAAAAAAAATTATAGAAATGAATTTTTGAATCAATAATTAAAATTTCATTTTGTTTCATTTTCGCGTTTTCATCAAAAAGCGAAAAAATCATATTTACAAAAATTTTATATTTCTGGGGAAACTGAAAGCGCAAAATTCAACAAGAAATCGAAAAATGTTCAAATGATAATTAATATTCGTTTTTCAGTTTGGACTCTTTTTTGTTCAGTATTTCCAAATTTTGAATTTTTTTTTAATTTCATTTATTTGTGAAAGAACAACTTCATTAGAATACAACTGGTGAAAGAGAATTGAAGAATGACTTTATTATTTCTTCCAGAAAAATCATTTCATTTATGACTTTTGATGAAAGAATTTTGCTGTTTATCATTTTGCAAAATTATCTTTGAAATTCATAAAAACACTTCATCTGCAATATTGATTGATGTTTGAAATTGTGTTTGCACTGACCAATTAAATAAGTCGTTTTCATTTTGATAAAAACGGAATGTCCATGCTTGCAAACAAAACAAATTATTCATTTGAAATTATTAATTTTGTTTTTAATTGATCGTTTATAAAAAGAAAGGAAATGGAAAAACAATGCAAATATTTCAACAATGTGTCAGGCTATTATTGTTTGAAACTCAAATAAAAAAAAATTTATTTATACTATTATTCATTGTTTCACATGAAATTATTCCTTTCCATTGAGAGGATAAATTTCATTTATATTGATATCTCAAACATTTTGTCTTTCAATTTTTCAAAAGAAATATCAAAAGAGTATTTCAACTTTTTTTCCTTTCAAAAAAGAAGTTTAATTAATCTCAAAGAATATTCCCATTCTTTGTTTATTCTTCAACTTTTTGTTTAAAATTTGTCACTTCAAACATTCACATTTCCAGAATCAATGTCTGAAAAACAATTGAAGGATAACACTGAATTATTGATAATTGAAATGATTTCAAAGATAATCACCCAATATTGAACTGTTGTTATCAACAACAAACAACCTTGACAACGGAGAATATCACTCTTTTCGTTCAAAAAGAGAAAAAGATTTTGGCCTTCACAATGGATCATTTGAAGAAGAACACACAAAAAATTATTTCAAAAAGCTTCTAACAAGATTAAAAATGTGATAATGAATATTTGACCCTGTGACTATATTCGATGAAAAGATGGTTCAGAAAAGGTGATGATAAATATTAATTGAATATTCATGAAATGATAACTGGAATGAAAATAATTAATTCATATTTTTTTATTCAGTTGAAAAAAATGATTTGGTGGAAATATCTTCGAATAAACTCATATATCAATCAAAACATCACTGGATTGTTTCGACAGAAAATTGAGAATCCATTATTTTTGAAAATCCATTGTTCATTGCTTTACAAAAAAAGGATTCAAATAATACAGAATTTAAACGAATAAACGAAGAAATTATCAAAATCAGTGAAGTTCTTCAATACCAAAAATTGACATTCAGAATTTCATTATTTTCAGTCAACAACAATGATTTTTAAGAGGAAATAATTTTGAATATCAAGTTATTGTGGAGCTTGGCTTTTAATTCGTTTCAAAATGATAAATTAATAATTGTTTATAATAATCAATTTTTCATTTTCTGGTTGCAAAATAATAATTATTATTAAGGCATTTGAAGAACAAAACAAAAGAAGGCTGTTCACAAATAAAACAGGTGTTTTCGATTGAACAAAAGATTATTCAGAAAACAAAACAGATGATAGCTTGACAATAAATGCGGTTAAAATAAAAAACTTTCTATTTCTTTGTTGGAATAGAAAGAATTTCAATTTTAAAAAGATTTGATAAAATATGAAACAAAAAGAAATTCATATTTGCAATCATAGAAATTTCTTAAAATATTGTTTTGAAAAAATAATTGTAAAACTCAACATTATATGCAAATAAATGCTGAAAATATTCATTTTGATAAAATTTCATATTTTGAAGCAAATTCTCGATATTTTTCAATTGCAAAATTCAATCTCTTTCTCTCCATTCACTTCTCTCCCTTTCTTCTCTTCACTCAACAGCCCATCCACTTCTCTCTCTGCATTCAATACCTCTTTCCTCCACCAAACTCGATCTTTACCAAATGATCCTGTTGTATATGAAGGAAATGAAACTCACAGAAAATCACCTGGAAGGTTGGGTATTTCTGAATTGAACAGTTATCTTTTTGAATGGTGCGAATGGAATTATTCAAACAGCGGATCTTCATCTGGTGGTGCACTTTATGTTAACTGTACATATGCTAACCTCACAATAGCATCTTGTTCATTCAATAATTGTTCTTGCACAGGAAATGGTGAAGGAGGAGCAATATTCTGTCGATACTTGTTGAAAATCAGCATCATAAAATCCAATTTCACAAGTTGCTCGGCTGCACATGCAGGTGCTGCTTTTGTTGGCTGGCCACAATCCAGTTCTGTCTGGGTATTATCAGAAAACCGAGTGGAAAATTGCGAAATAACAAGTTGGTGTGGAACTGGTTGGGAAATAGTGCTTGACAATATGTCATCAAACGGTCAATTCCTGTTTTCGAAATGTGTCAGTATTGCTAATACCGGAGGTGATGCAGCTGGTGCAGTCACATTTAATTATCCTCCACCAGTAATGCCTCTTCAATATTTGCTCAAAGAGTGCCAGTTCATCAACAACAAATTGACAAGCACTTCAACTTCCTATGGTGGTGCTGGTATTCATTGCACCAGAACATCAAATTGGATGAGTGGAGTAAAATTCATCACATTCTGCTTCTTCGATGGAAACACCGCAACAAATGGAAGGGGAAACGATGTGTTCTTCAGTGGTAATGCAATCACCCAATCTCCATTTGAAAATTGTGGATCAACAACCCCAACACAAAGAGTGTGGAATGCAGGAACAGCTGACAATGCTGAATATAATGGCTGGCTCCCCCTCATCGCCCAGAACAAAATCGTTGCCAGCAATGGAACTGATGCTGATGCCTGTGGCAGACCCCAACAAACCCCATGTGCCACCATCGAGTATGCCCTCAACGGCTTCATCTCCCTCCTCTACGACGCCTCCCTCACCCTCCTCTCCTCAACATTTGTTCCAACTCAAACACTCACTTTCAGCGCAGTTGATACAAAATTTACTGGAAAAGATGTATTTTTTCAGGTTCTCATATAAATTCTTTCATTTTCCATATCATAGAAAAATTCATAAGCTATCATAGCTTTTTCAATTGGAGTATATATCATCATTATTTTTTTCAGAAATCCATACCATCAACAAGACATAAATTTTTCTTCGTCATTACCTCATCTAATTTTTCTTCTCCATCAACTACAAATTAAGCTCATGAAAAAAGATTCATTGCTGTCGTATCTTCAAAATACATTTCTTCAAGCATAGCAACAATCTCTTCAAAAATATCTGTTTCTTTTGTTTCACTGATTCCAACTTGCCTGTTGGCTGTCGAAGCTCTTATCTCATTGAATTGTCCTTCAAATATCGATTTTCCAATAAATCGCTTTATCTTTGTTTCATCTTCGATGACTCATTAAAAGTGTATCGCATTGTGAAATCTCTCGAAGATCATCGAAATAATCGTTAATTATAAATGTTGTTTTCTGTCTTGTTCTTTCTGTTTTCTGTAATTCTTTTAATCTCAAAATAAATAATGTAGATTCGATCTTCATGGGTTGTGCACCAGAGGATCAACTTTTCTTGGCTTAATATAGTTCTCTCATTTTCATCCTACTTCAGCTGGCATTCTATGTCAGAATGAACATTTCTTTTGTGTTTCAGAAAAGAAAATAAAAGATAACGCTTGGCCCTGAATTCGAGGGGAGTTGAATGAATTTGAATAAACATTATTTTTACCGATCATTGAAGAAGGCGTTGAAGAATACGATGAAAATGAAATCAAATAAATTCGTTCAAATTGCCTTTTTTCATCATTAGAATCGTGAATGAAAAATGAAAAGAAGGACAATTTTGCGATTGATCTGCCGAGCAGAAGAAAAGAGAAGGAAATAATTTTCGTTTCAATTTTGTGGAGCTGTATATTGGAGCGTATGAACACAATAGAAGGTCGATAGCCTGATCCTACTCGTTGAAAGTGAAAACGTTATTGAAGGAGCTGAAGAAGAAGAAAATGACAAAATTGAAGTTGGAGGAGTTTGGGGGAAAGGACAAGACGCAGAAGAAATAACAGAATTTGAAGAAGATGAAGAAGACGAGAAGATTGAGAGACGAACAATTAGTCAAATAACATTTCCGAAGAAGATGATGAAAATGACTCGTATGATGTTGTCAGTTGGTTAAACGTCACATTTGATAAGTTGACTTCGGAAGAAATATAAAAACTTCGATCATAAAAAATATTGGCCAATTCGCATTTATTTGTCAATGAAAACTGATATCCTCAGTTCATTGGCAAACTTTGTGTGATTTCATTGCCTTTCTCTCCAAAAACAAAAAATTATGATGTTTGTCTGTTGGCTCTGAAAAAATACAAACGATATAAATATCTGATGAAGATATTGACAAAAAAGAAGACGCAGATGAAGAAGCGGCAGAAGAAAAAGAAAACAGAGAAAAATTTGGAGGAAGAGTCAGAATATAATGCAGAAGAAGATTGTTTTGCTTGTTTTGAGATTGATGGTGACGGATCAGTTGATAAAGACAAAGAAGAAGAAGAAGAAGAAGAAGAAGAAGAAGAAGAAGAAGAAGAAGAAGAAGAAGAAGAAGAAGAAGAAGAAGAAGAAGAAGAAGAAGAAGAAGAAGAAGAAGAAGGAGGAGGAGGAGGAGGAGGAGGAGGAGAAGAAGAAGAAGAAGAAGAAGAAGAAGAAGAAGAAGGAGGAGGAGGAGGAGGAGGAGGAGAAGAAGAAGAAGAAGAAGAAGAAGAAGAAGAAGAAGAAGGAGGAGGAGGAGGAGAAGAAGAAGAAGAAGGAGGAGGAGGAGGAGAAGGAGGAGGAGAAGAATAAGAATAAGAAGAAAAAGAAGACGAGGAAGAGGAAATAGAAGAATTGGAAGAAGACGGTGATAATAAATGAATTGATGAGTTGATTGAAGATTGAGAATTGTGACGATTATAAAAATCGAACAACAAAGGAGATGTTCGTAGAAATCGTTAATTTCTGGTTTTTCAACTCAGAGTTCATCTGGCAAACAAAAACTCTCCAAATATTTTTCGCATTCATCTCAACCATCTTCCTCCACACCCACAACCCCATCGATGGTGCCATTCTCCCCAACTTCAACGCCCCTGCCACTTCTCTCTCTGCCTTCAACACCTCTTTTCTTCACCAAACACGTTCTTTGTCAAATGCTCCTGTTGTGCATGTTGGAACTGAATCTCAAAGAGTGAAACTTAAAAGATTGGATTATTTTGATCTGAACAGTCATCGCTTCGAATGGTGCGAATGGAATGATTCTAATAGCGGAAGTGCCTGGGGAGGTGCACTGATAGTTAACTGCACAGACGCAAATCTCACAATAGAATCTTGTTCTTTTCGCAATTGTTCAACGACTGGGGAAGCAGGAGCGTTATACTGTGGGCAACTATTGAAATTAAACATTGAAAAATCCAACTTCACCAGCTGTCAAGCTATGCATGGAGGAGCAGTCACTTCTTGGGCTCCTCAATCAAATTCTGATTGGTCATTCTCAGAAAACAGAGTGGAAAATTGTTCAATAACATACTGGTGCGGTACTGGATGGTTCTTTTACATTGGTGATTTTTCTTCAAACGGTCAATTCCTGTTTTCCAAATGCAAGTGTATCGCAAATTCTGGTGGAGACTCAACGGGTGCTTTAACATTTCAAAATCCGCCAAGCAACAAACCTAGTCAGTTTTCAATTAATGAATGTCAGTTCATCAATAATAAATTGACAAGTTCATCGTATTATGGAGGTGCTGCAATTTTCTTCTATTCAACTTTTTCCTGGATGAATGGAATGAAATTCATCACATTCTGTTTCTTCGATGGCAACACTGCCACAAATGGCAGGGGAAACGATGTGTTCTTCAGTGGAAGCAGCATCACCCAATCTCCATTCCAGCAATGTGGCTCAACGACTCCATCAAAAAGAGTGTGGAATCAAGGAACAGCTGAAAACGCTGAATATAATGGCTGGCTTCCAATCATCAATCAGAACAAAATCGTTTCTAACAGCGGAACTGATGTCGATGCCTGTGGCAAAACACAGCAAAGCCCATGTGCCACTGTGGAGTATGCTCTCGGATGCGTTGCTCCCTTCAGCGATGCATCCCTCTCTCTTCTCGTCTCCACTTTCACTCCCACAAACACTCTCACATTCCGTGCCCCAAATACAAAAATTTATGAAAATGATGAATTTTTTCTGTTTTCATCAGAATTTCTTCCATTTATTAATTTTGAATATTTTCCATATCAGAGAAATATCCTACACCTATCATCTTCTTTTCAATACGAGAACATATCATCGCTTATCTTTCATTGAGCCCAAAATCAGCCCAGATGAAAATATTTCTTCGAAATTTCTTCATCCAATTTCTCCTTTTCATCAAATGAAAATTAAGCTCATGAAAAAAGAATAGTCTATTTCTTCTCTTCAACATGCATTTCTTCGATCATATCAGAAAGTTCTTCAAAAACATTTATTTTCTCAACTTTCCGATTTCAAAATTTTCGTATCAAATAAGAGCAAGAATCTCTATAATTTCTCTTCAAATATGCCTTTTCCTCTCGATTCCTTTTCTTCTTCATTTCATTTTCTGCAATTCGCTGTTGCTTCGTAGCTGTGTAATCAGTCGAAGGCTATTTTCAAACTCATTCATTCCAAACAAAAATTGCTTTTATACCATTTCCTTTTCACTTCATATGCTTGAGTTTAAAAATAATATAAGTCAGAATTGATTCAGTTGTTGATAACGTGCAAACTTTTCTTTGCTTTGTGCAGAATCACTTCCGTGGAAATATAACTTCAGTTGATATTTTGTGAAAGAATGAATAATCATTTGTGCTTCTGAACGAAATGAAAGATGATGCTTGGCCCTGGATTTAACGGGAGTTGAATGAAACGTAAAAATCAACATTATTTTTGTAGATCATCGAAGAAGGAGTTGAAGAAGAAGTTGATTTGAATGAAATGAATGAATTTGTTTAAATCGCCTTTTTTCATCAAGAGAATCGTGAATGAAAAATGAAATGAAAGCATTATTGGTGAACGTTCGTTGAGAGGAAGAAAAGTGAATGAAATAATTGTTAGTTCAATTTGTCTGCGATTCCATTTGCACAGCTTAAATGCAACAGAAGGTCGATGATCTGATCCAATGCAAAGTTAGTGAATATGGCATTGAAGATGTTGGAGATATGGTAAAGATTGCACAGTCTGTGGGAAATGACTAGACGCAGAAGAATTTGAAGAATTTGAAGAAGATGAAGAAGACGAGATGAATGAGAGATGAACAATCAGTCAAATAACATTTCTGAAGAAGATGATGAAAATGACTCGTATGATGTTGTCAGTTGGTTAAACGTCACATTTGATAAGTTGATTTCAGAAGGAATATAAAACCCCAATCACAAATAAAATTGGCCAATTCGCATTAACTTGTCAATGAAAACTGATATCCTCAGCTCATTTCCCAACTTTGAGTGGTTTCATTGTCTTTCTCTTCAAAAACAAAAAATAATGATGTTTGAATACTGGCTCTGAAAATACAAAAGGTATCAAAAGAAGATGAATACGAAGATGAAGAGGAAAAGGAAGAAGTTGAATAAGGTGAAGAATATGTTGCAGAAGAAGATTGTTTTGCTTGTTTTGACGTTGATGGTGATAAATCAGACGATAAAGAAGAAGAAAATGAAGATAATGAAAAAGGAGGGGAAGGAGAAGGAGAAGGAGTGTTGTGTGCAGAATATCTCTGTCGGAGAAATAGAAGCTTAGGGATTGCATTTCTCCGAATGAGAATGTTCTCATTGGTTTATTTTAGAATTCATAGGAAGAAGAAGAAAAATTGGAAGAAGAAGAAGGTGATGATAATGAATGAATTGATGAGTTGATTGAAGGCTGAGATTTGAGAAAATGTATAATTACAAATAAAATCTGAGTGTTTCGATGAAATTTCTATTTTTTCTCTTCTTTTCTTTTGTTTTCTTTTGACAAATAAGATCCTCCACCTTATCCTTCTATATCCGCTCATCCATCTTCCTCCACGCTCACAACCCCATCGATGGAACCATCCTCCCCAACCTCAACAGCATATTCACTTCTCTCTCTGCCTTCAACGCTTCTTTCCTCCACCAAACACGTTCTTCATCAAATGGCCCTATTGTGCATGTTGGAAATGAAACCAACAGAAAGAAACCTGGAAGATTGTTTGATTTTGATCTAAACAGCCATCGCTTTGAGTGGTGCGAATGGAAAGATTCAAATGGAGGAAACGATCATGGAGGCGCACTTAAAGTTAGTTGCACAAATGCAAATCTCACAATCGCTTCTTGCTCATTTCACAATTGTTCAACCACAGGTAATTATAATGGCGGAGCATTGTATTGTAATCGTTCGTTGAAGTTAATTATCATCCAATCCAATTTTACAAGTTGCTCTGCATTACATGGAGGAGCTGCAGAAATAATATATCCTCAAACAAATTCTGTTTGGTTATTCTCAGAAAATAGAGTGGAAAGTTGTTCAATATCTGGCTGGTGTGGAACTGGTTGGTATTTTGCTCTAAATAATAATCAGTTAAATTTTCAATTTCTGTTTTCCAAATGCAAGTGCATCTCAAATTCTGGTGGTGATGCTGCTGGTTCTTTGACATTTGCAAATCCACCAATTAATAAACCAGAGAAATTTTTGGTTGATGATTGCCAATTTATTAACAACGAATTGACTGCTTCTTCCACATATGGCGGCGCTGCAATTTTCTTCTATTCAACTTATTCCTGGATGAATGGAATAAAATTCATCACATTCTGCTTCTTCGATGGCAACACTGCCAAAAATGGCAGGGGCAATGATGTGTTTTTCAGTGGAAGCAGTATCACCCAATCTCCATTTGAGAATTGTGGATCAACAACCCTATCGAAAAGAGTGTTTAATAATGGAACAGCAGACAATGAAACTTTCAATGGCTGGCTCCCCCTCATTGCCCAGAATAAAATTGTTGCCAGCAATGGAACTGATGCTGATGTCTGTGGCAGACCCCAACAGACCCCATGTGCCACCATCGAGTATGCCCTCACCGGCTTCATTTCCCTCCTCCAAGACGCCTCTCTCACCCTCCTCACCTCAACATTTGTTCCTATTCAAACACTCACTTTCAGCGCAGTTGATACAAAAATCACTGGAAATGGCACAACTGCCACCACCATCGCCTCCAGTGGCATTCCCCAACCACAAAACTCACATTCACACTCATCACAATCAACATCATCTCTTTCCTCATTTTCATCATTTTCATCTGCATCTTCTTCACCAGATCCATCTGCCTCGTCTGCCCTCTTCCAACAGACCCAGGGCTCCCTCACAGTCTCTGCTCTCGCCATCGCCCACAACTCCTCAAACCCCATCACCCCCATCCTCTTCCACCTCTCCGGTAACTCCCCTTCCCTCAACCTCAACACAACCACCATCACCGGAACAACCTCCATAACAATCAAAACACCCCTCTTCTTCCTCACTGCTGGCTCCCTCGCCCTCAACCACACAGCAATCACTCATCTCACCCTCTACAGCCAAAGCATCTTCCACCTCACCTCCCTCACCGCTCCCCTCACCCTCAACTCCTCCAACATCACCGGCATCACCTCCACAGCAACTCCCATCAGCTGTGTCCTCTCCTCTGCCACCTCCCCTGCCCTCTCCCTCTCCCTCGCCAACTGCACCATCACCAACATCGACTCAGCTCCACAAAACCAACAGACTGCCACCAATGGCGGGTGCATCTCATTCGCCTCATCTTCCACTGCCAACACATTTTCTGTGAGGAACTCCACCTTCTCCAGCTGCTCTGTGAGCGAGGATACAAGTTCTGGAGGAAAAGGCGGCGCTCTCATGGTTGAGTTCAATGAAGGCTCACAAGTGTCATCCACAACCTTTTCCATCACCAATATCGTGTTTTCAGCCAACAAGGCCAGTGTCGGAAGAGATATGTATTTTGTGTGTGAATCATTTGTCGCTTCTGTGAAAGAGCCCTTGTTCGCCTTCATGAGAAGCATCACTCAGAAAGACAACTCGGCTGTTGGACATGACAGAACAGAAGCATTCGGTGATTGGAATGTCGATTTGTTTATATTTCTCAACGGGCGTACAGCTGACAATGAATGCGTGGATGGTCATCTTGGCATCAAAGCAATGAATTGCTGGCTATCAAAGATGCCCTTCAAAAGCACACAAAATGCGATGGGTTTTCTGAAGAAGGTGCAGATCATAAGGCAGAAATCATTTCATCAGCTGACTTGTCGGTGAATTTATGTGCAAATGAAGGCAAAGTCGAAGAAAGTTGGGGAGATGGCACACAAAATTGAAGAAAACATCTCATATGTGCATTTGATGAAATCAACATTGCTTGTCGGGCATTTATTCTCTTCTTTCATAGAATTATCCATTAAATATGCCTTTTCAAATAAATATGTTTCCCTCATCGTTTCATCTTCTCCGACATATTGAAGGCGTGTGACGTTGTGTAACCTGCCGAACGCTATTTTTGAGCTCATTCATTTCATAAAAGAATTGCTCTAATACTCTTTCTTTTTTATCTGCGCCTCTTTCAGCTTCCAAATAAAAAAAGGCAAAATCGTCCTCCTTTTTCGATTGCAAGTCTGCTGCTCTGCTTTTCTTGATTCGAAATCATATCTATTCTTATTTAATTTCGGCTTACCTTCCATCTTAGAATAAATATTAATCTTGGCTTTCTGAAAAAAGGTTTAGGCAAGTTTTGGACTTAAATTTGAGGAAAGTTGAGCAATTTAAAAATTGCAATATTTTTGTTTCTCCTTGAAGAAGGCGTTGAAGAAGAACAGAACAAGAATTAAAAGACTGATATTGACCCAAATAGACTTTTTATCACAAATAACTTGAATGGAAATATAAATTATACAGTTATTGATATGTCGAGAAGAAGTGAAGAAATTGAAGCTATTTTTGTCTCATGTGGTATTTCTGCTGACTGAAAATGCATAAAATTTTCCAAATGAGGATGCTCCGCCCCAATGCGAAGTGAGATGGAGCGGCAAAATAGTCAAAGATCGATGAATAAGACGAATAAGGCGAATAAGGCGAAGAAGATAGTAAAGAAGGAAAATAAAAATGGAAACAGAGAAATCTATGAATAATCAGATGATTTTTTTTTGTAGAAGAATATGAGAAGGCTCCATATGACGTTGTTGATTGAATATAATATCTTTCTTAACAAGTTGACTTCACAAGAGATAATAATCCAAATTGCAATATTTATGACTGATACTTTCAAGCCTATAAACTTAATAATATTCCCTCAAAGTTAATTGACTCCATTTTCTGTTAGCGAAGGGAAAGGCAGGGATCCCACAAAAAGGATGTTGTTCTGTCAGCGCTAAAAATTCAAATGAATCAAAAGCCTAATAATGATACAACAAAGAAGACGAAGACGAAGACGAAGAAGGGGAAGAAGAAGGGGAAGAAGAAGGTGAAGAAGAAGAAGAAGAAAAAGAAGACGACGACGATGATGAACGAATCAAATACGTTGATTGAAGGTCGAGATTTGCTGAGGAGAATGATAACAAATAAAAACAGAGTGTTTCGATGAAATCATTTTTTCTTCTTCCATTTTCGTTGATCTTTTTGCAAATAAAATCCTCCAATTCCTCCTTCTCCATCCACTCATCCCTCTTCATCCATGCCCACAACCCCATCGATGGAGCCATTCTCCCAAACCTCAACAGCCCATCCACTTCCCTCTCTGCCTTCAACTCTTCTTTTCTTCATCAAACACGTTCTTTACAAAATGATCCTGTAAAGCATATTGGAACAGAATCTCAAAGAGCGAAACCTGGTAGATTGTCCTTTACTGCTTTGAATACCTACCTCTTTGAATGGTGCGAATGGTATAATTCTAACAGTGGATCAAGCGATGGAGGTGCACTTTATGTTATTTGCACAAATGCAAATCTCACAATTACTTCTTGTTCATTCAATAAATGTTCGTGCACTAATGGATACAGTGGTGGGGCATTGTTCGCTCAAAATTTATTAAATGTCAATTTCGCAAAATCCAATTTCACAAGTTGTTCAGCTGTTCATGCAGGAGCTGCTTATGTTGGGTATCCGCAAACAAATTCTGTTTATTCATTCTCAGAAAACAGAGTGGAAAGTTGTTCAATATCTGGCTGGTGTGGAACTGGTTGGTATTTTGCTCTAAATAATAATCAGTTAAATTTTCAATTTCTGTTTTCCAAATGCAAGTGCATCTCAAATTCTGGTGGTGATGCTGCTGGTTCTTTAACATTCAATGCTCCTCCAGGAACCAAACCAAATCAATTTTTGGTTAATGATTGCCAGTTCATCAACAACAAAGTCGAAAATCCAACTTCATATGGTGGTGCTGCGTTGTGTTGCACAAGAACATATGATTGGATGAATGAAGTCAAATTCATCACATTCTGCTTTTTCGATGGCAACACTGCAACTAATGGAAGGGGGAATGATGTGTTCTTCAATGGCAGCAGCATCACCCAATCTCCATTCAATCAGTGTGGATCAACAACCCCAACTAAAAGAGTGTGGAATCAAGGAACGGCTGACAACGTTGAGAAAAATGACAGGTTTTGGCTTTTCTTTTCATATTTCTTCTCTTTTCCTGTTATCTTCTCTTTTCCATCCATTTTTGCTTTTTCTATTTTCTTCTCTTTCGTTAATATATTTTTTGATTTCTTCTGCATTTCATCATCTTCCCTTGTTTCGTGTTTTGAATCTCAAACATCTTCCACTGTTCATCCAAATCCATTTCTTCATATTTCTTTCTCTTTCCATCTCTTCACAAATCCAACTTCCTGCCACATTCTCCTCTTCCTTCCATATTCTTCCTTTCATTCACGCATCTTCTTCCTTTCTTCCAAAAATGTCTTCAACCCTCTCAATCTCATTTCCATCAAGCATGAATCCGAGATCAAGAATTTCTTTCTCTTTCTTTTTCTTATTTTTATTTCTTATTTTTTCCTTCATCAACACATTTCCTTGTTTCCTTTTCATTTCATTCATGATCTCTGATTTCAACGCAGAATGTGAAGAATTTCAATCAGATGAAGTGAATGAAAAAGAAGAAGAAGAAGAAGCTGTGTGAAATGTTGTTGATATATTTGAAGAAGAAGAAGAAGAAGAAGATGGTAATGATGAATGGATTGAATGAGATTATTAATTGTTGAAAATTGAGAAGATGAGAGACAATGAATATCAACGGAGAAATTCATTGAAATTCCTTCTTCTGGATTTCTTCTTCTTCTGCAGAGGAGAAACTTCTGAATCATTTTTCACTTTCAGCTCAATCCTCTTTCTCACCAACAAAAAATACAAAGCACGCGTCAATCCCTTTTTCATTCCATCTCTTCTTCTTTCACAAAAAATCATCTTTCCTCAAAAACTATTCTTCTCCAAAGCCCAATGCCAGGCATCTTCGAAATATCTTGAATTTCATATGTCTGTCTGTATTTTTCCTTCCCTGCTTTTCTTCTTTTTCTTCAAGGTCATGCAATCCTTCGCTCTTTCAACATCCTGAATAAAACAAAATTATAATCACTTCAAAAAAATAACAATATCTAACCTTCCAAACATATTTTAAAGTCAATAACTCTATGTTATCCTATTGGCAACTGTTTCCCTCCAATAAAAATTCATAATTCCTTCCTTTTTCAAGTGTTTCATCATCTGATTCCCCAACCGTCCTTTCCATCAGTTGTTTCTCCATCAAATGCATCGATTTCTGGTCCTTCTGAAAAATGTGAAATTCATGCATTTTGCTCAAATTCCATCTTTCTCATCATTGAAAAATATCATTGTTTTTCCTCTGATAATATCATCTCCAATTCCCTCCCCAATCCCTTCATCCTGGGCACTTTCCATATGAATTCGCTCTCCCAACTCGATGGTCACCCTGCACAACGAGATATCCCGCTTTCATTCATTTTCATTCTTTTCCGCCTCCTGCCATGAAAAAAACACAAAAACATTCAACAGATAAATATTCATATAAAGAAAAATAAATAAAGACCAAACTGAGCTTTGACTGTTTTTTGCCAAGCACACTCATTTCCACAGCCATCATCATTCCAAAAATAAATCAATCTCTTCATTTCAGCCTCAGAATGGTCAAATTGCAGCACGGAATGCATCTCCACAAAATACATTGTATATCTCACTGGAGGGTCTTCTCAGCCCGTACACATTGTGGTGGATGTCCAGAGGGGTTTTTTCTGTTTTTGGCATGATCATCTCCTTTAATAATATTCTCAACCACCAAAAGAAGTATTTGAGGTTTATCTCATCAACACCATGAACATGAGGGATATGGGGCAGAGAAGAGATTGAAGAGGATTATTTGTGGGAGAGGGTGAGAGTTGAGTATATTTTTGAATGTTAATATTTCGAGAGGAGATTTTTGAATGAAAGAAATTCTGAGACAGAGGGATGGAGAAGAGCAGGTGGAAATTCGGAGAAGATAATATAATAAATATTTAGAAAAGTTGCTGAGGATGATAAAGAAGGTGATTATTGTTGATGGGAGATATGGAATTTGAAGAGAAAGAAAAGAGGGCAAAAGCTTGAAAGAAGAAGAAAAATGAGAAATGTTCATATGAAAAGGGGGTAACTTTTATGAGAGGAGAAGAATGTTTTATGGAAGAGAATGGGAAAGATGAAGAAAAGGAGGGGATTGATATTTTCTGATGATTTGGGGGGTTGAATGGAAGAGGAAAAACGGAAAGGAATGGAAATTGAGAAAAATCAACATTCTCTATTTCTGAGGGAATGGAGAGGAAATTGCAAAAAGAAATTCAATTGGCTTTGGAAATATACAGCAATATTGATTTCCGCAATCTGTTCGTTACGCATTTTGTGATTGAATTTTTCAAGCCAATCTGAAGTTTATACATCAAATGAGACGTTTTGGCCAATCAACAATTTCATGCAAATTATTCTCAACTTCATAAATATCGTTCGACTGTTTTCGCATTTCTCAACTGCATCTTCTTCTTCCTCCTCATCGTTTCCTTCTTCTTCTTCTTCGTCGTCTTCTGATAATCCTCCTTCATTCAATCAACCATCTTCCTCATTTCTCGATTTGCAAACACAAAATTCGCCTTCTCACATTTCGCCTGTTTATTCAGCGACAAGCACGCCTGTTATGAATCGCATAGCCAAAAACACGCAAAATCTTCTTCACTCAACCATTTCTTCTTCTTTTTCTTCTTTAACTTCAACCTCTTCCTCTTCTTCGTCTCTTTCATCTCCTTCTTCTTCTTTGACTTCGTTCTTCCTCATTCATGCACACATTTGTACGGCATCTATCTTCATTTCAACAATTGTGATCCTTCTTTTATTCTTCAACATCTTTTTCAACAAGCAACAAAAATGATACTATTTTTTCATTTCGTTCAACTCCCCTCGAATTCAGTGCCAGGCGCCATCTATCATTGCTGTTTGGAAAGATACAAAGAAATACTTATTCAATCAATGAATATCAGCAGAAATTATAGGGCAACGGAAATGATTCTATTTTTAGCCGAGAAAAGCTGATCAGAGGCATGCAATCAGCAAGAAAATCGTTTCTGATTTTTTCATTTGGAGGCTGAAGCATCTGAAGCGAAAATGAAAGGACAATGAGGCTATTATTGTTTGGAATGGCTGGGTTTCAAAAATAGCCTCCGATAGATTTCGTAGGCACGAAGCAACAGCGAATTGAGGAAAGTGAAACGATGAGGAAGAAAAGGAATTTTGAGGAAAAGGCGTATTTGAGGGGAAATTTCAAAGAGGTGGTTGCGATAATCGGATACAAGCATGTTGAAATATGAACGCTGAGGAAAATATAATAATTGAAAAACCTTCGAATATGATTGAAGAAATGCTATTTGAGAGATGAAATAGATGATTCCTTAAGGCTACGAATTTAATATTTATTTGATGAAGAAGGGGAAATGGATGAAGAAATGAAAAAGAAGTGTTTTTTTCTGGGCTGATTTTAGACATCTCGAAAGACAAGCAATGATACATATTTCAGTTGAAAAAGCGATGAAAGCTCAAGGATTTTTCTATGAAATGGAAAATGGAAGAAATTCTGATGAAAACAGAAAAAATACATCTTTTCCAGTGATTTTTGTATTTGGAGAACGGAATGTGAGAGTGTTTGTGGGAATGAAAGTGGAGACGAGAAGAGAGAGGGAGGCATCGCTGAAGGGAGCAACGCATCCGAGAGCATACTCCACAGTGGCACATGGGCTTTGCTGTGTTTTGCCACAGGCATCGGCATCAGTTCCACCATTTGCAACGATTTTGTTTTGGTTGATGATTGGAAGCCAGTCATTATACACAGCATTATCAGCTTGTCCATTATTATACACTCTTTGTGTTGGAGTTGTTGATCCACAATTCTCAAACGGAGATTGGGTGATATCACTTCCGTAAAAGAACACATCATTCCCTCTGCCATTTGTTGCGGAATTGCCATCGAAGAAACAGAATGTGATGAATTTATTTCCACTCATCCAAGTGAAGGTGTTTGTGCAACACAGTCCAGCCCCTCCATAATTTGCAGAAGCAGTCAATTTGTTGTTTCTAAACTGACAATCATTGACTGAAAATTGATTTGGTTTTTCTTTCGGAGGCCAATGAAATGTGAGAGAACCAGCAGCATCGCCACCAGAATTTGAGATACACTTGCATTTGTTGAACAGAAATTGACAGGCTGAGGTCATATTATTGAGCCAAAAATACCAACCGGTTCCGCACCAACTTGTTATTGAACAACTTTCCACTCTGTTTTCTGAGAATGTCCAAACAGAATTTGATCGTGGACTTGTAGCATGGACTGCTCCTCCATGAGCAGCCGAGCAACTTGTGAAATTGGATTTTGTGATATCAATTTTTAACAAACTATTGCAATATAACGCTCCGGCATGATCGCTTGCCGAACATTTGTTGAACGAGCAAGAAGTGATTGTGAGATTGGCATTGACACAATAAACCTTAAGTGCACCTCCATCGCTTGACACACCATTTGAATCATTCCATTCGCACCATTCAAATTTGTGGCTGTTCAGATCAAACGAAGTCAATCTACCAGGTTTCGCTCTTTGAGTTTCGGATCCGTTATATCTTACAGGATCATTTGGTGAAGAGCGTGTTTGGTGAAGGAAAGAAGCGTTGAAGGCAGAGAGGGAAGTAGAAGGGCTGTTGAAGTTGGGGAGAATGGCTCCATCGATGGGGTTGTGGGCATGGATGAAGAGGGATGAGTGGATGGAGAAGGAGGAATTGGAGGATTTTATTTGCAAAAAGATCAACGAAAATGGAAGAAGAAAAAATGATTTCATCGAAACACTCTGTTTTTATTTGTTATTATTCATTTTCGCATATCTCCTTCTTCAATCAACGTATTTGATTCGTTCGTCATCGTCGTCTCCTCCTTCTCCTATTTCTACTTCTTCACCTTCTTCTTCACCTTCTTCTTCACCTTCTTCTTCACCTTCTTCTTCACCTTCTTCTTCACCTTCTTCTTCCCCTTCTTCTTCCCCTTCTTCTTCACCTTCTTCTTCCCCTTCTTCTTCACCTTCTTCTTCACCTTCTTCTTCTTCTTCTTCTTCCCCTTCTTCTTCACCTTCTTCTTCACCTTCTTCTTCACCTTCTTCTTCACCTTCTTCTTCACCATCACCTTCTCCTTCTTCTTCTCCTTATACTCCGTCTTTTTCTTCATCTCCTCCTTCGCTTTCATTATCATCTATGTTATCTTTCTTGTCTTCATCTTCAAATTAGTGTGTGCAATAATATCATCTGCAATTTCCTTATGACAAAGAGAAACCACAGATTAATTTTCATGTCTTTCTCTTCTCTTTCCTTCTCCATCTCCTTCATTTTCATGTGCTTCTTCATTTTCATCATCATCATCTTCTTCTTCAACTCCTCCAACTTTTTCAATGCTATCTTCACTCACTTGGAGTTGAATCGGAATATCACCTATCTGTTGCATTCATACGCTCCAATCAACAGAGACGCAAAATTGAACTAATAATTATTTCACTTGCATTTCTTTGTCTCAACAATCAATCACTGAACTAGTCTTCATTTTTCATTCACAATTTTGATGATGAAAAAAGGTAATTTGAACGAATTGATTTCATTTCATTCAAATCAACTTCTTCTTCAACTCCTTCTTCAACGAGCAGCAAAAATTATGTTTATTCAAATTCATTCAACTCCCATCGAATTCAGCTCCAGACCTTGTCTTTCATTCTTACACAGAAAGACAAAAGAAATATTTATTCAAATAATGAATATCAGCAGAAATTATGATACAACGAAATGGAAGTAACTTTTAGAGGAGAATAGGCTATTAGCAGCGCAAAATAAAAAAAAAGTGAGGTTGATTTTTCCCTTTTTCATTTGGAAGTTGAAAGAATTCACAGAAATTGTAAAGAACAGGACAGGATAGGATATTTGGGGTGAATTGGTTACAAAATAGCCTTCAATTGAATTCACAACTTCAAAACTGGAGCAAATTGTTGAAAATGAAACATGAAGAAAAGCATTTTTGAGGAAAAGGCGTATTTGAAGGGAAATTTCAAAGAGATAGTTGAGCGAATCGGATACAAGCATGTTGAAATATGAACGCTGAGGAAAATATAATAATTGAAAAACCTTCGAATATGATTGAAGAAATACTATATGAAAAGAAGATATAGATGATATAAAGCAACGAGCTTTATTTTCATTGGATGCAGAAACTAAAATAGATGAAGAAATATCGAAGAAATATTTTTATTTGAGCTGATGTTAAGGATTTTGAAAGAAAAGTATTGATATATGATTTAGTTGAAAGTGATATGAAAGCTTAAGAAATTTTCTATGATATGGAAAAAATCACAACAAGATGAAACGTTTGAGGAAATTACAAGGAGATTAGAAAAGCGTCATCATTTCCAGTGATTTTTGTGTCGACTGCTCCGAAGGTGAGTGTTTGAGTTGGGACAAATGTTGAGGAAAGGAGGGTGAGGGAGGCGTCTTGGAGGAGGGAAATGAAGCCAGTGAGGGCATACTCGATGGTGGCGCATGGGGTCTGTTGGGGTCTGCCACAGGCATCAGCATCAGTTCCGCTATTAGAAACGATTTTGTTCTGGGCGATGAGGGGGAGCCAGCCATTGAACACATCGCTTTCAGCTGTATTTTTATTCCACACTCTTTTCGATAGGGTTGTTGAGCCACATTGCTGGAATGGAGATTGGGTGATACTGCTTCCACTGAAGAATACATCGTTTCCTCTGCCATTTGTGGCAGTGTTGCCATTGAAAAAACAAAATGTGATGAATTTTACTCCACTCATCCAAGTGAAGGTATTTGTACAGCACAGCCCAGCTCCACCATATGTGGTTGGATTTTCGACTTTGTTGTTTATAAACTGGCAATCATTGATTGAAAATTGACTTGGTTTGTTGCCTGGAGGAGAATTGAATGTGAGAGAACCAGCAGAATCACCACCAGAATTTGAAATGCACTTGCATTTGGTGAATAAGAATTTACCATTTGATGGAAAATCACCAATCCAGAAATACCAACCAGTTCCACACCAGCCAGATATTGAACAACTTTCCACTGTGTTATCTGAGAATGAATAAACAGAATTTGATTGTGACCCACCAATACAATTTGCTCCTCCATGAGCAGCTGAACAATTTGTGAAATTGGATTTTGTGATATCAATTTTTAACAAATTTCCGCAGAACAATGCTCCTCCTTCCCAGCCACCTGTGCAAGAACAATTGTTGAATGAACAGGAAGTGATTGAAAGATTTGCATTTTCACAAACAACATAAAGTGCACCTCCACGATTTGACCCACCAGTTGTATCATTCCATTCGCACCACTCAAAGAGATAGCTATTCGGGTTGAATGAGTACATTCTTTCTAATTTCAATTTTTGAGTTTCTGATCCGTTATATTTTACAAGATCATTTGGTGAAGAGCGTGTTTGGTGAAGGAAAGAAGAGTTGAAGGCAGAGAGAGAAGTGAATGGGCTATTGATGTTGGGGAGGATGGTGCCATCAATGGGGTTGTGGGTGTGGAGGAAGATGGTTGAGCGGATAGAGAGAGATGAGTGCAGGGAGAATGAGGGAATTGTGTTGAAATTTGTGTTGATGGAAATGGAAGTGGAAGAAGAGGAAGAAGTGGTTGAGATGAAAGGATTGAGTGAGTGAGGGGGAAGGGATGGAAGAGATAGAGAGGATTGGGGAGAGGAGATGTTGGAGAAGAGAGTATATTAAGAGTGAAAAAAGCCATATTAAAAGAGCTTTCGTGTTTGTTTATGTTTGAAGCCAAGTTATTGTTCATGATATAAAAATCATATTAAGTGTTTTCATTCAATTATCGTTCTGTCTGATTGTATTTTCTGTGATGAAAGCTCAAAAATTCAATTGAATTGTTGTTCATTTCTCGTTTCAAATTATTGATTTTGCTTCATTTTCATAAGTATTTTTTTTTTTCATTAATGCATTTGAAAAATAAAAAGACCATATTTTTTTTTTGAAAAATGCACAAATCAAACGATTGATTATCAAAACAAAACAGTTTCATCATTTTATGAAATTTATTTTCATTCATGAAAAGAACATCAAAAAAAGATTTCATTGTTTAGTGAATAAACATTTTGCATTTTCTTTGTATTTTCCAATAAAACTTAACAAATCTGATTCACCTTTGATTGAATTGAACGGTTAAGTTTTTCAAAGATGAATTCAATAATTTCAAAAAAAGAATATTCATTATGAATTGGGTTGTTGATTTTCTGAGGATTTTATTTCATTGAATATGGTTTTTGTAAAAAAAAACACATTTATGAACATTATTTTGGAGAAGGGGAAAAAAAGAAAAATTGATTCTTTGTTTTATAACAGTTGAGCAAATAAATATAGTCTCTCCCTTTCATTTGTTTAGTAATTCAACTTCAAAACCCATTCAACAACAAAAACATTTTCTCGTCAATTCTTGAATGAAATAGTTGCAATGGTTTATCTCTTTCGCACAGAATTATCTTATTTTCTTTTCTTCAAATTTTTTCGTTTTTTCTCTTTTCTCACTTTCAACACCATTCAGTTTTTTTGAATGTTTTTGAATTTAAATATGGGGGATGATATGGGTGATTATTTTGATATGTCCAAAATTTTTTGAAAAGTTCCTTTTGTTTGATTTTCAAATAAATTTAAAATTTCATATTTCGATCAAATTTCTGTTCTCTCTCATGAAACTTCACAAAAATAGAAATAATACCAATGTCAAGATTTTGTTTTTATGATAGCGTAATTTTGTGAGAGGGAACAGAAATTTTTTCAAAATTTGAAACTTTTATTTAATTTGAAAATTAAGTAAATGGAACTTCTCAAATAAATTTTGACATATCATATTTTTTCTATCAAAATTTTTTAGAAAAAAATTTGTATTGCGAATTATTAAATAAATCCCAATATATTAGATGAATTTTGAATAGATTTTTCTTATTCAAATAAACTAGGTTTATTCAAATGAACTCATGTTTATTCGAATAGATCGAGTTTATTTGAATAAACTGAGTTTATTTAAGATAGACTGAGTTCATTCGAGTAACGAAAAAAAAAGATGAAAAACAAAAATTAAAAATGAATAAAAAATTGATAGCAAAAACATTCAAATATTATTTGCACAACAACAATGCAGTTTTGGAAATGTATTTTGTTATTTTAGTCAAATTAATTCAAAGATCAAAAGGATCTAAAAGTTAATAAAACCGTCAAAATCCTTTTGCACTAATAAACGATTCAAAACGCATCAATATTGCATCCTTTGATTGTTGGACCTTCAATGTATGTAATCCACCTGTTTCAGCATGCGTTTAAAATTGAAAAAAAGAAGAATTTCATGAATTATGAAATGTTTAGCATTTTTTTAATTATCGCAAATAATGCTAATTGAAATAATGCTGAATAATGTGTTTGATTGTGTCAATGAATGTGCAAACAACTTTATTTCTGCTCTGCTTGGGCTAATAGCATTAAAAGACTTGAAAAAACAACCGGACAATATTTGTAATTGACATTATTTTTTTATAAAAAATAATTAAATCAAATAAGCTTGTCTTCATTATTTCATTGAATAATGAACAGAGTTCAGCCGCTTTTCTCTTGCTATTTGTCTGCGCTTCTCCAGCAGACATTCCTTTTTGCGTTAGAGGTTTCCCGTTTGAAATATGCGAAATGTTATTCTTCTAGTTTTAATCCATCGAATGTGGAGTCCACGTTCTAACTGCATCACATGAGAGCAGCATTGATTTGACAAATGTTTCAATGAGTAATATGGAACTTATGGGCAAAAGCATTGTGTCTGTGCTGGAGCAGGGCGAATTGCAAGACGAGCCACAGGAATTGAATGCAGGAGAAGACCTAGCAGTGAATCTTAGATGCTGCACACTCCATTCGCTTCTCCAAAATGCTCCATCTGAGCCCTCCATCATCAGCTGCATTGGTAGCGAGCCTTGTAGCGTGTCTGTGCAAAACACATCGATGAAGAACTGTAAAAGCAGCCAAAGTGAAAGCGGTGGAGGAATGATTATGAGTCTAAGCGAAGGAGGTTTTTTTGAGTGCAGTTTTTCAGCTATCTCTGGATGTTTCTGCTCAGCGACCGGCAGAGGAGGCACTATATTCCTGGATTGCTCTTTGATCACAAGAGATGTCCTGCTTCCTTCCCTGTAAAAAAACACCGCATTCATGGAGAACAAAGCATTTGTGGGAAGAGACGTGTATGTGAAATGCGCGAATGCGAAAACTCAAACAGGAGCTGAGCTGTTCGATCTTGATTTCAGAGCGCCGTTTGTCAGGGAGTTTGCGATGTGTGGATGCGCAGCACCTGACTATGCTGATGAGCAAGATCTGTTGCTGCTTGTGGTTGTGTATCAGAGCGAGACAATATTTGCATCTTCAACAACGGACAACGCTTCTGATTCGCAGCAGCGTGGCGCAATGAGCGAACCGTTCATTTCCTTGAATGAAGCTCTGCCCCACATCATTCCTTCAGTTTACAGCAGTTTTCTGATTGACAAAAGCGCTGAGGTGACAGGGGAAGCAAGCGCTTGCGATGTTTGGCTCAAGTCGCTGGATGAAGAAGGAGAAAGAGGGAATGTTGTGCTGAACAGCAGCATCGGAAGCAAGACGAAAAGCCTCGTTTCGTGCTCATCGAGAGTGAAAATGGAATTTCTCACGTTTTTGTTTGGAAGCGCATTTTCTTCTTCTCATTCCAGCTTGTTATTGCTGGCTGATGAAAACTTGTCTATTTCAGACGCAGCATTTTCTCAAGAAGATTCGAATGGAAACTCTGAAATGAAATTGAATTGCTCCATCATTCTCGTTGAGAATGGCAGATTATCGATCAATGGATGCACTTTTTCTTTCTTTAGTCTCAGTTCTTCGTACCTGGCAGCAAGAGGTGTCCAATATTGCTCATATATGAACTTGAACATTTCTGACATGAATTCAAGTGCGTTATTGGACTTCCGCAATCTTGCAAACCTGTTCATGTCTCAGGTGCTTATTTTCAGGTGTATTTTTGATCGATCCCCTCTCGTCCTTCGCAATTACAAAGATTCACAGCTTCAGAACATTCAGATGAAAGGCACTTAGAGCGGATCAAACGTGATTGTGCTTTCCTCAGATAGTTCTGGAGGCCATTCAAACATCCAATACTATCATTCGGAATTCGATGCAATATCTGTGCTGTCTGGTTCTTGGCATTCAATAAAATGCCAAGATTCAGATATTGAGATCATTCTTGGCTATTTCAAACACAATGCTTGGAGAAGGATGTGCAGTGAGCGTGACATAGAATGTTTCGTCATTCCATTTGAAGCAGTCTTCATTTCAAAACGTAACTAGAGATTCGCTTTGTCCGTGTTGCTTGGTTGCTTCATCTTCATCTTTTTTGCTGGAATTGGAAAACTGCTCGAACAAAAAGTGTGTTTCCACATCTGAAAAAGGGAGCATTGAAGCGTTGGCAGATTTGACGGATGTAAACTTATCTTCATGTTCATTTGATGGAGCAACAAGCGCACCAGAGTTGAGAGCGAGCGATGATCGATCAGAAGAGCTGTGCCAGTGGATTAGATCAATGGTTGATCTTCAGAATTGCTCGTGAAGAATATTAGACACGAGCATTGTCAATTCATCTAAAGGAGGGCTGTCTGTATCAGGCGGAAGCATTTCCATCCAATTTGTATTATTCACCAACAACAGACCGAATGTTGCATGCTATCCACACATGAGGAACTTCATCGCCTGCTCTGTCCATGCGCTTCTGAATATTGAAAGTTCGAAAGTCGGGGATGGCTTTCTTCCAAACACCTCGATGTGGATTTCCACCAGTTTGAGAACATTGGAAAAATGGCTTCAGAAAGAGCATCCCGTTCCTCATTCAACAGCTAAATTCAGTGATATCTTTCCAGTAAGGTGACACCCTTGCAGTTGATCTTGCTGGTTCCTTGCTTCTGCATTGCGACTTGGCTCTCCAGGTTGATTCCTTCGATTGAATGGTTCACGAACTCCAGGTGTATCCGCATCTGTCAGAAGAGCTAGCAGGTGAAATAGAGAATCATGAAGCCATTCCTGCATCAATTGTTTCAATGCATCTGAGAAAACAGAAATATCTGCAAAGATCTTGTTTGGAAAGATTGATTCTCTTTCATGACGGAGTCATTCATCCTGAAGAACAGAACTAAATCTGAGCTAAAGGGAGATGGAAAACTTGTTGAAGGAGGGAAAGAAAGAAAAATCATTTTTGCCAATTGTTGAGATTGTGTGTGTTGTATTTGTTGTGCTTCTGCTTGTAATTGTTGCTATTCTGGCTGTTCGATGGAAGAAGGTGAAGAATGAAGCAGATGATCTGAAAGAGATTGTGAATGATAACATCAAAAAGGATCCTAAGGCATTTGAAATGGTAACGATGGAGACATTACTAGTAGAGCAGTGGAGGAGAGCAGTCAAGGAGGTAGAGAAGACTTATTAAGAGAGGTTTGAAAAAAGAAATCTATCAATGAAAATGAAATATGTCCAGTCAATGGAGAAAGTGGCAAAGATGAAAGCTGCATCAACCTGTCGACTCGACTGAGCGCTTCAGAATTATAAACTTAATTTGCTGTAGATCACCCCACGAACATCAAAAGAAACAAATTTTTGTTAAAGATATTTAATTACGTGATGATCACATTTTTTGTTAATGAGAAAAAACAGGACATAAGAATGATAACAAAATGATATTTGCATGCATTTCTATCTCTTTTTATCAAATAAAATCATCTTTAAACATATCTGAAATTTTATTTATGAAAAAGGAAAAATCTCAGTTTTTAAGATTTTTCATTTTTTTGTTGATAAAGTGAAATATGAAACGTATTAATATTATCATAAGTGTTCACTATTTTTTCATGAATTATTTATTTAAGTGTATCGCACTTTATTCAAGTGTCACTTCAACCATTTAAAATAACATGACCTCATTTAAGAAAAACCCAGTTCATTCAAATAAGTTGAATCTATTCAAATGAAAAAAATCTATTCACAATTCATCTATTATCTACCATTTGCTTGAAATTTTGCTATGAACAAATCTCAAACATTGGCAAAATAAAAAAAATTGAAAAACATTTTTCATTTGAAATAAATAATAATATTATTATTATTACGAACAGCCTTTAAAATTTCAATTCCTTTAAAAAAAATTTATGATTTCATAAACAATCACCCATATGTTAATTCAATCTTTTTCATTGAAAAAATTTGATTTAACATATGGGTGATTGTTTATGATAGGAAAATTTAAATGAATTTTGATCATTATTTGAAATACGAGTGAAGCCACAAAACATAATGTTGTGATATAATTGACAACTATTTTTAAACATGAGAATCCTATTTTTTGCAATCGAAGAGAGTTTAGAAAATTGAGAAATATTCAATATTTTTATGATTTGTGCTTTAAAAGCTTAAAAGTCAAAATTTTCCCTCAAATAAACACGTGTCAAACATAGATAATGAAAGATTCATTGTGTTTAAGGTATAATTAAAGTGTTCGTCACATAAACTTTCGAAAAAAAATGAAGTTCTCAACAATAACAGAAAAACAAACAAGTGAGACTTTTCGAAAATATAAATCCTAATGAAAAAAATATTTTTTTTCTCCTTTTAAAAAATTCAATTTCGGTTTTTCTGTTTGGTAAAAATTATAAGAAATTTAAAACTTTGATAAATAAATTTTCAAATGAATAAAAAAAAAAAAACATAATTATAGCTCTTGAAAACAAAAAATTTCCATATTAAGATTTAAAACAAAATAAAATGTCGATTTTTAGTGATCAGAAAATATTTCTTTGAAAAGAATAAACATCAATCTTTTTCTTCTTTTTTTAAACAAATACTTGCACACGTATTAATATATATGAAAAATAAAAAACATAAAAACAAAACAAAACAAAACAATAAAAAAAATTATTCAGTTAAAAAACTGATATGTCGATCTTTTGACGCTCGAGTGCCTCTTCTTCCTGCTGTTCTTCATTCATCGATACAATAGAAGCTTCTGAGTTTTAAATTATTCATTTCAGAATTCAATGAAAAAAAATATAATATAATATAATATAATACAATAAAATAAAATATTTCAAAAAAGAAAAAGTTTCAAAATATTCAATAAAAGATAGTTAACTATAAATGCTTCACACCATCAGAAAAAAAAGAGGATAATTTTACTGGGGTTGCAAGTACTTCATGTTCTGAATCCATTTTTGAAGGATGAAACTTGTCAGAAGGCAAAGGTGATGCCACAGAGGAAACCAAAGAAGAGTCACATTGCTCTGTCTGATTAAATGAATACTGAAGAGGAAAAGAGGAGCTTGTTAAGGGTGATGAAGTCAATTGTGGCGAAGAAAGAGAATTTATCGAATGAATTGGAGAAGAAAGAGCGCTGTGAAAGGACAAAGAAGAAGAAGACGAAGATGAAGAAGACGAAGAAGAATTTGATTGTGAAATGCTGTTATTTTGACGTGAAAAAGAAGAAGGCTGCGATTCCTTTATCGGTGAAAACAGGCAAAAGGAAGAGCTTGACGATGTGGACAAAGGAGTCAAGGGAAGCAAGCTGAGACGAGCTGAAGTGGCTTGTGGCTGTTTGTCAAATGAGGTGAATGGTTCTTGGTGCTCATTTGGCTGACTTAGCAAATTCTTGATGTGAGCTGTGAAAGGCGTGCTTTCAACAGAAGAAGACGGATCTTCAACTTTGGGAAGCATCTGAGAAGATTTGAAAGGAGTTGACAAGACTTCTGCTTTTGGAGCCTCGCCAAGCCACTTCACGCTGTGTTCTTCAGAAACAAGAGAAGAAGCGCTTTTTATTGGGCTCGTAGATTTTTTGTCAAAAGAAGTGGAGGATGAAGAATTTGACGATGAGAGCAAAGAAATGACATTTGTGTTGGTTCCTTCAGCAAGCTGGTCCTTCTTCATCCAACTGGGCATATCCCCTGCCTTTGCCAGAGCTGATGAAGTGTTCCCAATCGAAGAAAAACTGTTTGAATTTGCTGCTGAAGACAAAACATTTGCCGATGAAGTCGAAACAGAAATTGGTGTTTGAATGAATCTATTGCTGCTTGTTTGATCATTCAATTTCAAAGATAATCTTCGTGAAAGAGAAGATTGAAACTTGCTATTTGCGTCATTAGGGGATAAATGATAGACTAAATTGAAATTCACATTGAAAATAGCAATATAAATATTTATTATTGCAAGTTAATTCGAAATTCAAAAAATATAAAAAAAAATAAAAAATTCAAATAAAAAAAAATTAAAATATGCAACTTGCACACGGTGCCGACGAGGGTCATTAAGAGGATAAATTCTTGATATTCTCCGTGTTGAAAACGCGGACTTTGAAATTTGCTTCCACAAGCCATCTATAATACAGTCTGATTCGAAACGTGAGTTTTCATCATTCCTGCGAATAACACGAAAATAAAAAATAATTCAAATGATTCATATTTTCTTTTGTTTTTTTTTAGCAATGAAATAAAATTGTCACACTGCTCGATGTCGGACATTGCCCGCATGATTGCATTTGGAGATGTTAATACTAATCGCTGTTTTTCAGGTGTGTGTGGTTCAACACTCATTTGATTTTTGAGTTGTTGCTTTTTCAATTCTTGCCTTTGCATTGGCAATCTCTTTTCGTTTGGTTTTTTCTGTGTATATTTTGGAATTTTAAAATTATGTAATTTCAGGTTTCGTGATTGATCATGTTTGATTGTAAGATCCTTCTTCTGCTGTTGAATTCTTTCAGAAAGTGCTGGCTTTGATTTTAGAATGGAAAAAGAAGTTTGTTGTGCAGTTTTAGTACCCAAAGACGAATTTTGTTTCTCTTTCCGAATGATTAAATTATTTGTTTGTTTAGAAGAAATGGATCTTCTGTTTGATTGCACAGTATTGTGATTAGTAACCTTTGTTAAAGATATTGGAGGTTGCTTCTTAATTGATTTTGATTGCGTTGGGAGAGTTTTTTGATCCATTTTTTTTATAATTTTGCTCGTATGAATAAATTGTTTAGAAGGAGGCGGTAATAAAGAAACAGATGGTTTGCCAGGAATTGAAGATGGTAATTTTGTGTTGGATTGTAATTTTTTCGATGCTACTTCTGAGTTTTCCAACATTTCTCTTTCAAAATGCAAACAGATGAAAAATTAATAAACATTAATAAAAAACACAATTACATTAATGAAACCTCGAGACATTTCGAGTTTGTGATTTTTCTACCTGCTTTTGCTTGCGCCACAACTCAAGCATTTCTCTTCGCGACAATGTCATGCTCTTTTTCTTCAAATTTGATCCTTTTTCATAAAATGTTATATATTCAAGATCAATATTTTCCAAAAAAAATATAGATTTTCTTTCAAATTTGCATGGGCCATTATAAAGATTGTTTTGCCATTTTTTGTCCTTATTTTTTACAAATATTTTTTGTTTATTTAATGAAAATTTTGCCTTTTTTATCATTTTGCTTCAAAAAGACAAATTCGTTAAGCGCATTGGTCATGGCGCTTTTGGATTTGTATCGCTTGTTAGACATGTTCAGACTAGAAAAAAATATGTTTGGAAAGAAATGCCTTTCGAGAAAAAATCGGAAGTGATTCATATTCGAAAGGAAATGGTTCTTCTTCAAAAACTGAAATCTCCTTTCATTGTAGAATACATTGATTCATTTATTTCTGGATCTTCGTTATTCATTGTTATGGAATATTGCGATAAAGGAGATTTGAAGAGATATATTCGAGATGCCAAAGAAAGAGGATTGAAACTAACGAAAGAGGTTTTCATCAACTTGTTTTTATAAAGAAAGGCTAGTGTTTTTAAAATTTTCAATGTTTGCAGAAACTATGGGATTTTTTGTCACAAATTACCTTGGGCCTTGATTTTCTTCATAGTCATCATATTGTTCATCGTGATTTGAAGCCTGCAAATATCTTTTTGTTTGGGGATTTTAACATCAAACTGGGTTTGTTTCCTTATGCAAGCGTTCTTATTGAAGACTTTTTTTTCGATGGGGAAATATTTATAATGAAAATTGAACAGGTGATTTTGGATTGGCAAAAGAGCTTGAAAGTTCTGATTCTTTGACTCATTCTCGCGCTGGAACACCGTTTGTTAATTTTTTTTCAAATTTGTTCTTGATCTACCTATGTCATATGTTCGTGCGTATATTCTATAATTTGACGTTTGACAGGTACTACATGTCCCCTGAGCAATTTCGAAGAGAAGAGTATTCAACGCCCATCGACATCTGGTCGCTGGGTGTGATTTTGTATGAGCTTGCGACACTTCGTCATCCTTTTCCTGCAGATGACGAAGCATCGCTCGCACGAAAAGTTCTGAATGACCCACTTCCTCCTTTTGACACAGAAGGCGCTTATTCTGAATCCTTTCACAAAGTGCTTATTCAGATGCTAGACAAGGTTTGTAATTCTCCTTTTTGTTTATCTCTTTTATCATTCTCGTGCATTTTCATTATGACCTCTTTACATCTTTTTCTTCATTGATGTTCTCTTTCCCTCTTTTTCTTTCTTTTTCTTTTTCTTTTTCTTTCTTTCTTTTTTTCTTTTTTTCTTTTTTTCTTTTTTTTCCCTCTTTATTTTTATTTCCTCCATTTGTTTATCTGTTTCATATTTGCAACGAACTTCTTTGATCATTACAGGATGCTCAAAAAAGACCAACAACTGGAGACATCTTAACAATCCCAGAGGTACAAGAGCGAGTTGCCTCTTCTCGTGCAAATTTTTCAGTGCGTTCTCATTCAATTTTTGCACATCAACCAAAATTGGGAGGAAACTTAGATGAAATGAAAGTTGATGACAACGAAGGCGAAGAAGACGATGATGATAACGAGGAGGAGGAGGAGGAAGAAGAAGAAGAGGAGGAGGAAGAAGAAGAGAATGAAGAAGAGAATGAAGAGGAGGAAGAAGAAATAGAAGAAGAAACAAATAATAAGGGCTTGAAAAAAGACACTCACAACATAGTGTTCCCATATCCTCAAAAGCCAAAGGTTCGTATTCATCAAAAGCAAAAGAAGATGTCTGGGGATGAATTGTGTGACACATTTGGTGAGCCTGAAAAGTTGCCTGGGTCATTTTGTGAAGAAACTCTGCCTCTTCTACCACCGTTGAGAGAACAGAGGGAAGAAGGTGGGGAAGGGAAGAGAGGAGCAGCAAAACATCGTCTTCTTGGTAGGCATAATGGCATTCGGAATTTTGGGAAAGGGAATGAGAAGGAGAAGAAGGATGATGCTCGTTCATCGCAACCACAATCTCATTTTCCTTCAGATTCCCTCCATTCACCCACTTCTCCTCCTCATTCCTCACCATCTTCTCCTTCATCATCATCATCACCATCATCTGCTTCAAATTCGTTGAATATTGGGAGTCAGCCTCATTTTGAACATCCATGCAGCAGTGCTTCTGTTGTGATTCAACAAGAAGAATGCAAACAAATTCCTCTATCGTCGTCGTCGTCGTCGTCGTCATCATCATCATCATCTTCATCATCATCATCTTCTTCTTCATATTCCTCTTCATATATGATCTCGAATTCGAGTAGTTGTGATTGTGATTGCAATTGTTCATCGGCCAGCCAGCCATCTGCATCGCAGTTGTTTCTGTCTGGCAGCACACAGTTTGAGAGTATCTACCACACGCCGATGCTGTCGAAGATTCCCTTTGGAAGTGCTTGTGAAGGATCTGATTGCTCTTGTGTGCAGATGCCTTTTACGCCTCCACATCCTTCAGACACACTGCCTCTTCCTCCTCTTCCACCTCTTCCACCAACCCTCCCTCAACCTCCTCCGCCACCTGCAATGTTATCATGCATGATGAGGCATCCACTCAGAGGAACAGATTGTTCTGAGACACGTCAATTTTCTTCTTCTTCCGCAACAATTATATCTGCAGATGGTTCTGCTATTTCGAGAGAGAATTCGCTTTCTTCACCCAACACACACCACGCAAACACCCCTTCGTTCACTGTTACATCTCCATCTGTTACTATCCTTCAGCCATCTGTCGGAACTTCCTCGTCTCCTCAATCTGAAAAATCTTCTTCTCTCTCACCTTCTTCGCATTCTTCTCCTTCGTTGCGTTCACCTCCACCTCCTTTTCCTCCTCCTCCTCCACCGCCGCCACCACATCCTCCACATCCACCATCTTCGTCATCGTCGTCACTTCCACCACCTCCTCTTGATCGTCTGAATCAACCACTTTGCATGCCTTCGTTTCGTTCTTCGCAAAATTCTGTTAATTCAACAATTTCAGCAGTTCAAAGCGGATTTTCTTTACTCGAATCTCCAAATGTTTGTTCTTTGCAACAGCGTGGTAATTGCTTATCGTCATGTCCTTCGTCGTCCTCTTCCTCTTCTTCCTCTTTAATTGATGAAGATCCGTTGATTGAGTGCGAATTTTGCCATAACACAGTTCGCTTCAACGATTACATCGAGCATCTCTCACAGTTCCATCCAAACATAGCTGGCATCACCTCCACACTTTCTCATCATTCAACGACCTCATCGTCGTCCTCATCACCTTCTTCTTCTTCATTTTCCTCCTCCTCTCCAAATTCTAATGCAACCAACGCTCTGCATGCTGCTAGCTATTCTCCTTCCACTGGAGACTCGTCTCGTCTGGCACATCTCGCGCCATCCACAACATATCCAACTTACTCACCTTCTTCTCATTCCTCTCTTTCATTTTCTCCTTCTTTGGACTCTCTCAGCCACTTTCACCTTCGCGACCAGCAACGCACTGACTCTTCTTTTTCCTCTTCTTCTCCATCATCCTCATATCCTTCGACATTCTTCTTCAATCCCCTGTCTGAATCTCACGCTCTGCCACAGACGATAAAAGAGCAGATTGGCATTCTGAGGACGGCAAACAGCAGAGTAGGTCTGATTGGCTCGCTGAATGCACTGTTAGAGGAGGTAAGTGTTGCAGGAGAGGAGATACTGAAGCAGGTGGTGGAGGCAGGGATAGTTGCGGACATGGCTGGGGTGCTGCGGAAGTACTCACAGAGGGATAGCATGGACCGGGAGATCTGTGCCATGTGCTGCCGAGTTCTTTCCGTTGTGCTGGAGAGGCAGAAAAGGTCAAGTCAGGCAGCTGTGAAGGGAGAGGTGGTGGAGTCGATGGTGAGGTTGATAGAGGAGAAACTTGGGGGAGATGTTGAGAAGGAGTTTGTGAATGTGCTTTATGTGCTTTCGCGAGTGGGAAGTGGAGTAGCAGAGGAGATGGTTGGTGCGAATGTGTTGCCGTGTCTAGTGGGGTTGTTGAGACAGAGGAACCGAGCGATTGTGCGGAGGAGTGTAACTACGCTTTCGAATGTGATAATCAAAACTGGGTTGCTTGTGGAAGCAAGTGAGCCACATCCTCACCGGGAGGAAGTAGAGGCAGTGGGCGGAGTGGAGGAGTTGATGAGGCTGTTTTCTGGATCTGCAAGCATGCAGGTGAAGGAGTATGCGGCTGAGTGCATCTGCGAGCTGATGCGGGGTGTTGTTCTGGAACAGCGGATGATTCCTGTGGTGGCGTCGCTGAAAGTACTGTGCTTCTCGCAGGAGACGGTGAGTACGAACGACATTGGGGCATTGTGTTCGCTAGCAACTCATCGAGGCTTGTGAAATTGTTTTTTATTTCCCACTGTTTTATTGATAAGTTTCTTAATCATCTTTCAATTTTCTTTTTTTTTTTTTTGTGTGTGTGAACTTTTAATTTGTTTATTGCGACTGTTTTGCATCCACATATCATTCAGGTAATCACGAAGAGCTGCTGAAAGACGATTTCCTCGAGAATCTTATATCTTTTATTGTGTATGCATGCTATTTCTTCTTTTGAAAAGTTGAAATCACATTTTAAAATTTTTTGTCGATTTTTTCTTTTCATTTTTCTTCTGACTGTTTGAAAAGTGTATGCACGAAGCATGAGTTTGTGTGTGCTGCAATTGATTTTGTGATTATGATGTTTAAGAAGGGAGAAAGCAGCACTCGGGGTGCGATAACAAGATTGGCTCCGAACGTGGTGGAGGAGCTGCTTCATAGGGACGATGTGAACATCCAAACACGGTGCATCCTGTTGAAATCGCTTTTTGAGAGCGCAGATTCTGAAGAGATGGGTTGATGCTTTTGCAATGATTCATGGGTTAGCGATTTGTGTGAGGGAAGAAAAAACGTTAAGTTGAAGTGTTTTTCTGGAGCTTTTTGTTTGCGATTGAATTGCTTCAAGAAATTGAATTTGATTTTTGCTTGGGTTTCATATTTTGTGAGAGCAATTTTTGATGTTTGCGTTTTGAGAAACAAAAAAAAAAACAATGTTTTTGCGAAAACGATATTGTGTTTGATATTAGATAACCGATTATTTAGAGCAATGATTTGCGGTTCACTGAATGAATTGCAAACAAAAAAGCTGAATCAAACAATCTTGCTCAATTCAAAAATGGTTTTAAAAATGTAATGTTGTTCAAGCTTTAAAAAAAAAAGAAATCTCCTTCAAAAATTTATTTCTTACATATTTTCCAATGCAGATTCAATAAAGAAGAACGAAATAGAAAAAATATTGAAATGAAGAAAATGAACTCGATAAACCAAAGCGATAATTTTTGAAATCATAAATTGTTCATTATCTATGAAAAATTGAATTAAGAAAAATAATTCCAAAATGAACTTTAAAATTTCACTTGTTGCTATCTGAACAGTTTAGAAAATTCAAACATAAACGAACACTAAATATTCTTTCAAAAGACAAAACGTCAAAATTGCATCCTATTCACCTCACGCTGTGTAATTGAATCGCCCAGAAACAATTATTCAAAGAAAACTGGAAAATGGAATTTAATATTTTTTTAAAATTATTAACTTCTAATCTGTATTCAACTATTATGAAGTCATTGTGAATTCATGCTTCATAAGGAAAATTCAACTTTTTTCTTTTTTCATTATTAATTCACACAACTCACAATCCCATCGATGGAACCATCCTCCCAAACCTCAACAGTCCATTCACTTCTTTCTCTGCCTTCAACTCTTCTTTCCTCCACCAAACACGCTCTTCATCAAATGATCCTGTTGAATATATCGGATCCGAAACTCAAAAAAAGGAATTAAGAAGATTATCCTTTACTGCTTTGAATAGCTATCGCTTTGAGTGGTGCGAATGGAATGATTCAACTGGTGGATCTTCATCTGGCGGTGCACTTTATGTTTATTGTGCAAATGCCAATCTCACAATCACTTCCTGTTCATTCAACAAATGCTCAAGTAACGGATACGGTGGAGCGTTATATTGTAATCTTTCGTTGAAGATTGATATCGCAAAATCCAATTTCACAAGTTGTTCTGCTTTACATGGAGGAGCAAATTGTTTATCTACTCCACAATCAAATTCTGTTTGGACGTTCTCAGATAACAGAGTGGAAAATTGTAAAATAACAGATTGGTGTGGAACTGGTTGGTTTTTTGCCATCAGCACCTTATCTTCAAACGGTCAATTTTTGTTTTCTGAATGCAAGTGCATCTCAAATTCAGGTGGTGATTCTGCAGGCTCTCTCACATTTCATTGGCCTCCGAATAGCAAGCCCAACCTGTTTTCAATCATTGAGTGTCAGTTCATCAATAATATGTTAACTTCATCATCCACTTATGGCGGAGCAGGAATATACTTTGATGGAACTTACTCTTGGATGAATGGAATAAAATTCATCACATTCTGCTTCTTCGATGGCAACACTGCCACAAATGGAAGAGGAAATGACGTGTTCTTCAGTGGTAATGCCATCACCCAATCCCCATTTGAGAATTGTGGCTCAACAACTCCAACTAAAAGAGTGTATAATAATGGACAAGCTGATAATGCTGAATATAATGGCTGGCTTCCAATCATCAACCAGAACAAAATCGTTTCTAACAGCGGAACTGATGTCGATGTCTGTGGCAGGCCCCAACAGACCCCATGCGCCACCATCGAGTATGCCCTCAACGGCTTCATTTCCCTCCTCCACGACGCCTCTCTCACCCTCCTTTCCTCAGCATTTGTTCCTTCTCAAACACTAACTTTCGAAGCGGTTGACACCATAATCACTTTGACAATGAACTTTTTCTAATTTCTATATTATTCCTTACATTTTCTTATTTTCACCATTTTCCATATCATAGAAAAATTCATAATCTTTCAAAGCATTTCATTTGAGGAATATATCATCACTTATCTTTCATAGAGCCCAAAATCAGCACAGATTATATTATTTCTTTGTCATTTTTTCATCCAATTTCGCTTCTTCATCAAATGAAAATAAAACTCGTTGCTAAATGGAATCTTCCCTTTTCCTTTCTTCAAAAATAATTCCTTCAAGCATATTCGAAGGTTTTCCACAATTATAATTTCCTCACCTTTCCTATTCAGATGTCAACCTGATATTCGTCCCATTTTTTATATAGAATTATCCTTCAATTATTTGTTTTCAAATAAATTATGTTCTCCTCGTTTAATCATCCTCTCATTCCATTGAAGGCAAATGACGTTGTGAAATTTGTCGAAGGTCATCCTCGTAATCATTCGCCTCAAACATCCTATCCTGTCCTGTTCTTTATGTTTTCGGTGAATTCTTTCAACTTCCAAATGAAAAATGTCAGATTCGATCTTTATAGATTGTGCGCCCAATGTCGGCTATTCTTGGTTTGATATTGAATCACTTCCATTGACATATAATTTATACAGATATTTCGTTATAGAATAAATAATCCTTTTCCGTTTCAGAAAAGAAAATAAAAGATGAGGTATGGTGCTGCATTTAACAGGAGTTGAATGAATTTGAATAAACATTATTTTTGTTGATCATCGAAGAAGGGGTTGAAGAATACGATGAAAATGAAATGAATGAATTCGTCTTGACGGTTTTTTTTCATCACGAGAATCGTGAATGAAAAGATGGATAATTTTGCGATTGATCTTCCGAGATGAAGAAAAGAAAATGAAACATTTTTTGGTTCAATTTGGTGACTCCTCTGAATTGAATGGTATAAATGCATCAGATGGTTGATTCCTCGATGCAACGCAGCGTGAGTAAAAATTACACAGAAAAATGAAAGGAAGAAGAAGGCAAAGAATTTGAGGAAGAGGATGAAGGAGAAGGAGAACCACTACGATAATGAGGAGCATATGTATTGATGATGATGATGATGCTGATGATGATGATGATGATGAAGATGTTGAAGAAGGTGAAAAAGATGTTGAAGAAGAAGAAGGAGACTACGATGATGAACGAAAAGAATAAGTTGATTAAAGGTTGAGATTTGCTTATGAAAATGATAACAAATGAAAACAGAGTGTTTCGATGAATTTTCTATTTTTTCTCTTCTTTTATTTTTGTGTGTTCATATTACAAACAAAAGTTTCCAACTCCTCCCTTTCCGTCCGCTCAACCATCTTCAAACACACTCAAAACCCCATCGATGGTGCCATCCTCCCCAACCTCAACAACCCATCCACTTCCCTCTCTGCCTTCAACACCTCTTTTCTTCACCAAACACGATCTTCATCAAATGGCCCTATTGTACATGTTGGAACAGAATCTCAAAGAGCGAAACCTGGAAGACTGACTTCGTTTGATCTGAACAGTCATCGCTTTGAATGGTGTGAATGGAATGATTCAAATGGACAAAATGATTATGGTGGTGCTCTTAAAGTTGTTTGCGAAAATGCCAACCTCACAATCACTTCTTGTTCATTCAATAATTGTTCAACAAATGTATCCAATGGTGGAGCGATATACACTTACTGTTTGCAGAATGTGAACATCACAAATTCCAATTTTTCAAACTGTTCTGCCACTCGCGGAGGTGCAATTTGCATTGATGGAAGACAATCATCTTCTGTTTATTCGTTTTTAGACAACAGAGTTGAAGGTTGTAAAATAAATGGTACTGTTGGAACTGGTTGGTATTTTTATATTGAAGATTTTTCATCAAATGGTCAATTCTTGTTCACAAAATGCAAGTGCATCTCAAATATCGGAGGTGATGCAGCTGGCTCATTAACATTTTCTTATCCTCCACAAAATAAACCAAATCAATTTTTAATAAATGATTGTCAGTTTATGAATAATAAATTGACAAGTTCATCAACACGAGGTGGCGCTGCAATGTTTTTCAGAGACACATATTCTTGGATGAATGGAATAAAATTCATCACATTCTGCTTCTTCGATAGCAACACTGCAACTAATGGCAGAGGGAATGATGTATTCTTCAATGGAAGCAGCATCACTCAATCTCCTTTCCAGCAATGCGGTTCAACAACTCCAACAAAAAGAGTGTGGAATGCAGGAACTGCAGATAGCAGTGTGTACAATGGATGGCTTCCAATCATCGACCAGAACAAAATCGTTTCTAACAGCGGAACTGATGCTGATGTCTGTGGCAGACCCCAACAGACCCCATGTGCCACCATCGAGTATGCCCTCACTGGCTTCATTTCCCTCCTCCAAGACGCCTCTCTCACCCTCCTCTCCTCAATATTTGTTCCCACTCAAACACTCACTTTCTATGCAGTTTACACAAAAATCACTGGAAATGATGAACATTTTCTAATTTCATTAAAATTTCTTCCATTTTTCACAAAATAGAAAAATCCTTGAGTTTTCATCCCGTTTTCATTTGAAGAATATATCATCACTTGTTTTTTCATATATCATAAACTCATATCACATAAAAACATTTCTTCGATATTTCCTCTTCGAATTTCTCCTTTTCATCCAATGAAAATAAAGTTCTTTGCTTCAAAGAATCATCCGTTTTCCTCTCTTCGATCATATCAGAAAGTTTTTCAAAAACATCAATTTTCATCAGCTTTCTTATTCCAACTTGTTAGTATCCAATTGGAGCAAGAATCTCATATAATTTCTTTTCAAATAAGCCTTTCCCTCTAAATTCCTTTTCCTCTTCATTTCATTTCCAACAATTTGCTCCAGTTTCGTAGATGTGTAACCTGCCGAAGTCTATTTAGGAACCCAGTCATTCCAAACAAAAATCGCTTCAATGCCCTTTCTGTTTTCACTGCAAATGCTTCAGCTTCCAAATGAAAAAAGTCAAACCTATCTTCCTTTTTTTTTTTTATTTTGCGCTGCTAATAGCCTATTCTCCTCTAAAAATTACTTTCATTTCGTTGTCTCATAATTTCGGCTGTTATTCCGCGATTAAATGAATATTCTTTTTGTGTTTCCAAATTGATGCTGAAGGCGAAGCGTGCTGTAAAGTCTGAGGGTGGTTGAATGAAATGAAAAAATCAAGATTATTTTTGTTTTTCATCGAAGAAGGCATTGAAGAAGAATACGAATTTGAAGATGGTGCACTTGATAGGAAAGGACAAGACGCAGAAGATATTGAAGATGTTGAAGAAGTTGAAGAAGAATACGAAGAAAATGACGAGGAAAATGACGAGGAAAATGACAAATAAGGTGAAGAAGAAGAAGGGGAAGATAAATATTTATGGTGTTTGAGAAATATATAAAAAATGCAAAAATGTTTCCGCAGAAGGAGGATGGTGTTATGTGTGTTGTCAGTTGATTATAAAAAACTTTTTCGATAGGTTGATTTTGGTTGAAAAAGAATTTCATAATCTCCATTATTGTATTGGACAAATTGATGCGACGTATCAAAATCGGTAATCCACGAATCAGTGGTTGATTTTGAGTGATTGTCAAACACTTCTTGGCTCAAACAGGAAATGAAGTTGAATAATTGTCGCTTAAAATACAAACAAAATAAACATCTGATGAAGATATTGGCAAAGAAGAAAATGAACACGAGCACGAAGACGAAGACTAAAAAGAAGAAGAAGAAGAAGAAGAAGGGGAAGAAGAAGGTGAAGAAGAGGGTGAAGAAGACGAGAAGATTGAAAGACGAATAATCAGTCAAATAATATTGTCAAAAAAGATGATGAAAATAATTTGAATGATGTTGTCAGTTGGCAAAATATAACATTTGATAAGTTGATTTCAGAAGGAATATAAAACCCCAATAACAAATAATATTGGCCAATTAGCATTTATTTATCAATGAAAACTGATATCCTCAGTTCATTTGCAAACTTTGTGTGGTTTCATTTCCTTCTCTCCAAAAACAAAAAATTATGATGTTTGTCTGTTGGTTCTGAAAATACAAAAGGCATCAAATGAAGATGAATACGAAGATGAAGAGGAAAAGGAAGAAGTTGAATAAGGTGAAGAATATGATGCAGAAGTATGTTGTATTGCTTGTTTTGAGGTTGGTGTTGATGGATCAGATGATAAAGACGAAGATAAAGACGAAGAAAATGAAAAAAAAGGGTAAGAAGTGTTGTGTATAGAATGTGTCTGTCGGAGTTATAGAAGCTTTCAGATTGCATTTCTCTGAATGAGAATGTTCTCATTGGCTTATTTTGGAATTCATGGGAAAACGATGATGGTTGAAGGAATTAAACAGCAAGGAAAAGAGGAAGAAAATAAAAAAGATGAAAATGAAGAAGACGAAGATGAAGCAGCAGAAGGCGAAGACGACGAAGAGAGTGGAGAAGAAGAAGAGGTTAATGGAGTTGAAGAAGTTGAAGAAGGCGAAGAAGACGAAGAAGAAGCTGTGTGATGTGATGAAAATGAATGAACTGATGAGTTGATTGAAGGTTGAGATTTGCGGAAATGAATATAAATAAAAACTAAGATTTTCGATGAAATCATTTTTTCTTCTTTCATTTTTGTTTGTTTTTCTTGCAAGCAAAATCCTCCAATTCAACCATCTTCCTCCTCACCCACAACCCCATCGATGGTGCCATCCTCCCCAACATCAACAACCCATCCACTTCTCTTTCTGCCTTCAACACTTCCTTTCTCCACCAAACACGTTCTTTATCAAATGATCCCGTTGAATATATTGGTTCTGAGTCTCAAAGAAAGGAATTAAAAAGATTGCCCTTTACTGGTTTGAACAGCTATCTCTTTGAGTGGTGCGAATGGAATGATTCAAGCAGTGGATCAAGTGACTGGGGTGGAGCACTGCATGTTTCTTGCACGAATGCAAATCTCTCAATCAGCTCTTGTTCATTTTTCAACTGTTCGAGCGGCGACGAAGGAGGAGCCTTATTCTGTCAAAATTTGTTGAAAATCTCTCTCACAAAATCCAATTTCTCGAGCTGTTCAGCTGCTCATGGAGGAGCAGTCACCTCATGGTATCCGCAATCAAATTCTGTTTGGACATTCCAAGATAACAGAGTCGAAAGTTGTTCAATAACTGATTGGTGTGGAACTGGCTGGTATTTTAGGCTCGAAAGCATGCCTTCTAATGCTCAATTCCTGTTTTCCAAATGCAAGTGCATTGCTAATTCTGGTAAAGATTCTGCTGGCTCTTTAACATTCAGTTGGCCTCCACAAAATAAACCAAATCAATTTTTAGTTAATGATTGTCAGTTCTTAAACAACAAATTGACATCAACTTCAACTTCATGGGGAGGAGCTGCGCTGTGTTGCACAGCAACTTATTCCTGGATGAATAGTATAAAATTCATCACATTCTGCTTTTTCGATGGAAACACTGCCAAAAATGGCAGAGGGAATGATGTGTTTTTCAATGGTAATTCCATCACTCAATCTCCATTCCAGCAATGTGGCTCAACAACCCAAGCAAAAAGAATGCAGATTAATAAAACTGCAGATTATCAGACTTTCAATAGCTGGCTTACTCTCATTTTTTCTTTCTTTATCATCGCCTCTCATCTCTTTCCTTCTTTTCTCTCTTTTTTCATATTTTTGATTTCTCTTGTAATTCATCGTATTGTCTTCTTTGTTGTTCTGCTTTTCAATTTTTTCGCTTCTCAAGCATCTTCCTTTTCTTATCCAAATAATCTCTTTTGTGCTGTTCAACCTTCCTTCTCTTCTCAAATTTTATTTCCAACTCATATTTGAAATTCATTCATCTTCTTCCTTTCATTCAAAAAACCCCTCTTCCATTTTCTCTATTCTATTTCCTTTCCAGTTCTCCTCTCAAAACACGCTCTTCATTCTCATTCTCTTTCTCTTTCTCCTCTTCTTTCATTCTTCTTCTAACTCTTGTTTTTATTTCTGATTATTTCCTTCAGCCGCAAAATTTCTCCGTTTCTTCATTTCGTTCATGATCTCTGACGATGAAACAGATCATGAAGAAATTCGATCAGATGAAGTGAATGAAGAAGAAGAAGAAGCGTGTGAAATGTTGTTGATATATTTGAAGAAGATGATGATGATGAACGGATTGAATGTGATTATTAATTGTTGAAAATTGAGAAGATGAGCGTCAATTAATGTCAACGGAGAAATTCATTGAAATTCTCTTCTTATGTTCCTTTTTCTTCTTGCAAACAATAGCCTCTGAACATTTTTCACTTTCAGCTCAATCTCTTTCTCTCTTTCCATCTAAAAATATGAAAAATTGAGCGTTCCCTTTTTCATTCCATGCCTTCTTCTTTCACTTCCCTTATTTCACTCAAATTATCTTTCCTCAAAAATAATTATTTGTCAAAGCCCAATGCCAAGCATCTTCGAAATATCTCGCATTTCATCTGTCCTTCTTTATTCTTCCTTCCCAACTTTTCTTCTTCAAAGCCATCTAATCCTTCATTCTTTCAGCATTCTTAAAACAAAATAATAATTACTTCAAAAAATAACAATATCAAACCTTCAGAACCAATGCTCAAGTCAATAACTCTATTTTATCCAATTGGCAACTGTTTCCCCTCAATAAAAATTCATAATTCCTTCCTTTTTCGAATGTTTCATCATCTGATTCGCAAATAATCCTTTCCAGAAGTCATTTCCCCATCAAATGCAGCGATTTCTTGCTCTTCTGAAAATGTGAAATTTTTGATTTCTGCTCAAATTCCATTCTCATCATTGAAAAATGTCCTGTTTTTCGTCGGAAAATATCATCTCCAATTCCCTTCCCAATCCCTTCACCCTGGGCACTTTCCATATGAATTCGCTCTCCCAACTCCATAGCCACCATGCACAACGAGATATCCCGCTTTCATTCATTTTCATTCTTTTCCACTTCCTGCCCTGAAAGAAACACAAAATACATCAAAAGGCAAATATTCATATAAATAAAAATAAATAAATGTCAAACTGAACTTCGACTGTGTTTTGCCAAACACCCTCATTTCCACAACAATCATCATTCAAAAAATAAATCAATCTCTTCATTTCAGTCTCAGAATGATTGAATACAGCACGGAATGCATCTCCACAAAATACATTGTATATCTCACTGGAGGGTCTTCTCAGCCCGTACACATTGTGGTGGATGTCCAGAGGGGTTTTTTCTGTTTTTGGCATGATCATCTCCTTTAATAATATTCTCAACCACCAAAAGAAGTATTTGATGTTTATCTCATCAACACCTTGCACAGGTGGAATATGGGGCAGAGAAGAGATGGAAGAATATTTTTTGTGGCAGGGGGTGGGAGTTGCTTGTTTTTTTGAATGTTTATATTTCAAGAGGGGCTTTTGAATGAAAGAAATTCTGAGACAAAGGGGTGGGGAAGAGCAAGTGGAAATTTGGAGGAAAATGTAGAAAATATGTAGAGAAGTGACTGGGGATGATGAAAGAGGACTGATTGTTGATTGGAGATATGGATTTTGAAAAGAAAGAAAAGGGGTTAAAGTGGAAAAGAGGAGGAATATTCTGAAGTGTTCAAATGGAAAGGGGTGTTTTTTTATGAGAGGAGAAGGTATTTTGGAAGAGATGGGGAAAGATGAAGAAAAGGAGGGGATTGATATTTTTTGATGATTTTGCGAGCTGAATGGAAGAGGAAAATTGGAAAGGAATGGAAATTAAGAAATATTTTCATTATTTGTTTTTGAGGGGAAAGGAGAGGAAATCGCAAAAAGAAAGTGAATTGACTTTGAAGAAATACAGCAAGAGTGATTTCCACAATCTGTTCGTCACAAATATTGTGATTGAATTTTTCAAGCCAATCAGAAGTTTATACATCAAGTGAGACGTTTTGGCCAACCAACGACATCGCACAAAGCGTTCTCATCATCTTTCTCAGTAATGCCAGTTGACTGATTGCACACTTCTCTGTCACATCATTTCTTCTTCCTCCTCATCGTTTCCTTCTTCTTCGTCTTCTTCTTCGTCGTAGTCTTCTGATAATCCTCCTTCATTCAATCGATCATCTTCCTCATTTCTCGATTTACAAACACAAAATTCGCTTTCTCACAATTCACTTGCTTATTCAGCGACAAGCACACCTGTTATGAATCGCATGGCCAAAAACACGCAAAATCTTCTTCAGTCAACCATTTCTTCTTCTTCTTCTTCTTCTTCTTCTTCTTCTTCTTCTTCTTCTTCTTCTTCTTCAACTCCTTCTTCGATGAACATCAAAAATGATACTGTTTTTTTCAGTTCGTTCAACTCCCATCGAATTCAGGGCCAAGCCTCATCTTTCATTCTTACTCAGAAAGACAAAAGGATTATTCATTCTTTCACAGAATAACAGCTGAAGTCATCTGCCAATGGAAGTGATTCTCCACAAAGCAAAAAATAGTTTGCACGTTATCAACAACTGAATCAATTCTGGCTTTTTCATTTGGAAGCTGAAGCATTTGAAGAGAAAGAAAAAGGGCATTGAAGCGATTTTTGTTTGGAATGAATGAGTTTGAAAATAGCCTTCGACTGATTACACAGCTACGAAGCAACAGCGAATTATTGCAAATGAAACGATGAGGAAGAAAAGGAATCGAGAGGAAAAGACTTATTTGAAGGGAAATTTCAAAGAGGTTGTTGCACTAATCGGACGCGAACAAGTTGAAATCGGAATGTTGAGGAAATTAATGTTTTTGAAAAACTTTCTGATAAGATCGAAGAGAGGAAAACGGAAAATTGCTTTCAACAATGAGCTTTATTTGCATTGGATGAAAAGGAGAAATTCGAAGAGGAAATATCGAAGAAGTGTTTTTATCTGGGCTGATTTTAGACTTCTCGAAAGACAAGCGATGATATGTTCTCGTATTGAAAAGAAGATGATAGGTGTTGGATATTTCTCTGATATGGAAAATATTCAAAATTAATAAATGGAAGAAATTCTGATGAAAACAGAAAAAATACATCTTTTCAAGTGATATTTATATTTGGAGAACGGAATGTGAGAGTCTTTGTGGGAGTGAAAGTGGAGACGAGAAGGGTGAGGGAGGCATCGCTGAAGGGAGCAACGCATCCGAGAGCATATTCCACTGTGGCACAGGAGCTTTGCTGTGTTTTGCCGCAGGCATCGACATCACTTCCATTGCTGGCAACGATTTTATTCTGGTTGATGATTGGAAGCCAGTCATTATACACAGCATTATCAGCTTGTCCATTATTATACACTCTTTTTGATGGGGTTGTTGAGCCACAATTCTCAAATGGGGATTGGGTGATGCTGCTTCCATTGAAAAACACATCATTTCCTCTTCCATTTGTAGCCGTATTGCCATCGAAGAAACAAAATGTGATGAATTTTACTCCATTCATCCATGAATATGGTGGAAGGAAGCAAATTGCAGCACCACCATAATTGGCAGAGGCAGTCAATTTGTTGTTTATAAACTGGCAATCATTGATCAAAAACTGACTTGGTTTGTTATTTGGAGGGTAATGAAATGTTAAAGAACCAGCAGCATCACCACCAGAATTTGCGATGCACTTGCAGTTTGTGAACAGGAATTGGCAAGTTGAGGTCATATTATTGAGCCAAAAATACCAACCTGTTCCACACCAGTATGTTATTGAACAACTTTCCACTATATTATCGGAGAATGTCCAGACAGAATTGGATTGAGGATACCTGATGCAATTCGCTCCACCGTGTTCAGCTGAGCAGCCCGTGAAATTTGATTTTGTCATATTGATTTTCAACAAGTAATGGCTGTATAATGCTCCTCCGCCACATTCTTTTCCTGTGCAATAACAATTGTTGAATGAACAAGAAGTGATTGTGAGATTTGCATTGGTGCAAACAACTTGAAGTGCCCCACCAGATGAAGAGCCACCATTTGAATCATTCCATTCACACCACTCAAAATGATGGCTGTTCACATCAAACGAAGTCAGCCTACCTGGTCTCTTTCTATCAGTTTCATTTCCAATATGAACCACAGGATCATTTGATGAAGAGCGAGTTTGATGAAGGAAAGAAGCATTGAAGGCAGAGAGAGAAGTGGCAGGGCTGTTGATGTTGGGGAGGATGGCACCATCGATGGGGTTGTGGGTGTGGAGGAAGATGGTTGAGTGGATGGAGAGGGATGAGTGAAGAGAGAAGGAGGGAATTGTATTGGTGTTGGTGTTGGTGGAAGAGGAAGAAGAGGAAGAAGTGGTTGGGGTGAATGGGTTGAGTGAGTGGGAGGGAAGAGATGGAAGTGATAGAGGGGATTGGGGAGAGGAGATGTTGGAGAAGATGGTGTTTGATGAATGAAAAAAGCCATATTAAAAGAGCTTTTGTGTTTGTTTATGTTTGAAGCCAAATTATTGTTCATGATATAAAAATCATATTTGAAGTGTTTTCATTCAATTTTCATGCAAATCTATTTTGTTTTCTGTGATGAAAGATCAAAAATTCAATTGAATGATTGTTCGTTTCTCGTTACAAATTATTTATTTTGTTTCATTTTCATAAGTATTTTTTTTTTTCATTAATGCATTTGAAAAACAAAAAAACCATATTTTTTTTTGAAAAATGCACAAATCAAACGATTGATTATCAATACAAAACAGTTTCATCATTTTGTGAGATTTATTTTCATTCATGAAAAGAACATCAAAAAAAGATTTCATTGTTTAGTGAATAAACATTTTGCATTTTCTTGGTATTTTCCAATAAAACTTAACAAATCTGATTCACCTTTGATAGAATTGAACATTTGAGTTTTTCAAAGATGAATTCAATAATTTCAAAAAAAGAATATTTATAATGAATTGGGTTGATGATTTTCTGAGGATTTTATTTCATTGAATATGGTTTATGAAAAACACATTAATGAGTATTATTTTTGTAGAAGGGGAAAAAAATTGAAAAATTGATTCTTAGTCCAATAACAGTTGAGCAAATAAATTTTGTCTATCCTTTTTATTTGCTTTGAAATACAACTTCAAAACCCATTCAACAACAAATACATTTTTTCTTCAATTCTTTAATGAAATATTCACAAATTTTTGTCTCTTTCGTACAAGATAATCTTATTTTCTTTTCTTCAATTTTTTTTTCATTTTTTCTCATTTTTCATTTTCAACACCATTCAGTTTATTTGATTGTTTTTGAATTGAAGCAAAAAGACAAATGACAAACGATTGCCAAAAGGGAACGAAAACAGAGAATTTTCAAATTGATTGAAAAACCGATAGATAATTACAATTCAGATTTTCTAAATTATGCAAAATTATTTTTGAATATTCGGCTTGAATGTTATTCAGGTGAAGATAAATAAAGGATATTATTATCGAATTTCTTTTCCAACTCACTTTGCAACTCAAAAATAGATATGAAAAAGAAATTTGAAAATATTCCTGATGTTAATATTCATTTTCGTAATATTTTATGAGTTGGAACTGAAATTTGATTGAAATATTAGGTTTTCATTTTCGAAAGAAAAATTTGAACAAATGGGTTAAACAAATGAAAAATTGGAATTCATTTTGATTTCGTCTGATAAAAGCCAACATGTATTTGAATTTGTGTTGAAATGCTTTCATTAATTAAAAGACATATTGATGATCACGTTTTCATCATAGTTTTCAAAAACTGTGAAATGAGATTATTATAGCGGGGAAAAAATATGGTTTAACTTTAGATGAATTGAAAATAAAAAAAAACTCCTATTCATGTTTCATTATCTTTTCATCAAAAATGGACAAAAAGAACGAGAGTTGGCTCAAAATGAACCAAATATAAATTATTTATTCAAAAGATCTTGTTCATAATCATTGAAGCGTTTGAGCAAAAACAAATAATGTTCAAATGTTTGATTAGAAATATTGACTGGAAAAAATCTGTAATTTGTCATTAACGTATTGTGCCTTAAAATATGAAATGAAAAGTTGTTGATCAATTTTGTGAAACACAACGTTAAACGATAAAACAACAAGAAAAATTTTTTTTTGTTTTTGAAATATCAGCATCATTCAAGATAATATTCAAAAATTGTTCATGAATCAGAATAAAAACTTCATCTTTGAAATCAAATGGATAGTTTGCAGTGTTATCATTTTTTATTTTGATAGCATTTATTCCAATTTGATGATAACAGTCTTTTCCATTTGAAGAATTGAATATTCAGCTTTCCTCATGATATTACACAATTTTCTTTATTAATGAAAAAAAGAATTCATGGTTAAAATAATTCATTAATGCACAAATTCTGTACGAATCAAATTCTTAATGATACAATCATTGTTATAATCCTTTATTTGGGTGATTCTTTTTGAAAAGTCACTAATGTTTAATTTTCTAATACTTCAAAATTTTCATATTTTGCTAAATACTTTGTTAACAAATATCAAACTTCACATTAATAGAATCTATCACTTGATAATGTTATTTCAAACATTCTTGAGGAGATTTGTGAGCTGAAACTGAAATTTGAGCAAAATATGAAATTTTTGAAGCATTTGAAAATTAAACATTTGTGACTTTTCAAAAAGAATCACCTATTTAATTGTAATTTTGTCATAAAGCAAAGTGCGTTTTTCTTTTGAAAAGTCGCAAATATTTAATTATCAGGTTCATTGAAATTTTGCATTTTATCATTAATTCTTTCAATTGAAATGTCATAAAGAACCCTTTAACAAATTGTGATTTAAAAAATTTCCAGTATTTATTAATGTTTATTTCAGTCAACTTAGACAGATCGATTGTTTGAATTCAAGTTGAAAAATCAAATTTCGATTAAATTGAAAATTGAATATTGCCGACTTTTCAAAAAGAATAACACAAATGAGCTTATCAAAACGGACTCGAGAATAAAAAAATACTCGTGAAAAAAAATTGAAAACTCAATTGAAAAACAAATTAATGAAAAACATTTCAAGAACAAAAGAAGTTTAAAAACAATATGATAAAAATGTTTAGTTTTATTATCAAAAAATCTTTGAATATTCAATTCTGCTTTTTTATTTAAAAAGAATTATTTGTGTTTTCAGAAATAGATTTCATCATGTTTAAATATTTTTTTGACTGAAATGTTTTTATTAACGATTTCTGCTGGTTTGTTAAGTTTTGATATTTTGATGATCAATAATAAATCTTCCATGAGTTTTTGGCAAGGTTGAAAAATTAATTTCATTTGGATGTTTTTCAATCAGAAAACACAAGAAAAAATAGAGGCTCAAAGAAAATAAAAAAATACAATTTCACAATAGAATAACTTTTTATAAAAAAAAACTTGAATGAAGACACATTGATGTGGCTGAAAAATAAATGAAAAAATGAAATCAGTTCAAAATTCTGATAATTCGTTTTTGACTCTTGAATGTTTCAGAGTGATAAACTTTGTGATAGAAATAGCTCAAAAAGATTGAAAATGAGTCGATAACAGAGAGATATTTTTGTGTGAAAAAGAAACAAACTATTCAATAAAAATAACATTTTATACCCTATATTATAATTTTTGATTATCTTTTGAAATAACAAATAAAAGAAAAACAGAGAAAAAATGTTTTGAAAGCGAAAAACAAACAAACAAAAAATATTCATGAAACTCTGAAATGTGAAATCAACAAACATATTCAAAGTCATCGGCACAAAATGTTCATTGGAAGATAAGAAAACAAAGTTGTTTTGTTCTTATCATCAATGGAGTTCTTTGTAAGGAAAAAAGGCAATGAGAATGCTTAATGATAATTCATGGATTTGTTCCAATGGATATTTAAAAAAAAATATATTTGTGGTTTCTATCGAATAAAAAATTATTCCTCAAATAACTTACACATTGAAAAACACATCGCACATTTCGCGCTCTCTCCCTCTTTCTTTTCCTATTCCATCGCATGCTCATCCACGTGCAACCTTCCAAAGAAAATAACTCATTGTCGTAACATGTTCTTTGTTTTTCATTTTCAATCTGATTAGAAATATTGAACGAAAAAGTTTGTTCAACTCAAACAAATTTCTGTAATGTATCTGTTATTGCATTCTTTCTCCATCCACTCAACCATCTTCCTCCACACTCCCAACCCCATCGATGGCGCCATTCTCCCTTCCCTCAACAGTCCATCCACTTCTCTCTCTGCCTTCAACACCTCTTTCCTTCACCAAACACGCTCTTCTCCAAATGATCCCGTTGAATATATTGGAAATGAAACTCACAGAGAGAAATTAAAAAGATTGTCCTTTATTGAATTGAACAGCTATCTCTTTGAGTGGTGCGAATGGAATAATTCAAATGGAGGAAATGATTATGGAGGTGCTCTAAAAGTCAACTGCACGAATGCCAATCTCACAATCACTTCTTGTTCATTCAATAATTGTTCAACAAATGGATCCAATGGTGGAGCGTTATACAGTTACTGTTTGCAAAATGAGAACATTGCAAAATCAAATTTCACAAACTGTTCGGCATTGCATGGAGGAGCAATTGCTATAGATGGTCGACAATCATCTTCCGTTTATTCATTTTCAGACAACAGAGTTGAAAGTTGTAAAATCACAAGTACAATTGGAACTGGTTGGTATTTCTATATTGGTGATTTTTCTTCAAACGGTCAATTCCTGTTCACCAAATGCAAGTGCATTGCTAATTCTGGTGGTGATTCTGCTGGTTCTCTCACATTCAATTGGCCTCCACAAAACAAACCAAGTCAATTTTTGATCAATGATTGTCAATTCACAAATAACAAACTGACTGCTTCTTCCATATATGGAGGTGCTGCAATGTGTTTCCTTCCACCATATTCCTGGATGAATGGAGTAAAATTCATCACATTCTGCTTTTTCGATGGCAACACCGCAACAAATGGAAGGGGAAACGATGTGTTCTTCAGTGGTAATGCAATCACCCAATCTCCATTTGAAAATTGTGGATCAACAACCCCAACACAAAGAGTGTGGAATGCAGGAACAGCTGACAATGCTGAATATAATAGCTGGCTCCCCCTCGTTGCCCAGAACAAAATCGTTGCCAGCAATGGAACTGATGTCGATGCCTGTGGCAGACCCCAACAGACCCCATGCGCCACCATCGAGTATGCCCTCAACGGCTTCATTTCCCTCCTCCAAGACGCCTCTCTCACCCTCCTCAGTTCAACATTTGTTCCAACTCAAACACTCACCTTCAGCGCGGTTGACACAAAAATCACTGGAAATGGCACAACTGCCACCACCATCGCCTCCAGTGGCATTCCCCAACCACCAAACTCACATTCACAGTCATCACAATCAACATCATCAAATTCATCCTTGTCATCATCATCAACATCTTCTTCACCAGATCCATCTGCCACTTCTGCCCTCTTCCAACAGACCCAGGGCTCCCTCACAGTCTCTGCCCTCGCCATCGCCCACAACTCCTCAAACCAAATCACCCCCATCCTCTTCCACCTCTCCGGTAACTCCCCTTCCCTCAACCTCAACACAACAACCATCACCGGAACAACCTCCACACCAATCAAAACACCCCTCTTCTTCCTCACTGCTGGCTCCCTCTCCCTCAACCACACAGCAATCACCAGTCTCACCCTCAACAGCCAAAGCATCTTCCACCTCACCTCCCTCACAAATCCCCTCACCCTCAATTCCTCCAACATCACTCACATCACCTCCACAGCCACCCCTACCAGCTGTGTCCTCTCCTCTGCTTCCTCCCCTGCCCTCTCCCTCTCCCTCGCCAACTGCACCATCACCAACATCAACTCAGAACAATTCAGCCAACAGACTGCCACCAATGGCGGGTGCATCTCATTCGCCTCATCTGCCCCTGCCAACACATTTTCTGTGAGTGACACAGCCTTCTCCAGCTGCTCTGTGAGCGAGGATACAAGTTCTGGAGGAAGAGGCGGTGCTCTCATGATCGAGTACAAGGATGATTCAGAAGTGTCAACCACAACCTTTTCCATCACCAATATCGTGTTTTCAGCCAACAAGGCCAGCGTCGGAAGAGATATGTATTTTGTGTGTGAATCCCTTGTCGCTTCTGTGAAGGAACCCTTGTTCGCCTTCATGAGAAGCATCACTCAGAAAGACAACTCGGCTGTTGGACATGACAGAACAGAAGCATTCGGTGATTGGAATGTCGATTAGTTTATATTTCTCAACGGGCACACAGCTGACAATGAATATGTGAATGATCATCCTGGTATCAAAGCAATGAATTGCTGGCTATCAAAGATGTCCTGCAAGAGGACACAAAATGCGATGGATCTTCTGAAAAAGGTGCAGATCATAAGGCAGAAATCATTTCATCAGCTGACTTGTCGGTGAATTTATGTGCAAATGAAGGCAAAGTCGAAGAAAGTTGGGGAGATGGCACACAAAATTGAAGAAAACATCTCATATGTGCATTTGATGAAATCAACATTGCTTGTCGGGCATTTATTCTCTTCTTTCATAGAATTATCCATTAAATATGCCTTTTCAAATAAATATGTTTCCCTCATCGTTTCATCTTCTCCGACATATTGAAGGCGTGTGACGTTGTGTAACCTGCCGAACGCTATTTTTGAGCTCATTCATTTCATAAAAGAATTGCTCTAATACTCTTTCTTTTTTATCTGCGCCTCTTTCAGCTTCCAAATAAAAAAAGGCAAAATCGTCCTCCTTTTTTGATTTCGCTCCGACTGATCAGCTTTTTTCGACTCGAAATCACCTCTATTGCTATTTAAATTTGGCTACATTTTGTAATAGAATGAATAATCCTTTTGTGCTTCCGAAAAGAAAATAAAAGATGACAATTGGCCCTGAATTCGATGGGAGTTGAACGAACTGAAAAAAACAGTATCATTTTTGATGTTCATCGAAGAAGGAGTTGAAGAAGAAGAAGAAGAAGAAGAAGAAGAAGAAGAAGAAGAAGAAGAAGAAGAAGAAGAAATGGTTGACTGAAGAAGATTTTGCGTGTTTTTGGCCATGCGATTCATAACAGGTGTGCTTGTCGCTGAATAAGCAAGTGAATTGTGAGAAAGCGAATTTTGTGTTTGTAAATCGAGAAATGAGGAAGATGATCGATTGAATGAAGGAGGATTATCAGAAGACTACGACGAAGAAGAAGACGAAGAAGAAGGAAACGATGAGGAGGAAGAAGAAATGATGTGACAGAGAAGTGTGCAATCAGTCAACTGGCATTACTGAGAAAGATGATGAGAACGCTTTGTGCGATGTCGTTGGTTGGCCAAAACGTCTCACTTGATGTATAAACTTCTGATTGGCTTGAAAAATTCAATCACAATATTTGTGACGAACAGATTGTGGAAATCACTCTTGCTGTATTTCTTCAAAGTCAATTCACTTTCTTTTTGCGATTTCCTCTCCTTTCCCCTCAAAAACAAATAATGAAAATATTTCTTAATTTCCATTCCTTTCCAATTTTCCTCTTCCATTCAGCTCGCAAAATCATCAAAAATATCAATCCCCTCCTTTTCTTCATCTTTCCCCATCTCTTCCAAAATACCTTCTCCTCTCATAAAAAAACACCCCTTTCCATTTGAACACTTCAGAATATTCCTCCTCTTTTCCACTTTAACCCCTTTTCTTTCTTTTCAAAATCCATATCTCCAATCAACAATCAGTCCTCTTTCATCATCCCCAGTCACTTCTCTACATATTTTCTACATTTTCCTCCAAATTTCCACTTGCTCTTCCCCACCCCTTTGTCTCAGAATTTCTTTCATTCAAAAGCCCCTCTTGAAATATAAACATTCAAAAAAACAAGCAACTCCCACCCCCTGCCACAAAAAATATTCTTCCATCTCTTCTCTGCCCCATATTCCACCTGTGCAAGGTGTTGATGAGATAAACATCAAATACTTCTTTTGGTGGTTGAGAATATTATTAAAGGAGATGATCATGCCAAAAACAGAAAAAACCCCTCTGGACATCCACCACAATGTGTACGGGCTGAGAAGACCCTCCAGTGAGATATACAATGTATTTTGTGGAGATGCATTCCGTGCTGTATTCAATCATTCTGAGACTGAAATGAAGAGATTGATTTATTTTTTGAATGATGATTGTTGTGGAAATGAGGGTGTTTGGCAAAACACAGTCGAAGTTCAGTTTGACATTTATTTATTTTTATTTATATGAATATTTGCCTTTTGATGTATTTTGTGTTTCTTTCAGGGCAGGAAGTGGAAAAGAATGAAAATGAATGAAAGCGGGATATCTCGTTGTGCATGGTGGCTATGGAGTTGGGAGAGCGAATTCATATGGAAAGTGCCCAGGGTGAAGGGATTGGGAAGGGAATTGGAGATGATATTTTCCGACGAAAAACAGGACATTTTTCAATGATGAGAATGGAATTTGAGCAGAAATCAAAAATTTCACATTTTCAGAAGAGCAAGAAATCGCTGCATTTGATGGGGAAATGACTTCTGGAAAGGATTATTTGCGAATCAGATGATGAAACATTCGAAAAAGGAAGGAATTATGAATTTTTATTGAGGGGAAACAGTTGCCAATTGGATAAAATAGAGTTATTGACTTGAGCATTGGTTCTGAAGGTTTGATATTGTTATTTTTTGAAGTAATTATTATTTTGTTTTAAGAATGCTGAAAGAATGAAGGATTAGATGGCTTTGAAGAAGAAAAGTTGGGAAGGAAGAATAAAGAAGGACAGATGAAATGCGAGATATTTCGAAGATGCTTGGCATTGGGCTTTGACAAATAATTATTTTTGAGGAAAGATAATTTGAGTGAAATAAGGGAAGTGAAAGAAGAAGGCATGGAATGAAAAAGGGAACGCTCAATTTTTCATATTTTTAGATGGAAAGAGAGAAAGAGATTGAGCTGAAAGTGAAAAATGTTCAGAGGCTATTGTTTGCAAGAAGAAAAAGGAACATAAGAAGAGAATTTCAATGAATTTCTCCGTTGACATTAATTGACGCTCATCTTCTCAATTTTCAACAATTAATAATCACATTCAATCCGTTCATCATCATCATCTTCTTCAAATATATCAACAACATTTCACACGCTTCTTCTTCTTCTTCATTCACTTCATCTGATCGAATTTCTTCATGATCTGTTTCATCGTCAGAGATCATGAACGAAATGAAGAAACGGAGAAATTTTGCGGCTGAAGGAAATAATCAGAAATAAAAACAAGAGTTAGAAGAAGAATGAAAGAAGAGGAGAAAGAGAAAGAGAATGAGAATGAAGAGCGTGTTTTGAGAGGAGAACTGGAAAGGAAATAGAATAGAGAAAATGGAAGAGGGGTTTTTTGAATGAAAGGAAGAAGATGAATGAATTTCAAATATGAGTTGGAAATAAAATTTGAGAAGAGAAGGAAGGTTGAACAGCACAAAAGAGATTATTTGGATAAGAAAAGGAAGATGCTTGAGAAGCGAAAAAATTGAAAAGCAGAACAACAAAGAAGACAATACGATGAATTACAAGAGAAATCAAAAATATGAAAAAAGAGAGAAAAGAAGGAAAGAGATGAGAGGCGATGATAAAGAAAGAAAAAATGAGAGTAAGCCAGCTATTGAAAGTCTGATAATCTGCAGTTTTATTAATCTGCATTCTTTTTGCTTGGGTTGTTGAGCCACATTGCTGGAATGGAGATTGAGTGATGGAATTACCATTGAAAAACACATCATTCCCTCTGCCATTTTTGGCAGTGTTTCCATCGAAAAAGCAGAATGTGATGAATTTTATACTATTCATCCAGGAATAAGTTGCTGTGCAACACAGCGCAGCTCCTCCCCATGAAGTTGAAGTTGATGTCAATTTGTTGTTTAAGAACTGACAATCATTAACTAAAAATTGATTTGGTTTATTTTGTGGAGGCCAACTGAATGTTAAAGAGCCAGCAGAATCTTTACCAGAATTAGCAATGCACTTGCATTTGGAAAACAGGAATTGAGCATTAGAAGGCATGCTTTCGAGCCTAAAATACCAGCCAGTTCCACACCAATCAGTTATTGAACAACTTTCGACTCTGTTATCTTGGAATGTCCAAACAGAATTTGATTGCGGATACCATGAGGTGACTGCTCCTCCATGAGCAGCTGAACAGCTCGAGAAATTGGATTTTGTGAGAGAGATTTTCAACAAATTTTGACAGAATAAGGCTCCTCCTTCGTCGCCGCTCGAACAGTTGAAAAATGAACAAGAGCTGATTGAGAGATTTGCATTCGTGCAAGAAACATGCAGTGCTCCACCCCAGTCACTTGATCCACTGCTTGAATCATTCCATTCGCACCACTCAAAGAGATAGCTGTTCAAACCAGTAAAGGGCAATCTTTTTAATTCCTTTCTTTGAGACTCAGAACCAATATATTCAACGGGATCATTTGATAAAGAACGTGTTTGGTGGAGAAAGGAAGTGTTGAAGGCAGAAAGAGAAGTGGATGGGTTGTTGATGTTGGGGAGGATGGCACCATCGATGGGGTTGTGGGTGAGGAGGAAGATGGTTGAATTGGAGGATTTTGCTTGCAAGAAAAACAAACAAAAATGAAAGAAGAAAAAATGATTTCATCGAAAATCTTAGTTTTTATTTATATTCATTTCCGCAAATCTCAACCTTCAATCAACTCATCAGTTCATTCATTTTCATCACATCACACAGCTTCTTCTTCGTCTTCTTCGCCTTCTTCAACTTCTTCAACTCCATTAACCTCTTCTTCTTCTCCACTCTCTTCGTCGTCTTCGCCTTCTGCTGCTTCATCTTCGTCTTCTTCATTTTCATCTTTTTTATTTTCTTCCTCTTTTCCTTGCTGTTTAATTCCTTCAACCATCATCGTTTTCCCATGAATTCCAAAATAAGCCAATGAGAACATTCTCATTCAGAGAAATGCAATCTGAAAGCTTCTATTTCTCCGACAAACTTATTCAACATGTTAAAAGTCTTCTCATTCTTTTTCATTTTCGTCGTCTTTATCATCTGATCCATCACCATCAACCTCAAAACATGCAATACAATCTTCTTCTGCAACATATTCTGACACTTCCTTCTAATTTTTTTTCTTCTCCACCTTCTTCGTCGACTTCGCCTTTATCTTCGTCGTAATCATCATCATCTTCTTCTTCACCTTCTTCATTGTTTCCTTCATCACCTTCTTTTTTTTCTTCTACTGCTTCTTTATCTTCGTATTCATCTTCACTTCTATCTTCATCAGATATTTATATCGTTTGTATATTTTCGGGCCAATGGACAAACATCATTATTTTTTGTTTTTGAAGAGAAAGAAGAGGCAACCACACAAAGGCAGTCAATTTACTTGAGAAAATCCAATTTTATAAAGTTGCATCAATATGTCCATCACTATAATGGAGATTATGAAATTCTTTTTCAACCAAAATCAACCTATCGAAAAAGTTTTTTATAATCAACTGACAACACACATAACACCATCCTCCTTCTGCGGAAACATTTTTGCATTTTTTATATATTTCTCAAACACCATAAATATTTATCTTCCCCTTCTTCTTCTTCACCTTATTTGTCATTTTCCTCGTCATTTTCCTCGTCATTTTCTTCGTATTCTTCTTCAACTTCTTCAACATCTTCAATATCTTCTGCGTCTTGTCCTTTCCTATCAAGTGCACCATCTTCAAATTCGTATTCTTCTTCAATGCCTTCTTCGATGAAAAACAAAAATAATCTTGATTTTTTCATTTCATTCAACCACCCTCAGACTTTACAGCACGCTTCGCCTTCAGCATCAATTTGGAAACACAAAAAGAATATTCATTTAATCGCGGAATAACAGCCGAAATTATGAGACAACGAAATGAAAGTAATTTTTAGAGGAGAATAGGCTATTAGCAGCGCAAAATAAAAAAAAAAAAGGAAGATAGGTTTGACTTTTTTCATTTGGAAGCTGAAGCATTTGCAGTGAAAACAGAAAGGGCATTGAAGCGATTTTTGTTTGGAATGACTGGGTTCCTAAATAGACTTCGGCAGGTTACACATCTACGAAACTGGAGCAAATTGTTGGAAATGAAATGAAGAGGAAAAGGAATTTAGAGGGAAAGGCTTATTTGAAAAGAAATTATATGAGATTCTTGCTCCAATTGGATACTAACAAGTTGGAATAAGAAAGCTGATGAAAATTGATGTTTTTGAAAAACTTTCTGATATGATCGAAGAGAGGAAAACGGAATATTGCATTCTACAATGAGATTTATTATCAATCAAAAAAAAAAAAAAAAAAAAGAAAGAAAGAAAGAAAAAGAAAAAGAAAAAAAAAGAAAGAAAGAAATAATAAGATGAGGAAATTGAGAAGAAATATTTTTATATGAGCTAATGTTAAGGATTTTGAAAGAAAAGTATTGATATATGATTTAGTTGAAAAAGCAATGAAAGCTCAAGAAATTTTATATGATATGGAAAAAATCACAACAAGATGAAACGTTTGAGGAAATTACAAGGAGATTAGAAAAGCGTCATCATTTCCAGTGATTTTTGTGTCAACCGCGCTGAAGGTGAGTGTTTGAGTTGGGACAAATGTTGAGGAAAGGAGGGTGAGGGAGGCGTCTTGGAGGAGGGAAATGAAGCCAGTGAGGGCATACTCGATGGTGGCGCATGGGGTCTGTTGGGGCCTGCCACAGACATCAGCATCAGTTCCGCTGTTAGAAACGATTTTGTTCTGGTTGATGATTGGAAGCCAGCCATTATATTCAGCATTATCAGCTTGTCCATTATTATACACTCTTTTAGTTGGAGTTGTTGAGCCACAATTTTCAAACGGAGATTGTGTGATGGCATTACCACTGAAGAACACGTCATTTCCTCTTCCATTTGTGGCAGTGTTTCCATCGAAGAAACAGAATGTGATGAATTTTACTCCACTCATCCAAGTGAAGGTGTTTGTGCAACACAGCGCAGCTCCTCCGCGTGAAGATGATGCACTTGTCAATTTATTATTTATGAATTGGCAATCATTAACCAAAAATTTCTCTGGTTTATTTTGTGGAGGAGTATTGAATGTGAGAGAGCCAGTTGAATCGTTACCAGTATTTGCAATGCACTTGCATTTGGAAAACAGGAATTGGCAAGTTGAAGTCATATTATTGAGCCAGAAATACCAACCAGTTCCACACCAGCTGGATATTGAACAATTTTCCACTCTGTTTTCTGAGAAGGACCAATCGGAAGTGGATTGTGGATAAGCTATTTCAACAGCTCCTCCATGTAAAGCGGAACAATTTGTGATATTGGATGTTGTGATGTTAACGTTTAACAGATAAAAGCAATCTAATGCTCCACCATTGTGTCCTTTTGCCGAACAATTGTTGAACGAACAAGAAGTGACTGTGAGATTTGCATTTGCACAATCGATACAAAGTGCACCTCCACGACTTGTTTCACTTTTTGAATCATTCCATTCGCACCATTCGAAGAGATAGCTATTCAATTCAGTAAAGGATAATCAACTTAATTCTTTTCTTTGAGATTCAGATCCAATGTATTCAACGGGATCATTTGATGAAGAGTGTGTTTGGTGAACAAAAGAAGCATTGAATGCAGAAAGAGAAGTAGATGGGCTGTTGAGGTTGGGGAGGATGGCACCATCGATGGGGTTGTGAGTGTGGATGAAAATGATTGAATTGGAGGATTTCACTTGCAAGAAAAACACACAAAAATGAAAGAAGAAAACCAGAAAAATGATTTCTCCGAAACTCTCTGTTTTTCTTTGTAATCATTTGCCTTCACAATTTTCAACAATTAATCATCTCAGTTGTCTCTTCTTCTTCTTCTTCTTCTTCAAACATATCAACAACATATCACACAATTTCTTCTTCGACTTCATCATTCACTTCCCAATTTTTAATTCTTCATCAATTGCATCAGTGTGAGAGATAAAAAGAAAAATAAAGAAGAAACGAAGAGTATTATTTGAGCAAGAATTTTTTGTTATGAAGATGAAAATGTGTTTTATGTGAGAAAGGGAAATGAAGGCAGGCAAGAAAACTCACACAAAGCCAGAGAAGATATTTATCGTCTGGAGTTAGAGCGAAATTGACTTCAGTTTTTGAGATTGGAGAGGAAAACATTTTGTGGAATCTTTCTGAAGCCGCATGGCTTCTGTGGAATTTTTGCTTTTATCCAACAGAATGGCAAATGACAGCAACTGCAGCATTTTCCATTTTTGAATCGATCTTTTCACATATTCCACATTTTATTCATCTGATGCAAGACAATAACGATTATTCATTCATCATCAGCATAGCTTCTTCTTCATCTTCTCATTTCAACTCAACTTTTTAAGAAACCCTGTTCCATCTGTTTCCATCACTCGAGAACGGCGAGCTTTTGTTGCTGGTTGATCTTTCTGATCCGAATTTGGATGTTGTGTTTGTGGATCCATTGGAGCTGTTGTATGACGCGAAAGCCTATTTCAAAAAGCTTCTTGTGGCCGGGGCAGCGCAGCAGTCGTCTCTTCGCTCGGCACCTTCTTCTTCTTCGTCTTCTTCAACAGGAGCAACACGCCGATCAACTTCGCCATTCCGGAGGCGGAAAAGCGACGAGAAGAAGGCAGCAGGAGATGATCAGCCATCATCTTCATCAGCGCCTGCGATTGACCCTTCGGATGCGTCGGCTGTGGCTGCGTCATACACATCGACAGGAGCGATGGACGATATCGAGAGGCGGCTGCGGATTGTGGTGCCAGAGGCGGCTGGGGTGTATGGGCGGCACATGCCGCTGTCGCTGCAGCTGCTGCTGTCGCCGCGGGCGCTGCAGACGCTGCGGGGATATGTTGTGGCTCGGCGGGCGGTGCTGTATGGGGGTGTTGTATGTGCATACGATGTGGCACTTTCAGCGATGCTTTCGGTTCCGCTGGTGGCTCCGCTTCCTTCGCTTGCAGCGTCGGTGGGCACGAAGTCGGGGAGCAAGCGGATCTTTGCAGCGGCAGATGTGAATGCGTTCCCGTCGATCTACGATCTGTTTGACCCGTCGCTGCTTCCGTCGGCGATAGCGCGGCTGGTGTCGCGATCGCCGCAGTCGAGGCGTGTGGTGGTGAAGCTGGACGACGAAGTGATGGGGCGAGGGATTGCAGTGTGTGAAGTTGGGGGGATTGTAGAGAAAGGGTTGTCGGCAGCGGGGCTGAGGATGGAGGATGTGGTTCTGTCACCAGCAGCGATTGCGCTGGCGGTGCTGGAGGAGCGGGAAGAAGCAGAGGAAGGAGAAAAGGGAGGCAAAGAGGGAGAAGAAAAGGGAGAAGAAAAGGGAGAAGATGGAAGGAGAGAGGGAGATGATGGGAATGAGGAGAAAGGCGGGTATCCGACAGCGCACAGAGAGTTTGTGGAGAAAATCAAAGAGAACCAGGGGAAGCTGGAAGAAGCGATGGCACCGCTGGTTGTGGAGGCGCTTGGGCTGAGTGGGCTGAGGTTTGTGAAGGCAGAGACTGAGGTGGGTGCAGACAAGCAGCATTCAGTTGAACCCGAAGTGCGCAGTTCTTCTCCATCTGATGGCATCCAACAGGAGAACAGGAGAGCAGCAGAAGAAGCAGCAGACGGGTCTTTGGGTTTAGCTTCAGATGGAAGAGAAGAAAATGTGGGGAAAGATGAGGAACAGGTGGAAATGGCTGCGAATGATTTGGGGATGAATGAGGAGTCAGGGAAAGAGGGTGGTTCCATTGATTTGGAGAAGGAAGAGGAGGAAGAAGAAGAAGAGGGGCAGATTCTGGATGTGGAATCGCTGCTGAGTGTTCCTGCGCACCCGGAGTGTGTGACGCTGGTTGACGAGAGTGCGTATGGGAGCTGGCGGGACTATCTGGTGACGATGACGGTGACGGGGGCGCTGGTGGAGCTGTGTGCGGAGCGGGAGCGGATTGTGGGGAAGCCTGTTGTGGAAGGGATGATACAGCCGGACGGGACGATGAGCATCACGTTTATTGGGGAGAGGCTGTTTGGGAGGAGAGAGAAGAGAAGAGAAGGGGGTGTGGGTATAGGTGTGGGTATGGGGGTGGGTGGAGGTGGATGTTTGGCATCGGATGGAGTGTCGTTGCATTTGAGCTCGGACAGGCAGAGAGAGAGGATGGACGAGTTTGTTGCGATAGGGGCGGTTGTGCCGCAGGAAAGTGTGCCGTCGATCGCTCTGCGGGATGCGACGTATGCGATTGGGCAAGTGTGCCACGGGAAAGGGATGATTGGGGTGTTTAGTGTTTCGTATTGTGTGTTTGTGGACGAGTGGGAGTCGCTGCGGATGTGTGCGGTGGATCTTTCGGTGGGCCCGCTGGCAGCGTCGTCGGCGTTCCGGTGGATGTCGTATCTGCTGCAGGGGGGCATCGAGATTGCGTCTGAAACTACCTCCTTCCGCGCCGCGGCGGCACTGCTGCTTTGCATGTGCGTGCTCCGTCCTCTGATTCTGCGCATTCTGCCTGTGCTCGGCCTCAGGGCTGTTCGAGCGGAGCACACAGGTCGACCTCGCCGCGCCAGGTGGCAGGTGTGCAGAGAGTGTCTCCTCAGGCGGTGTGTGGCTCAGCAAGCGCCTCTGCACAGGCGTGTGCCTGCCTCTCTCCAGCGGCGACACGCAGCTTTGTGATAGTGCAGCCGTTCTACCAGCCGGAGCTGTCGCGTGTGCCGCACGGGCAGTTCTTTTCGAACTGCCGGGAGCACAACATCACGTTTGACTTTGAGGGGAAGTGCGGTGTTCTGTTCCAGCTGGCCGGGCATCTCATTGCGGGGGTTGTGGGGTTTGTTGCGTGCGAGCGGTCGGTGGAGCTTGCGGCGCGGACAGCAGCGCGAGCGCTGGAGACGGTGGCAGTGCAGATGCTGCACTGTGCGTTTGTTTCTGCGCTGAGCTGGGAAGAGAAGAAAAGGATGGAAAAGCGGGTGTATGGAGAGAACGGGGCTGTGGCAAGAGGGACGGCGCTGGGGAGGCTGGCTGGGCTTGGGGGTGGGCTTGTGAAAAGCGCGCGAGAGAAAGGAGACTTGGCAAAGGCTGGTCTTAACGACCGGTCGCGCATCGGCGCTGCAGTTCCTCTGAAAGTTCCGTTTGGCCAGCTTCAAGTTTGCTTTCTTTTCTTATTTTTCTTTCTTTCTTTGAAATTGTATTATTATTGTTGTTGTTGTTTATCTTTTTTATTTTTATCTTTTTTTCATTTCCAGAGAGCAATAAATGGAATTTGGCGTTTTCTCGAGATGAAAGATGAAGAGAGAATGAAACAGAGCAATGCCATGCGGAATCAGGAGAGATGAAGGCAAGAAAGCGAACAATTCATACGAATCATTTGTTTTTTTTTTTTACAAAATGTTTCAAAGCCGAATGCGGGGAAATGCATTTCATTTCATGTAATAATTTTTGTGAAATTTCTTTCTATTCATTCATTTCCTTTTTTTTTCATGACATTTCATTTTCAAAATAAATAAATAAATAAAGCGGAAGCGTAACACCTTTGCACAAAAATATTCATATTTTTAGGTGTGTTTCTCATTATGATTTTTTACTAAAAAAAGTTAACGAACCATTGTTTGGATGCTTTGATGAATTAATATTGAAACGAAATTTTTTGCTTTATAAATTTTGTTCCACGCAAAATTTTCTTTTATTTTTCTTAATTTTTTTTTCTTTGTGTCTATTTTTCTTGCATGAGAATGTTAGATTAACAATGATAAGGTTGTGGAAAAAGTTTGGAGCAAATCTTTGTTTTTTTCATAAATGCAAAAATAATGCCCCTATAAATGGGGCAAAATTCGAACATTTATGAATAAAATAACTATTTGATCCAGATTTTTATGTTATCATTTCATTACAAGTCTTTCGCTCTCAGGCTTAAAAACACATAGAAAAATTATGAAATAGAAAAAATAATTAGAAATTATTGAGTGGAACGAAATTCATAAAGCAAAAAAAATTCATCTCAAATGTGTTTGGTTGTGAAACATAATTTCCTCGTTGCCAAAAGAGCAGAAGAGCTTAAAAAAATATAATTTTGAATCTTTTTGAGGCAAATGCGCGAACGAGTCAGAAAGACGTGAATAGATGGAGCATAAACAGTTGAAATGAGCGGAATGCCGTTGAACATCAGAGCAAAAATGGAGCAGTGACATTGGAAGGCAGTGCGCTTAATGGGTACTTGTGGGACGATAGCTCGGAGAGTGTAATTTGTGACTTCTTGAAGAAAGCAGTGCTTTGAGCAGCTTTTTAAAGGATTGTGGATGCAGATTAAAAAGCACATAGCAATGTTGATCTAAGGAACTGTGAAACTGTGGAGCTGTGAAGCAAGGAAAGAAAAAAGGAATATCGACAGAATCCGTCAAAGTGGGAACAAATTGGCGATGTGCTGCCACATCCTATGGTTCGGATGGAATTTTGCCATTTTTCCGGGCAGTATCAGGGTTGATGCGCCGTTCGTTAGTAAGCTCTTACAGCTGAATTTCTCGATTTTGTGCTCCGTTGAAGGAATCTTTCTGGAGACAGCTGCTTGAAATTTGGCATGTTGCATGAGGACAGACATTGGGGAGGAAGGCATAAGTGATGAAAATATAGTTGTAGAGCATGAAGGTTGATCTTTGCTGCATTGTTCTGGATTTTGACATCCAGCAGAAGTTCAGTTTGGAGTTTGGCAAGTCTGATAAGTGGCAAAGAAGAGCAGAAAAAGCATTTTTGATTTATATCAGTTAGGCTGGTTGCGAGATGGGGCATTCAGTTGAAGTGTGAATTCGCATTTACAAATGATTTATTTGTTATATTTATTTATATTTATATTTTTAGTGGCTTGCTCCGCCATCTTCTTTTTCAAAGAAAGACATTCTTGAAGCAGGCCGTGATATTTTTTTGAAGTGCCGAATTCCATGAAGAATGTGTTTCTTGAATGCAAGCGCAAATGGATAACCAATTCCTTGCTTCAGTTTTGAGGAATATGTACCACAAGAAGAAAAGATATAACGCATCGATAAATTATTCAAGAAATTTCAGCAAAAGATGCATATATATGTTTTCATATTGAATTTGACAGTGAATGAGGTTGACAGATCTCAAATAAAGCATGCTGCAGAAATTTTGCATTTGAACAAAATTTAGAAGGCTTATATAAATAATCAATAATAAACGCTACAAATTTATTCATATAATCTTTCAATGGAGAGGAAAATGAGAGGAGGAGGAGGAGGAGAGAAGGGGTGGAATATGATCAAGAGGCAAAAGAGGATAATTGTGAAGGTGAGTGCAGAGACTGTGAGGGAGCCCTGTGTTTGTTGGAAGAGAGCAGACGAGGCAGATGGATCAGGCGAAGAAGATGTTGATGATGATGAGGATGACGATGAAAATGATGATGCTGATTGTGATGACTGGGAATGTGAGTTTGATGGTTGAGGAATGCCACTGGAGGCGATGATGGTGGCAGTTGTGCCATTTCCAGTGATTTTTGTGTCAACCGCGCTGAAGGTGAGTGTTTGAGTTGGAACAAATGTTGAACTGAGGAGGGTGAGAGAGGCGTCTTGGAGGAGGGAAATGAAGCCGTTGAGGGCATACTCGATGGTGGCGCATGGGGTCTGTTGGGGCCTGCCACAGACATCGACATCAGTTCCGCTGTTAGAAACGATTTTGTTCTGGGCAATGAGGGGGAGCCAGCTATTATATTCAGCATTGTCAGCTGTATTGTTATTCCAGACTCTTTTTGTTAAAGTTGTTGATCCACAATTCTCAAATGGGGATTGGGTGATGCTGCTTCCATTGAAAAACACATCATTTCCTCTTCCATTTGTAGCCGTATTGCCATCGAAGAAACAAAATGTGATGAATTTTACTCCATTCATCCATGAATATGGTGGAAGGAAGCAAATTGCAGCACCACCATAATTGGCAGAGGCAGTCAATTTGTTGTTTATAAACTGGCAATCATTGATCAAAAACTGACTTGGTTTGTTATTTGGAGGATTATAAAATGTTAGAGAACCAGCAGAATCACCACCAGAATTTGAGATGCACTTGCATTTGGTGAAAAAGAATTGACCATTTGACGGAAAACCGCCAACATTAAAATACCAACCAGTTCCACACCAATTTGTTATTGAACAACTTTCCACTCTGTTATCTGAGAATGAATAAACAGAATTTGATTGTGGATTGTAAACGAACACTGCTCCTCCATGCTTCGCTTGACAACTTGTGAAATTGGATTTTGAAATATCAATTTTTAACAAAACATTGCAATACAACGCTCCTCCATGATCACTGGTTGAGCAATTGAAAAATGAGCAGGAAGTGATTGAGAGATTAGCATTTGTGCATTCTACATAAAGTGCTCCACCACGACTTGACCCACTGTTTGAATCATTCCATTCGCACCATTCGAATCTGTGGTTGTTCTCATCAAATGAAGTCAGTCTTCCAGGTTTCACTCTTTGAGATTCAGTTCCAACATGCACAACAGCAGCATTTGGTGAAGAGTGTGTTTGGTGGAGGAAAGATGTGTTGAAGGCAGAGAGAGAAGTGACAGGGCTGTTGAGGTTGGGGAGAATGGCACCATCGATGGGATTGTGAGTTGTGTGAATGAGAAAATCAATATGAAAAGGGGAAAGCTATTCTGAAACAACAGCAATGATAATGACATTGCTGATGCTCAATCATGATGGAAAAAACAATTTTTGTTTTGAATTAATTTTTTCGTTTTTCGAGTTTTCTTTTTCGAGAGCCGTTTCTGAATGAATGAGCAATGCAATGGGAGAAAAAGAAAAGGATGCTTATATGATGTTCTGTTTTGCTCGAAGTTCTTTTGCATTTGTTTGTGTTTGGAACGACGAAATTATTCATGGCCTGGAATGTGTCGTTTTTTGTTTTCTATCACTCAGAAAGTTATTTCGTCATTTGCGTTTATCACAATGAAACAAATTGAAGATTGGTGAAGCATGCATTCTATTCTCAAATTTCTTTTTGATCTTTCTTTGGTTCACCGTTGTTTTGTGCTCATTTTTTCTTTTTTAAAAAAGCATATTCTTGTTGAAGATGAGCCGACTTCGCTTGAATGAAACCTGTTCATTTGAATAAAAAGCACCTGTTCGCATTTCATCAAGTGTTGACTGTACATCATTTTCTTATATATTTATAATATTAATTTTTTTTTCAAAGAAAGTTTCACATTTGTTTCTCCAGTGAACTGCAGATCATCAAAAGATAAAATTTTATAAACTATTTTTGAAGAAAGTCATTTCATAATCAAAAAGTTTCACAGTTCTTTTCACTTGATTTTTTCCCCCTGATTTTTATCGCATGACAAAGATGTGAACAATAATTATTTTCAATCACTTTGGTTGAATTGCTGATATACCAGGGGGAAAAAATAATAACTGTGATTTCATCCTTAATAAAATGACAAATACTCGAAAATCAAATGATAAGCCGAATGGAACAGGGCTGGAAAGCAAGAAGATAAGGTATCTTCAAGTTTCAAAGCAATGCTCAACAGCAACATTTATGGGGGGAAAAAAAAGAATGTTATTCCATTCAACTGTTCATTGCCAATTCAGTTTCATAAATAAAGATGAACGAAACTCTTGATTTATTCTTTCAAAAACCATTAAAACATGCAAGTATATTTTTGTATTGACAATTTGCTTCCTTCACTTTTTCTGTCCTCTTCTAAGATCCATTTAATAGGCTGGCTTCGGTGCAGACAAGAGTTGCATTCAACTCAATGCTTTGAAATTTGACATATGTGCGCGTACTTCCAAACTTTTTATCTTTTATATTTCAAAAAAAAAATGCAATAACAGAATGGCCATGTGCATAAATGATCAATATTTACTTACCCAAAGAAATGAAAACATCCAAACATGCATCTGGCAATCCCATCTGTTGTGCTCAAACAAGCTTCGCCCTCATCAACACCTCCTTGTGTGTGACCCGTCTCAACATCATCCCTCTCAGCGGTTGTCCACTCCTCACTGCCCAACACCACTCCGCTGCCTCCATCTCCTCCTCCACTTGCACCATCCACCCACCTTCCCTCACCAACAACAACCACCACCACCACTGCCCCCTCTTCCTCTCTGCCCATGCCTCCGTCATCCTCACAAACTTCTCCCTCACCATCCATCAACCAGCCTTCCTCTCCTTCCCTCTCTTCTCCACCCCAAACAATCTCCTCCATAATGCCCACTCCCCAATCCCTGCCTCCTTCTCCATCTCCCGCTCCTCCTTCTCCTCCTTCATCTCCCTCATCCAGCCTTTCCTTTTTTCTCCTTCTTCCCTCTCTTCCCCATCCCCTTCTCCATCTCCTTCCCTTTCCCCTTCTCCTTCATCTTCCTCATCCTCATCCTCATCCTTATCCTCTTCTTTTTCTTCTCCTTCCCCATCCCTTTCTCCTTCCCTTTCCTCTTCCTCTTCCCCTCTCCATAACCATTACCAATCCCATCCCCACCTCCAAATCCACCTCCATCTCCATCTCTCAAACACCCTCTTCTCCAACATCTCCTCTCCCCAATCCCCTCTATCACTTCCATCTCTTCCTTCACACTCACTCAATCCTTTCATCTCAACCACCTCAACCACTTCCACTTCTACCAATACCAACATCAATTCAATTCCCTCATTCTCCCTTCACTCATCCCTCTCCATCTACTCAACCATCTTTATTCACACTCACAATCCCATCGATGGTGCCATTCTCCCCAACCTCAACAGCCCTGCCACTTCTCTCTCTGCCTTCAACACATCTTTCCTCCACCAAACACGTTCTTCATCAAATGGCCCTATTGTGCATGTTGGAAATGAAACCAACAGAAAGAGACCAGGAAGACTGACTTCATTTGATGCAAACAGCCATAAATTTGAATGGTGCGAATGGAACGATTCAAATGGAGGAAATGATTGGGGTGGAGCACTAAAAGTCAACTGCACTAATGCCAATCTCGCTATCACTTCTTGCTCATTTCACAATTGTTCATGTTCAGGTAATACTGCAGGTGGAGCGTTATGTTGTGATCGTTTGTTGAAAATCTCTCTCACAAAATCCAATTTCACAAGTTGTTCGGCCACTCATGGAGGAGCTGTTGTAATATATACCCCACAATCAAATTCTGTTTATTCATTCTCAGATAACAGAGTGGAAAATTGCTCAATCACAAATTGGTGTGGAACTGGTTGGTATTTTAATGTTGGCGGTTTTCCGTCAAATGGTCAATTCTTTTTCACAAAATGCAAGTGCATCTCAAATTCTGGTGGTGATTCAACAGGTTCACTCACATTTTATTATCCTCCAACCAATAAACCAAATCAATTTTTGGTTAAAGATTGCCAGTTCATAAACAACAAAGTCGAAAATCCATCCTCCTACGGTGGTGCTGCGTTGTGCTGCACAAGAACGTCAAATTGGATGAGCGGAAATAAATTCATCTCGTTTTGTTTCTTCGATGGCAACTCCGCCACAAATGGCAGAGGAAACGATGTGTTTTTCAATGGCAGTTCTATAGCCCAATCTCCATTCCAGCAATGCGGATCAACAACTCCAACACAAAGAGTGTGGAATGCAGGAACAGTTGAAAACACAGAGTATGTTGGCAGGTTTTGGCTTTTCCTTCAAAATTCTCCAATGAAATGTCTTTCTAACTTCCGTCTCTTATTTTTGCTTTCTCTATTTTCTCCTCTCCTTGCATTCTTTCTTTTCTCTCAAATTTGATAGTTATTTTTTTCTGAATCTTGTCATTCACCCTTGTTTGTTATATCGCTTCTCAAAATTACCCTCCGTTTATCCAAATACTTTTCTTCCCAAATTCAACATTCAACTCGAATCTCCTCTTCGAAACATCTTCTCTCTTTAATCCAAAAATCTCTTCAACCCTCTCAATCTCTTTTCCATTTATCAAATATCCAAAAACAGGATCTTATTTTTTCTTTCTCTTTCTCCTCTTCTTTCATTTTCTGTCATACTTTTTCCTCTCTTTCTTATTTCAGAATATTTCCTTCAGCGGCAAAAGTTCATCTTTTTCTTCATTTCATCATGATCTCTGATGCAGATATCAAATGTGAAGAAATTTATCTGATGAAGTGGATGATGAAGAAGTTGGATGATATGTTTTTGACAAGTTGAAGAAGAAGAAGATGATGATGATAAATGAATAGAATGAGTTGATTGAAGATTGAGAATTGTGAAGATAAATGAAGACAAGCAAAAATGAAGATGTTCGCAAAAATAGTTAATTTCTGGTTTTTCATCTTTTCTTCTGCTTTCTTTTGACAAATAAGATCCTCCAATTCCTCCCTCTCCATCCACTTAATCCCTCTTCCTCCACACCCACAACCCCATCGATGGCACCATTCTCCCCAACCTCAACAGCCCATCCACTTCCATCTCTGCCTTCAACATTTCTTTTCTTCACCAAATACTCTCTTCACCAAATGATCTTGTAAGATATAACGGATCCGAAACTCAAAAATTGAAATTAGAAAGAATGTCCTCATTCAACATGAATAGCTATCTCTTTGAATGGTGTGAATGGAATGATTCAAATGGTGGGTCAAGCGATGGAGGTGCACTTAAGGTTTATTGTGTCAATGCCAATCTCACAATCACTTCTTGCTCGTTCAACAATTGTTCAACCACAGGAAATACTGTAGGTGGAGCATTATACAGTTACTGTTTGCAAAATGAGAATATTGCAAAATCCAATTTCACAAGTTGTTCAGCTGCTCATGGAGGAGCAATTTGTATTGATGGACAACAATCATCTTCCGTTTATTCATTTTCTGATAACATGGTGGGAAATTGTTCAATAACAAACTGGTGTGGAACTGGTTGGTATTTCTATATTGGTGATTTTTCTTCAAACGGTCAATTCCTGTTCACCAAATGCAAGTGTATTGCAAATTCTGGTAAAGATTCAACCGGCTCACTCACATTTCGCTGGCCTCCACAAAATAAACCAAATCAATTTTTGGTTAATGATTGTCAGTTCATCAATAACAATCTGACTGCTTCTTCTTCTTATGGAGGCGCTGCTATTTATTATCATTCAACTTATTCCTGGATGAATGGAGTAAAATTCATCACATTCTGTTTTTTCGATGGCAACACTGCAACAAATGGCAGGGGGAATGATGTGTTCTTCAGTGGTAATGCCATCACTCAATCTCCGTTTGAGAATTGTGGTTCAACAACCTCAACACAAAGAATGTAGATTAATAAAACTGCAGATTATGAGACTTTCAACAGCTGACTCACTCTCATTGAATCCTTCTCATATTTTTTCCAATAAAATGTCTTTTCATATTCCTTCTCTATGTGAAGAAATTTAATCAGATGACGTAAGCGTGATGATGACGACGATGAAGTTATGTGATATTATGCTGACATATTTGAAAAAAAATTCTGATGATGCATGAATTGCATAAGATGGTTAATCATTGGGGATTGAGAAGACCAACGAAAGCAAATAAAAACAGAGAGTTTCGCTGAAATCGTTTTTTTTTTTTTTTTTTTTCTGGTTTTTCCTTCCATTCTTGTATCTTTTCGGGCAAACAATACCCTCAGAATCCATTACACACTTCTCTTGGCCGTCTTCCTTGAGCCAGCAAGAAATAGGAATCTTATGTCAATCCCTTTTTCATTCCATCGCTTCCACTTTCGCTTCACTTCTTTCACAAAAAATCTTCTTTCCTCAAAAACTATTCATCGCTAATGCCCAATGTCAGGCATCTTCATAATGTCTCGAATTTCACAAATCTTCTCTTTTCTCTGTCCTTCTTTCATTTTCCTTCTCTACCATTCCCCGCTTTTCCTCTTCTCACTTCAAATATTTATTGCTATTTTTCTTCTTCTCCAAGATTACTCATCATGTCACGTTTTTTCATTTTTCCTTTCGACAGCCTGAATCAGTATACATTTCAAAAGCCACAAAAATTAATCAAAATATCACAAAATGGCTGCAAGCCTCAAAGGCGCATTGACAATTTTCTTATCCTATCATATTTATTTGTTTGAAAGGGCCAAACTTCCTCCAGACACAATGTGTGCCTGCTTCAATCTTTTTATCTTGTTTCTTCTTCTGTGAGCTGGCTTTGGATGCGAATGCAATGATCTTCCGTTTCAAGCCATTCTGTTTGCTCCAAAACTTACACCTCGTTCTTGAGTTGTTTGTTCGTTTCCAAAACAACTTCAACAGATATTTGGATGAATGATCGTTTCGTTGCGAAAAGCATAAATATTACTTGTGATGATTGAATTTTTTGTTCCCCAATAAATATGATGGCTTGGTGGTAATTAGTTTTATTGTCATTGTGTGAATGGCGCTTCTTCCATGAAATATATTTTTTTAAAAAAAAATTGCTCGCAATGTGTCTGAATTTCTGGTCACCATCTCGTCTTATTTGGCTTTTATCAAAATGGAAAAAATTGTGGGTTGAAGAAAAAAAACAAACTATTCTCTCAATTTATAAAGGCCTATTATTATCCAATCTGCTTCAATTGCTTGTTTTATTGAAAATCTTTATTCTGGATTGGTGGGGAAAAAATAAAGACTGAGTTTTCATCCTCAAAAACAAATAATCAATCGAATATTCATTGTTTCTTCTTTGATTTTTTGTGAATATTTGAACAACTTTTAAAAATGTTTGTGATTTTCAAAAATAATGAAAATTTTTTTATTTTCTCACCAAGAAAAATTCTTATTCAAAACAATTATATACTCCAAAGATGAATAAGGCTTCAGTACATGTCATGAGAATTATAAGTTACGAATAAGATTTTTTCATCACAACTGTAACTTATTCGTTATAAATTCAGTTTTTCCAAACATGGGGACATGTTTTTTGCAATAAAATTTTTTCTTTCGAAAAACTTTCAATCTTTGAAAAATCAACACCCCGAAAAAAGTTATGATTTCAAATATAATCACCCACATCTTATCAAAGAAAATTAATCATTTCCATTTGGGGGAAAATATGGATTTTCAAGCATTTTTTGCATAAAGCATCAAAACTTTGCTTCTCCACAAACTTTTCACAACTCGCTTTTATTTTTGAATCAATCTTATTTTCACACCTGCTTATTAACATCGTTGCTGAATAAAAATGTTGAAAAAAGATGTCTTTTTTTTTCTTTCACAAAAATGATTTTGTCATTTCATTTCAATATTTTTGAAAACGAAAAACTTATCCATGGTGAATTTTATTTCCAGTATTATCACACGAAAATACCTGGAATTTCGTATTTTTTTCCATACTGTAACTTTCATTTGTAACAGTTCTTTTTTTAATATTCAGATGAATATAACCTTTTTATTAACGAATTCAAAAAAGATCAAACAATGATTTCATCAAACACTTTTTATAATTATGATTTTTAATGTTATTATTTTAGATAAAAAGTGTTTAATCATGGAAATTCTATTTGGATTCATAAAATATTGAATGAATTTCAAGAAAATCATTTTCATCTGAAAATGAAAAAAGGATAATTTCTTCACTTAATGACTTTTTTGTTATTAAATAAGGAATATCAGATATATTCAATAACAATAAAAAATAAAAATAAATAAAACACCATGGATAAGTTTTTCGTTTTCAAAAATATTGAAATGAAATGACAAAATCATTTTTGTGAAAGAAAAAAAAAGACATCTTTTTTCAACATTTTTATTCAGCAACGATGTTAATAAGCAGGTGTGAAAATAAGATTGATTCAAAAATAAAAGCGAGTTGTGAAAAGTTTGTGGAGAAGCAAAGTTTTGATGCTTTATGCAAAAAATGCTTGAAAATCCATATTTTCCCCCAAATGGAAATGATTAATTTTCTTTGATAAGATGTGGGTGATTATATTTGAAATCATAACTTTTTTCGGGGTGTTGATTTTTCAAAGATTGAAAGTTTTTCGAAAGAAAAAATTTTATTGCAAAAAACATGTCCCCATGTTTGGAAAAACTGAATTTATAACGAATAAGTTACAGTTGTGATGAAAAAATCTTATTCGTAACTTATAATTCTCATGACATGTACTGAAGCCTTATTCATCTTTGGAGTATATAATTGTTTTGAATAAGAATTTTTCTTGGTGAGAAAATAAAAAAATTTTCATTATTTTTGAAAATCACAAACATTTTTAAAAGTTGTTCAAATATTCACAAAAAAATCAAAGAAGAAACAATGAATATTCGATTGATTATTTGTTTTTGAGGATGAAAACTCAGTCTTTATTTTTTTCCCCACCAATCCAGAATAAAGATTTTCAATAAAACAAGCAATTGAAGCAGATTGGATAATAATAGGCCTTTATAAATTGAGAGAATAGTTTGTTTTTTTTCTTCAACCCACAATTTTTTCCATTTTGATAAAAGCCAAATAAGACGAGATGGTGACCAGAAATTCAGACACATTGCGAGCAATTTTTTTTTAAAAAAATATATTTCATGGAAGAAGCGCCATTCACACAATGACAATAAAACTAATTACCACCAAGCCATCATATTTATTGGGGAACAAAAAATTCAATCATCACAAGTAATATTTATGCTTTTCGCAACGAAACGATCATTCATCCAAATATCTGTTGAAGTTGTTTTGGAAACGAACAAACAACTCAAGAACGAGGTGTAAGTTTTGGAGCAAACAGAATGGCTTGAAACGGAAGATCATTGCATTCGCATCCAAAGCCAGCTCACAGAAGAAGAAACAAGATAAAAAGATTGAAGCAGGCACACATTGTGTCTGGAGGAAGTTTGGCCCTTTCAAACAAATAAATATGATAGGATAAGAAAATTGTCAATGCGCCTTTGAGGCTTGCAGCCATTTTGTGATATTTTGATTAATTTTTGTGGCTTTTGAAATGTATACTGATTCAGGCTGTCGAAAGGAAAAATGAAAAAACGTGACATGATGAGTAATCTTGGAGAAGAAGAAAAATAGCAATAAATATTTGAAGTGAGAAGAGGAAAAGCGGGGAATGGTAGAGAAGGAAAATGAAAGAAGGACAGAGAAAAGAGAAGATTTGTGAAATTCGAGACATTATGAAGATGCCTGACATTGGGCATTAGCGATGAATAGTTTTTGAGGAAAGAAGATTTTTTGTGAAAGAAGTGAAGCGAAAGTGGAAGCGATGGAATGAAAAAGGGATTGACATAAGATTCCTATTTCTTGCTGGCTCAAGGAAGACGGCCAAGAGAAGTGTGTAATGGATTCTGAGGGTATTGTTTGCCCGAAAAAGATACAAGAATGGAAGGAAAAACCAGAAAAAAAAAAAAAAAAAAAAAAAAAAAAACGATTTCAGCGAAACTCTCTGTTTTTATTTGCTTTCGTTGGTCTTCTCAATCCCCAATGATTAACCATCTTATGCAATTCATGCATCATCAGAATTTTTTTTCAAATATGTCAGCATAATATCACATAACTTCATCGTCGTCATCATCACGCTTACGTCATCTGATTAAATTTCTTCACATAGAGAAGGAATATGAAAAGACATTTTATTGGAAAAAATATGAGAAGGATTCAATGAGAGTGAGTCAGCTGTTGAAAGTCTCATAATCTGCAGTTTTATTAATCTACATTCTTTGTGTTGAGGTTGTTGAACCACAATTCTCAAACGGAGATTGAGTGATGGCATTACCACTGAAGAACACATCATTCCCCCTGCCATTTGTTGCAGTGTTGCCATCGAAAAAACAGAATGTGATGAATTTTACTCCATTCATCCAGGAATAAGTTGAATGATAATAAATAGCAGCGCCTCCATAAGAAGAAGAAGCAGTCAGATTGTTATTGATGAACTGACAATCATTAACCAAAAATTGATTTGGTTTATTTTGTGGAGGCCAGCGAAATGTGAGTGAGCCGGTTGAATCTTTACCAGAATTTGCAATACACTTGCATTTGGTGAACAGGAATTGACCGTTTGAAGAAAAATCACCAATATAGAAATACCAACCAGTTCCACACCAGTTTGTTATTGAACAATTTCCCACCATGTTATCAGAAAATGAATAAACGGAAGATGATTGTTGTCCATCAATACAAATTGCTCCTCCATGAGCAGCTGAACAACTTGTGAAATTGGATTTTGCAATATTCTCATTTTGCAAACAGTAACTGTATAATGCTCCACCTACAGTATTTCCTGTGGTTGAACAATTGTTGAACGAGCAAGAAGTGATTGTGAGATTGGCATTGACACAATAAACCTTAAGTGCACCTCCATCGCTTGACCCACCATTTGAATCATTCCATTCACACCATTCAAAGAGATAGCTATTCATGTTGAATGAGGACATTCTTTCTAATTTCAATTTTTGAGTTTCGGATCCGTTATATCTTACAAGATCATTTGGTGAAGAGAGTATTTGGTGAAGAAAAGAAATGTTGAAGGCAGAGATGGAAGTGGATGGGCTGTTGAGGTTGGGGAGAATGGTGCCATCGATGGGGTTGTGGGTGTGGAGGAAGAGGGATTAAGTGGATGGAGAGGGAGGAATTGGAGGATCTTATTTGTCAAAAGAAAGCAGAAGAAAAGATGAAAAACCAGAAATTAACTATTTTTGCGAACATCTTCATTTTTGCTTGTCTTCATTTATCTTCACAATTCTCAATCTTCAATCAACTCATTCTATTCATTTATCATCATCATCTTCTTCTTCTTCAACTTGTCAAAAACATATCATCCAACTTCTTCATCATCCACTTCATCAGATAAATTTCTTCACATTTGATATCTGCATCAGAGATCATGATGAAATGAAGAAAAAGATGAACTTTTGCCGCTGAAGGAAATATTCTGAAATAAGAAAGAGAGGAAAAAGTATGACAGAAAATGAAAGAAGAGGAGAAAGAGAAAGAAAAAATAAGATCCTGTTTTTTGGATATTTGATAAATGGAAAAGAGATTGAGAGGGTTGAAGAGATTTTTGGATTAAAGAGAGAAGATGTTTCGAAGAGGAGATTCGAGTTGAATGTTGAATTTGGGAAGAAAAGTATTTGGATAAACGGAGGGTAATTTTGAGAAGCGATATAACAAACAAGGGTGAATGACAAGATTCAGAAAAAAATAACTATCAAATTTGAGAGAAAAGAAAGAATGCAAGGAGAGGAGAAAATAGAGAAAGCAAAAATAAGAGACGGAAGTTAGAAAGACATTTCATTGGAGAATTTTGAAGGAAAAGCCAAAACCTGCCAACATACTCTGTGTTTTCAACTGTTCCTGCATTCCACACTCTTTGTGTTGGAGTTGTTGATCCGCATTGCTGGAATGGAGATTGGGCTATAGAACTGCCATTGAAAAACACATCGTTTCCTCTGCCATTTGTGGCGGAGTTGCCATCGAAGAAACAAAACGAGATGAATTTATTTCCGCTCATCCAATTTGACGTTCTTGTGCAGCACAACGCAGCACCACCGTAGGAGGATGGATTTTCGACTTTGTTGTTTATGAACTGGCAATCTTTAACCAAAAATTGATTTGGTTTATTGGTTGGAGGATAATAAAATGTGAGTGAACCTGTTGAATCACCACCAGAATTTGAGATGCACTTGCATTTTGTGAAAAAGAATTGACCATTTGACGGAAAACCGCCAACATTAAAATACCAACCAGTTCCACACCAATTTGTGATTGAGCAATTTTCCACTCTGTTATCTGAGAATGAATAAACAGAATTTGATTGTGGGGTATATATTACAACAGCTCCTCCATGAGTGGCCGAACAACTTGTGAAATTGGATTTTGTGAGAGAGATTTTCAACAAACGATCACAACATAACGCTCCACCTGCAGTATTACCTGAACATGAACAATTGTGAAATGAGCAAGAAGTGATAGCGAGATTGGCATTAGTGCAGTTGACTTTTAGTGCTCCACCCCAATCATTTCCTCCATTTGAATCGTTCCATTCGCACCATTCAAATTTATGGCTGTTTGCATCAAATGAAGTCAGTCTTCCTGGTCTCTTTCTGTTGGTTTCATTTCCAACATGCACAATAGGGCCATTTGATGAAGAACGTGTTTGGTGGAGGAAAGATGTGTTGAAGGCAGAGAGAGAAGTGGCAGGGCTGTTGAGGTTGGGGAGAATGGCACCATCGATGGGATTGTGAGTGTGAATAAAGATGGTTGAGTAGATGGAGAGGGATGAGTGAAGGGAGAATGAGGGAATTGAATTGATGTTGGTATTGGTAGAAGTGGAAGTGGTTGAGGTGGTTGAGATGAAAGGATTGAGTGAGTGTGAAGGAAGAGATGGAAGTGATAGAGGGGATTGGGGAGATGAGATGTTGGAGAAGAGGGTGTTTGAGAGATGGAGATGGAGGTGGATTTGGAGGTGGGGATGGGATTGGTAATGGTTATGGAGAGGGGAAGAGGAAGAGGAAAGGGAAGGAGAAAGGGATGGGGAAGGAGAAGAAAAAGAAGAGGATAAGGATGAGGATGAGGATGAGGAAGATGAAGGAGAAGGGGAAAGAGAAGGAGATGGAGAAGGGGATGGGGAAGAGAGGGAAGAAGGAGAAAAAAGGAAAGGCTGGATGAGGGAGATGAAGGAGGAGAAGGAGGAGTGGGAGATGGAGAAGGAGGCAGGGATTGGGGAGTGGGCATGTGAGAGGAGATTGTTTGGGGTGGAGAAGAGGGGGAAGGAGAAGATGGCAGGTTGGTGGGTGGTGAGGGAGAAGTTTGTGAGGATGACGGAGGCATGGGCAGAGAGGAAGAGGGGGCAGTGGTGGTGGTGGTTGTTGTTGGTGAGGGAAGGTGGGTGGATGGTGCAAGTGGAGGAGCAGATGGAGGCAGCGGAGTGGTGTTGGGCAGTGAGGAGTGGACAACCGCTGAGAGGGATGATGTTGAGACGGGTCACACACAAGGAGGTGTTGATGAGGGCGAAGCTTGTTTGAGCACAACAGATGGGATTGCCAGATGCATGTTTGGATGTTTTCATTTCTTTGGGTAAGTAAATATTGATCATTTATGCACATGGCCATTCTGTTATTGCATTTTTTTTTTGAAATATAAAAGATAAAAAGTTTGGAAGTACGCGCACATATGTCAAATTTCAAAGCATTGAGTTGAATGCAACTCTTGTCTGCACCGAAGCCAGCCTATTAAATGGATCTTAGAAGAGGACAGAAAAAGTGAAGGAAGCAAATTGTCAATACAAAAATATACTTGCATGTTTTAATGGTTTTTGAAAGAATAAATCAAGAGTTTCGTTCATCTTTATTTATGAAACTGAATTGGCAATGAACAGTTGAATGGAATAACATTCTTTTTTTTCCCCCCATAAATGTTGCTGTTGAGCATTGCTTTGAAACTTGAAGATACCTTATCTTCTTGCTTTCCAGCCCTGTTCCATTCGGCTTATCATTTGATTTTCGAGTATTTGTCATTTTATTAAGGATGAAATCACAGTTATTATTTTTTCCCCCTGGTATATCAGCAATTCAACCAAAGTGATTGAAAATAATTATTGTTCACATCTTTGTCATGCGATAAAAATCAGGGGGAAAAAATCAAGTGAAAAGAACTGTGAAACTTTTTGATTATGAAATGACTTTCTTCAAAAATAGTTTATAAAATTTTATCTTTTGATGATCTGCAGTTCACTGGAGAAACAAAAGTGAAATTTTCTTTGAAAAAAAAAAAAATTAATATTATAAATAAATAAGAAAATGACGTTCAGTCAACACTTGATGAAATGCGAACAGGTGCTTTTTATTCAAATGAACAGGTTTCATTCAAGCGAAGTCGGCTCATCTTCAACAAGAATATGCTTTTTTAAAAAAGAAAAAATGAGCACAAAACAACGGTGAACCAAAGAAAGATCAAAAAGAAATTTGAGAATAGAATGCATGCTTCACCAATCTTCAATTTGTTTCATTGTGATAAACGCAAATGACGAAATAACTTTCTGAGTGATAGAAAACAAAAAACGACACATTCCAGGCCATGAATAATTTCGTCGTTCCAAACACAAACAAATGCAAAAGAACTTCGAGCAAAACAGAACATCATATAAGCATCCTTTTCTTTTTCTCCCATTGCATTGCTCATTCATTCAGAAACGGCTCTCGAAAAAGAAAACTCGAAAAACGAAAAAATTAATTCAAAACAAAAATTGTTTTTTCCATCATGATTGAGCATCAGCAATGTCATTATCATTGCTGTTGTTTCAGAATAGCTTTCCCCTTTTCATATTGATTTTCTCATTCACACAACTCACAATCCCATCGATGGTGCCATTCTCCCCAACCTCAACAGCCCTGTCACTTCTCTCTCTGCCTTCAACACATCTTTCCTCCACCAAACACACTCTTCACCAAATGCTGCTGTTGTGCATGTTGGAACTGAATCTCAAAGAGTGAAACCTGGAAGACTGACTTCATTTGATGAGAACAACCACAGATTCGAATGGTGCGAATGGAATGATTCAAACAGTGGGTCAAGTCGTGGTGGAGCACTTTATGTAGAATGCACAAATGCTAATCTCTCAATCACTTCCTGCTCATTTTTCAATTGCTCAACCAGTGATCATGGAGGAGCGTTGTATTGCAATGTTTTGTTAAAAATTGATATTTCAAAATCCAATTTCACAAGTTGTCAAGCGAAGCATGGAGGAGCAGTGTTCGTTTACAATCCACAATCAAATTCTGTTTATTCATTCTCAGATAACAGAGTGGAAAGTTGTTCAATAACAAATTGGTGTGGAACTGGTTGGTATTTTAATGTTGGCGGTTTTCCGTCAAATGGTCAATTCTTTTTCACCAAATGCAAGTGCATCTCAAATTCTGGTGGTGATTCTGCTGGTTCTCTAACATTTTATAATCCTCCAAATAACAAACCAAGTCAGTTTTTGATCAATGATTGCCAGTTTATAAACAACAAATTGACTGCCTCTGCCAATTATGGTGGTGCTGCAATTTGCTTCCTTCCACCATATTCATGGATGAATGGAGTAAAATTCATCACATTTTGTTTCTTCGATGGCAATACGGCTACAAATGGAAGAGGAAATGATGTGTTTTTCAATGGAAGCAGCATCACCCAATCCCCATTTGAGAATTGTGGATCAACAACTTTAACAAAAAGAGTCTGGAATAACAATACAGCTGACAATGCTGAATATAATAGCTGGCTCCCCCTCATTGCCCAGAACAAAATCGTTTCTAACAGCGGAACTGATGTCGATGTCTGTGGCAGGCCCCAACAGACCCCATGCGCCACCATCGAGTATGCCCTCAACGGCTTCATTTCCCTCCTCCAAGACGCCTCTCTCACCCTCCTCAGTTCAACATTTGTTCCAACTCAAACACTCACCTTCAGCGCGGTTGACACAAAAATCACTGGAAATGGCACAACTGCCACCACCATCGCCTCCAGTGGCATTCCCCAACCACCAAACTCACATTCCCAGTCATCACAATCAGCATCATCATTTTCATCGTCATCCTCATCATCATCAACATCTTCTTCGCCTGATCCATCTGCCTCGTCTGCTCTCTTCCAACAAACACAGGGCTCCCTCACAGTCTCTGCACTCACCTTCACAATTATCCTCTTTTGCCTCTTGATCATATTCCACCCCTTCTCTCCTCCTCCTCCTCCTCTCATTTTCCTCTCCATTGAAAGATTATATGAATAAATTTGTAGCGTTTATTATTGATTATTTATATAAGCCTTCTAAATTTTGTTCAAATGCAAAATTTCTGCAGCATGCTTTATTTGAGATCTGTCAACCTCATTCACTGTCAAATTCAATATGAAAACATATATATGCATCTTTTGCTGAAATTTCTTGAATAATTTATCGATGCGTTATATCTTTTCTTCTTGTGGTACATATTCCTCAAAACTGAAGCAAGGAATTGGTTATCCATTTGCGCTTGCATTCAAGAAACACATTCTTCATGGAATTCGGCACTTCAAAAAAATATCACGGCCTGCTTCAAGAATGTCTTTCTTTGAAAAAGAAGATGGCGGAGCAAGCCACTAAAAATATAAATATAAATAAATATAACAAATAAATCATTTGTAAATGCGAATTCACACTTCAACTGAATGCCCCATCTCGCAACCAGCCTAACTGATATAAATCAAAAATGCTTTTTCTGCTCTTCTTTGCCACTTATCAGACTTGCCAAACTCCAAACTGAACTTCTGCTGGATGTCAAAATCCAGAACAATGCAGCAAAGATCAACCTTCATGCTCTACAACTATATTTTCATCACTTATGCCTTCCTCCCCAATGTCTGTCCTCATGCAACATGCCAAATTTCAAGCAGCTGTCTCCAGAAAGATTCCTTCAACGGAGCACAAAATCGAGAAATTCAGCTGTAAGAGCTTACTAACGAACGGCGCATCAACCCTGATACTGCCCGGAAAAATGGCAAAATTCCATCCGAACCATAGGATGTGGCAGCACATCGCCAATTTGTTCCCACTTTGACGGATTCTGTCGATATTCCTTTTTTCTTTCCTTGCTTCACAGCTCCACAGTTTCACAGTTCCTTAGATCAACATTGCTATGTGCTTTTTAATCTGCATCCACAATCCTTTAAAAAGCTGCTCAAAGCACTGCTTTCTTCAAGAAGTCACAAATTACACTCTCCGAGCTATCGTCCCACAAGTACCCATTAAGCGCACTGCCTTCCAATGTCACTGCTCCATTTTTGCTCTGATGTTCAACGGCATTCCGCTCATTTCAACTGTTTATGCTCCATCTATTCACGTCTTTCTGACTCGTTCGCGCATTTGCCTCAAAAAGATTCAAAATTATATTTTTTAAGCTCTTCTGCTCTTTTGGCAACGAGGAAATTATGTTTCACAACCAAACACATTTGAGATGAATTTTTTTGCTTTATGAATTTCGTTCCACTCAATAATTTCTAATTATTTTTTCTATTTCATAATTTTTCTATGTGTTTTTAAGCCTGAGAGCGAAAGACTTGTAATGAAATGATAACATAAAAATCTGGATCAAATAGTTATTTTATTCATAAATGTTCGAATTTTGCCCCATTTATAGGGGCATTATTTTTGCATTTATGAAAAAAACAAAGATTTGCTCCAAACTTTTTCCACAACCTTATCATTGTTAATCTAACATTCTCATGCAAGAAAAATAGACACAAAGAAAAAAAAATTAAGAAAAATAAAAGAAAATTTTGCGTGGAACAAAATTTATAAAGCAAAAAATTTCGTTTCAATATTAATTCATCAAAGCATCCAAACAATGGTTCGTTAACTTTTTTTAGTAAAAAATCATAATGAGAAACACACCTAAAAATATGAATATTTTTGTGCAAAGGTGTTACGCTTCCGCTTTATTTATTTATTTATTTTGAAAATGAAATGTCATGAAAAAAAAAGGAAATGAATGAATAGAAAGAAATTTCACAAAAATTATTACATGAAATGAAATGCATTTCCCCGCATTCGGCTTTGAAACATTTTGTAAAAAAAAAAAACAAATGATTCGTATGAATTGTTCGCTTTCTTGCCTTCATCTCTCCTGATTCCGCATGGCATTGCTCTGTTTCATTCTCTCTTCATCTTTCATCTCGAGAAAACGCCAAATTCCATTTATTGCTCTCTGGAAATGAAAAAAAGATAAAAATAAAAAAGATAAACAACAACAACAATAATAATACAATTTCAAAGAAAGAAAGAAAAATAAGAAAAGAAAGCAAACTTGAAGCTGGCCAAACGGAACTTTCAGAGGAACTGCAGCGCCGATGCGCGACCGGTCGTTAAGACCAGCCTTTGCCAAGTCTCCTTTCTCTCGCGCGCTTTTCACAAGCCCACCCCCAAGCCCAGCCAGCCTCCCCAGCGCCGTCCCTCTTGCCACAGCCCCGTTCTCTCCATACACCCGCTTTTCCATCCTTTTCTTCTCTTCCCAGCTCAGCGCAGAAACAAACGCACAGTGCAGCATCTGCACTGCCACCGTCTCCAGCGCTCGCGCTGCTGTCCGCGCCGCAAGCTCCACCGACCGCTCGCACGCAACAAACCCCACAACCCCCGCAATGAGATGCCCGGCCAGCTGGAACAGAACACCGCACTTCCCCTCAAAGTCAAACGTGATGTTGTGCTCCCGGCAGTTCGAAAAGAACTGCCCGTGCGGCACACGCGACAGCTCCGGCTGGTAGAACGGCTGCACTATCACAAAGCTGCGTGTCGCCGCTGGAGAGAGGCAGGCACACGCCTGTGCAGAGGCGCTTGCTGAGCCACACACCGCCTGAGGAGACACTCTCTGCACACCTGCCACCTGGCGCGGCGAGGTCGACCTGTGTGCTCCGCTCGAACAGCCCTGAGGCCGAGCACAGGCAGAATGCGCAGAATCAGAGGACGGAGCACGCACATGCAAAGCAGCAGTGCCGCCGCGGCGCGGAAGGAGGTAGTTTCCAGACGCAATCTCGATGCCCCCCTGCAGCAGATACGACATCCACCGGAACGCCGACGACGCTGCCAGCGGGCCCACCGAAAGATCCACCGCACACATCCGCAGCGACTCCCACTCGTCCACAAACACACAATACGAAACACTAAACACCCCAATCATCCCTTTCCCGTGGCACACTTGCCCAATCGCATACGTCGCATCCCGCAGAGCGATCGACGGCACACTTTCCTGCGGCACAACCGCCCCTATCGCAACAAACTCGTCCATCCTCTCTCTCTGCCTGTCCGAGCTCAAATGCAACGACACTCCATCCGATGCCAAACATCCACCTCCACCCACCCCCATACCCACACCTATACCCACACCCCCTTCTCTTCTCTTCTCTCTCCTCCCAAACAGCCTCTCCCCAATAAACGTGATGCTCATCGTCCCGTCCGGCTGTATCATCCCTTCCACAACAGGCTTCCCCACAATCCGCTCCCGCTCCGCACACAGCTCCACCAGCGCCCCCGTCACCGTCATCGTCACCAGATAGTCCCGCCAGCTCCCATACGCACTCTCGTCAACCAGCGTCACACACTCCGGGTGCGCAGGAACACTCAGCAGCGATTCCACATCCAGAATCTGCCCCTCTTCTTCTTCTTCTTCCTCTTCCTTCTCCAAATCAATGGAACCACCCTCTCTCCCTGACTCCTCATTCATCCCCAAATCATTCGCAGACATTTCCACATGTTCCTCATCTTTCCCCACATTTTCTTCTCTTCCATCTGAAGCTAAACCCAAAGACCCGTCTGCTGCTTCTTCTTCTGCTCTCCTGTTCTCCTGTTGGATGCCATCAGATGGAGAAGAACTGCACACTTCTGGTTCAACTGAATACTGCTTGTCTGCACCCACCTCAGTCTCTGCCTTCACAAACCTCAGCCCACTCAGCCCAAGCGCCTCCACAACCAGCGGTGCCATCGCTTCTTCCAGCTTCCCCTGGTTCTCTTTGATTTTCTCCACAAACTCTCTGTGAGCTGTCGGATACCCGCCTTTCTCCTCATTCCCATCACCTCCCTCTCTCCTTCCATCTTCTCCCTTTTCTTCTCCCTTTTCTTCTCCATTTTTGCCTCCCTTTTCTCCTTCCTCTGCCTCTTCCCGCTCCTCCAGCACAGCCAGCGCAATAGCTGCTGGTGACAAAACCACATCCTCCATCCTCAGCCCCGCAGCATCCAACCCTTTCTCCACAATCCCCCCAACTTCACACACTGCAATCCCTCGCCCCATCACTTCATCGTCCAGCTTCACCACCACACGCCTCGACTGCGGCGATCGCGACACCAGCCGCGCTATCGCCGACGGCAGCAGCGACGGGTCAAACAGATCGTAGATCGACGGGAATGCATTCACATCTGCCGCTGCAAAGATCCGCTTGCTCCCCGACTTCGTGCCCACCGACGCTGCAAGCGAAGGAAGCGGTGCCACCAGCGGAACCGAAAGCATCGCTGAAAGCGCCACATCGTATGCACACGCAACACCCCCATACAGCACCGCCCGCCGAGCCACAACATATCCCCGCAGCGTCTGCAGCGCCCGCGGCGACAGCAGCAGCTGCAGCGACAGTGGCATGTGCCGCCCATACACCCCAGCCGCCTCTGGTACCACAATCCGCAGCCGCCTCTCGATATCGTCCATCGCTCCTGCCGACGTGTATGACGCAGCCACAGCCGACGCATCCGAAGGGTCAATCGCAGGCGCTGATGAAGATGATGGCTGCTCATTCTCTGAAGATTTCTTCTCTTCACTTCTCCGCCTCCGGAATGGCGAAGTTGATCGGCGTGCTGCTCCTGTTGAAGAAGACGAAGAAGAAGAAGGTGCCGAGCGAAGAGACGACTGCTGCGCTGCCCCTGCCACAAGAAGCTTTTTCAGATACCCCACCACGTCTGCCGGCAGCTCCACAGGAGACACAAACACAACATCCACATTCGGATCAGAAAGATCAACCAGCCGCGAAAGCTCTCCGTTCTCGAGAGATGGGAAAAGATGGAACAGTGTTTCTTCAGCTGAGGAGTTGAAATGAGAAGAAGAAGAAGGAGAGGACGAAGAGGATGAAATGGAGGGATTTGTGGGATCTGTAGTCAAAGACTGAGAGTATTGTGATTGAGAAAGAAGCTCAGGTGAAATGTCAATGTTCTTCACAAGCTTTAGATCAACAGGTTTGTGCGTGTCTATTGAACGCCTAATTCGTTCGTCCCAGCCCAGTGATGGCAGATGAATGTGAACTCGTTTGCTCTGCTTGACAATGTCCCATTCTTCGCACAGCTTTCTCTGCAACTCCAGACACTTCTCCTCCCGCTCTGCTTGTATCTCCTCCAGCTTTTGCAGGAACCATTGTCTTGTCTGAAATGTCTTCCACCTTCTTTGAATGACTGTAGCTGCCTTTCCTTTCGGTGATTCTCGATGATATCGGCACCTTGCCAGCCACATCCGCACCACTGACTGGATGGCCGTGGCTGCTTTGTCTTCTCTCTTTCCTTGTTTGAAGCGCTGCCCAGGCTGCCTCAGACACGCTTGCACTGCATCGATGTTCACAAGGCAGCTCAGCATTTGCTCTTCTTTCAGACGGGCATATTCAATGCGAGCGGAACGATGTGTTGCAGGAGACGATTGAAGCTGAGAAGAAGCAGATGAAGGAGAGGAAGCAGGTGAAGTGACTGTTGATGTGGAAGAGGAAGAGGAAGAGGAAGAAGAAGGAGTCAAGGCACTTGGCGATGAAAGAACAAACCATTCGCTTAGAGCAAAATCAGCAATCTTCTTTCCATCGACAAACAGAAGGTCCAATGCATTATCTTCCGCCCAGTCCTCGAATTGGATCAACGCCTCGTTGATTCTTGACCAGTAATCTTTGTATGTGCGGGCAAAGGACTCGAATTCAGGAGTGTTAATGACAGTTCTTCCCTTTTTCATAACAATGTGATGCAGAGAAAACTCATCCATAAGCGCCATGTATCCTCGCTGTTGAACAGGTTCTGTTTCTGTTCGAAATGAATCTTCTTGATTCTTTGTTCCTTCTTCATCTTTTGGAAATTCTTCTTTTTGTTCTTCGGAATGATGAAAATTTTCATTTGTAGCAAATTTTGATGAGGTTTCAGGTTGATGAAAATCAGTGGACGATGCTGAAGAAGGTCTCTCCGTTCTTTTATTTGTTATTTCTTCGTTTAAATCGTTGTTTTGTTCATCTTCTTTATGAAATTCGTTTTCAGCTATGGATGTATCAGCTTTTTTAATATCTTCCTCTTTCACTGATTGGGGTTGAATGTTAATAATTGCTGTTGATTGTTTTTTTGACAGCTCAGCTTGCCTCCGTTTCCTCTCTTCGTATCTTTGCACCATTGCTGCTGTAACTCTTGGCTTGTATCTGTGGTCAGGAAGTCCCCCCTGTATTGGATGATCGCTTTCAACTGGAGTGGCAAGATCAAGCATTCCAAGTGGAGCTTTCACTATAGAATTTATTGGACGTTTAGGCCTAACTAATTTCGTTCCATCTTGAGCTTCTACAACGCAAAATTTCTCTTCCCTTTTATGTACTTTCATGTGAGAAGTGATTATTGATGGAGTTCTATTAAAGGAGATAGAAGAATAAAACGGTGTGGTTAGAACTCCATTTTGATTGCGATAAGGCACTTTTGTTTTGTTTTTGTTTTGACTCATCAATGATGAAGAAGGAAAACCAACTTTACACAAATGCTTAAATAAAGAAGAGTTAATGAATTTAACTATGTGTAATTAAAATAGAACAAATAAAAAAATATATACATAAACAAATTAATATACCTATAAATTAAAAGCTTCTATTTATAAAGATATTGCTTGCAGAAAATAACGTTTGATCAAACTTCCCTATTGTACTTGAATTATGTTAATATTTACTTTTTTATTTACGTATGCATGTTGCCAGTTTAAATGTGATATAAGTCAACGACTTTTAGTGCGACATTACAACGTTACAAACTGTTTAAATATGCTTACCGTGTGTAGTTATGAACTTATTTTAAAAATTTTTATAATATTCACTCTCATATACGAATACTTTTGATTCATGTGGCTTATTAGGTAAACGAAGAAAAGAATGAAAATGATGTTTTGGTAAATGATATACTTACATATTTTGAAAGCTACGCCTATCGTGACAAACTCCTTAATTTGCCTTCTCCATTTCAAGATCAATCAGTTGATATCATTAAAGGTTTAAAGGATATTCAAGGAAATAAGTATAATAGGATAATTCCATTTTATACGGAAGTTGCAGAAGTTTTGAGAAAAATGAGAGACGGAAATACTCAAGTTCAATTTCCTTGTACCCAACCGTTTTCATGGATTTTCCCATTTGGTTTGTCAGTCGAAACCGACATTAATAATTCTTCAAAGAAACCAATATTACGATTTGTTAAGCATTCCCTTTCTGGAATTACGAATAAAGCAATTAGTGAATATCAACAGCCTCAATTGGTGAATAAAATTATAACCAGAATTGTGATTCAAGATGAAGATGAAAACACTAAAGAAACAGCACTAGAAACAATTGCAAAGTGGGCAGATGAAAATATTCCGTTTTCGAGAACACCAGGCGGAAGATTAAATTATGCTATTGCAAAATACTGGTCGACAAGGCCTTTGTCTTTATTCCCAAGTTTACCGAGTTTCAGTGTTACTGTGTGGTACCTTGAAAACGATGATGACCTTGAAGAAGAAGCAAAGGAGACGGTAGTTTCGTTCTTTGGTTTCTCAACAGTTGATGTTAAAGATATTGAGGAGTTATGTCCAATGAAAGATGCTGAAAAAGAAAAAGCGTTTAAAAATGGAAAAGTGAAAGAACAAGAAGAAATTTTGAAAAATAACAAGGAAAATCAACGCGATGATCATAATAAGGTTATAAAGGCAAATCAGAAAACAAATAAAAGAGCAAAAATACCAACTGTTTTTGATTTAATTCGTGAAGAGCGTTTCAACCGGATCACATCGCAAAGCACAATCCCATCAAACAAAACGAAGCAATCACAAACAAAAGCGCTTGGCAACGATCTTCCCAAATACACTGTTATCCACAACGGGACGACGATCCGCGGGTACAAAGTGAGCGACACCAACATCGGCATTCTGTCTATTGAGTCATTTCAGTCTGAAGATGAGATCCAGCGGAAAGAGCTGGCAAAGGGCATAGCCGACACGCTCAACAAGCTGAAGCAGGACAACGTGGCGAAGCTGATCATCGACCTGACGAGCTGCGACGGTGACGACGTGGCGCTGGGCAACGGCATGCTGCGGATGCTGTTTCCTTCTGTCTATCCAGTCTATGGTGCTGTTGATATACCAAATACAGAGCTGAATGCGAAGGCGATGGAGAAGCTGCGGAAGGAGAACGGGGTGCAGCTGACCGACACGTTCACCATGCTCGACGCAGGCGATGTGTTTGCGAACAAAGTAGAGCAGACAGAAAGCGGACAAGGCGTCACCCGCAGCAGGCAGTGGACAAAGACGTTCTCGATCAACTACGACAAAGTCGATCCGTTTCCGGATGTGCTCAACTCGATGAACTGGCTATGGAAGAACAAGCGCCCGTTTGACCCGAACAACATCATCGTTCTGACAGACTCGATGTGCGGCTCTGTCTGCACGCTGGTTGTGAAGCACATGAGAGAGCTGCATTTGGCAAAGATGGTGTCTTTTGGGGGAGATCCGCTGAACAAAGGAATTCCGCTGGACTTGGCTTCGGTGGGAGCGGGCTATGTGCTGGATTCTGATGAGTTTGAGAGTGTTCTTAAACAGTCAGCAAAAGAATCGAGTTCAGCTGAAGAGGCTTCTAATTCATATTCTTCTTCACTTTCTTCTTCTTCTTCTTCCATCTCATCCAGTCAATCAGCACACAACTTCTCTCCTCTGCTTGGAGCATCTTCCATTTCATCTTCCCTTCTTTCATCCAATTCATCTTTTCCCAAAACCAGATCAGCCCTTCCTTCTCCGTTTCTCCGAAAGACTGCGAAGCTGACGATGACCATCACAAATCAGCACAGCCACGACAGCAGCACGCCTGATGACTCATTAGAGTTCAAAATATGCGATCCAGACGTCACACTGAACTTCTATCCATCTCCGGACGACGATGAAGACGAAGGACGAGTGCTGCTCAGCGAGAGAGTGAAAGGAGTGTTCGACCGCTGCTTTGAATGGCAGGTGAAGGAGACGCATTATGAGTGTGCCAATGCTGAGGGACACAGAGAAAACGAGGTGTGGGGAAGGCCCTGCAATGCAAGCACAAACACGTTTGATGAAACAAAATGTGTGTTTGCAAGGTGTGCAGATGGGTATTATCTGAGCAGTGAGACGAAGAAGTGCGAGCTGATTCCGAAGTTTCCATGGGAAGATATGGAAGTTGATGATTCGAAGAAGAAGATATCAACAGCTGCTTCTGTTGTCATCGCAGTTCTTTCTGTTCTGGTTGTAGGGGGAATCATAGCAGTTGTAATTTTCATCATCTGGAAGAAGAGGAAAGAGAGTGCGCATATTCGATACAGAAACATGGGGATGAACAAAACATCTGCTCCAAGGGCACCGAAAAAGCAGCCCACTCAAATTGAGATGGATTTGGATGAGGCTTCGACTTATGAGGAGCCGGACACTTTGTCAGTTGGAGAGTCTAAAAAAGAAGAGGAAAAGAGAGAGACAGAAAAAACGGAAAAAACGGAAAAGGCAGAGGAGTTTAAGATGTGAGCAATCGGCTCTTTGTTATTTTGGACTTTTTGATGAAAATGTGTATTTTTTCTTTTTTTGTTGGTTGATTATAAAATGATTATTTGTATCATTATTTATATACAATTGAACGCTTTATCTTCAATTCATTTCTATTTTTATTACCTTCATTGTTGGATATTTTGTAATTTATCTTCTTTTTCTGAGGCATCTCAACTTTGAAACTGAAATTTTGTTTGAATATTTTGAATAATAACAATTGTTAAATGAATTATTACCCCATCTTCTCAATTAAAAACAATTATAAAAAAAAAGTGAAGAAATATTATTTGGTAAGAAAATGATTTGACTTGAAGAGTTCGAAACGTGAGATGAATTATAAAGAAAGAATGAGAATATTCCAGTTGAAATTGAAGCAAAAAATGATTAAAAAAGGCTGTGAGATGAATGGAGTGTTTGTGAACAAAACAAAATTCAAAAATCCAGATTTGCATCAAAAGAACAATTTTCAACAAATCTTTTTCAGATTTTTCAACTTAAATACAGAAAGAGAGAAGAAGTGAATGTGAATGAATTTAACAACACAAGAATTGTTTTTATATGAGAAGTTCCGCTTTTCTTTAAAAAAATCATTAAAATTTCAAGAATTCCAATAATTTTTACAAATTCCCTTTTCATTCGTTCTGCTGGCACAGCAATGCAGTTCCCCTCAGCACCCAATGTTGAGGTGGCTCAGACGTCGGCAGTGTCACTGCAGTCACAAAGTTCGTTGAATGCCCTGTTGTTGACAACACACCATATCTCGCGCCTGTCTTATACAAAGGAGCTGCATAGAGTGTTGGCGGCGGAGTGTATCCCTTCTGAGGCAGGAAGTGGAGCACAGGCATCGTCGCATACATTTCACCCGGGCGCGATTCTGCCAGCTTCATCTCGTTGTCGTCCCACCGCCCAGCCTCCATAAACAGGCCATGAACATACACCCCGTCAGATGGCGGTGCTGTGATCGCCTCGGCTGGCTCCTTCAGCGCCTGGAACTTGAAGCGGAGGGTGTCGATGGGGTACTTGTACTTCCTGGCGTATGTCTGCAGGATGGCGGTGAGGAAGCCCTGCGGGAAGAAGAACCCGCTGAACCAGTAGCAGTTTGGCATGCCTTTGGTCAGCCACGTGCGGAAGAAGGCAACTCTGTCACAGAGATCGTCCACCCACGAGGCCAATGGCTTCAGAGAAGGATAAGCTGCGTCTGCCCAAGCGGTTGGCACAACGCCTGCAAGAATTGCGTTGTATACATCTTCAATCGCCTGGGACATCACAACAAGCCCCGCAATTGCTCTCTCCAGTTCTCTCAGTGAAGCAACAATAACGTTGAGGAGGTTGTTGAACCTGACCATTTCCTGTGACAGCACAATCGAAAGAGAAGAAGGCGGAGCTGCTTCTGTTGCGTCTTCTATGAGAGTTCCATCTTCTGAATTGCTCAGTTCAGGAAGGGCAGCGCTTGATGCTGACGATGTGAGCTGTGGAAGAACACCAGGAATAGCTTCGCTCTTCTCCAAAAGCGGAGGCAGTTTGCTGAGAATTGCTTTGCTTGTTTCCAAAACTTCATCATCGGATGAACGACCAGCTGGTGCTTCTTTCTCTTCTTTTTCTTCTTCTTCCTCTTTGGTTTCTTCTCCTTTTCCTTTTTGCTCTTTCTTTTCTTCTGTTTGTTCTTTGTCTTCTCCTTCGCCTTCTTGTGCATTTGCTGCAGCTGCTGCTGTCTTCTTCTTCTTCTTCTTCTTGGAGACTGCAGCATTGCTTCCACCTGATGATGCGCGTCTTGGCTGCATCAGAGCGATCGACTGAATAATTCTGCTTGCTTCTGTCAGCTGCAGCTGAAGTTCTGCGTTGTCGTGCATTCCAAACACAGACGGATCTTCGGTCGATGGGAATTGATCGGCAAATTCGATTGCCTCAGTGTATGTCTTCAGATCGTCGATGATGTATCTGTCGTGATTGACGCTGTTCGGGTTGGTAGAGCCGAGATTGAAGGGATCTTTGAATGCAATTTCTTCTGTGTAGAAACGACTGAGCATAGCTCCTAATGTCCTTTTGTCCCAATCGTCTGTCACTCTTCCTCCATAGTTCACAATGCCTGTCATGTATTTGAGTGCTTTCCACGGAATTGTGTGTCCATCCACACTCACTCCAGAAGTCAATGGAGTTGCTGAGGAAGAAGAAGCAGATTCTCCTTCTTTCTTTTTCTTTGAGGATGTTGTATCGTCAATGTTGGCAGCATCATTCAAGTACATCTTCAAGTGATTGACTGAAACTTCAAAGTCGCTGTCGCTAAACTCGTACACGATGTTCCATCCCAACGGACCATACTTTCGTCTTTCTTGAATAAGAGAGTGGAAGAAAGCAAGGCCAAACAGCAATCTTCTCCACACAAACTGCTGTTTCGGGCAGCCTTGTTCATACAACGTTGGCGAAAGAGTCCTCAGAGATCTCAGAATGTTGTTACGAACACCCTTTGGCGGTTCATTTGTAAGCTTAATACCATTTTGCAGCACAGCAATAGGAAACGCAGAAGTTGGCATTGCGCTCAGCCAAAGTCTGAAGTTCGTGTTAGACGGTGCTCCTTCATTTGTCTGGTACGAAAGACAGATGCGTTCGAGCTCAGGCATCCACGATGCCGCCAAATGGCAGTTCTGCAGGAACACCCACGAGCCTTTCATAGCTGCCTCCTTCAGCATCTGCACAGCAATTGGCCCTTGCCCTTGCCCAAGTGACAGAAGCTGCAGCCGATCTTCGAATCCTTTCGACTGCGCAAACCGCACAACATGCTGTGTTGGGTCAGCACCTGTGGACAAGATGAAGATGATTGGTGTGGAGCGAGACGAGTCTCTATGAGCTTTTTCGAGATCCATTGCAGGAGAGCGAATGAATGTGTCACCGAGTGTGATTCGCACATACTCCATCGTACAGACAGTCAGAGAGCGAGGAGATATCACCCTCACAAACAGCAGCCGCTGGAAGTCGTTCCACTTCACTTGGTGTGAAGCAGATGGTATCATAGAGGCAGTCGGTGTTGGCTGGTTCAGCCATTCCTTCCATGCAGCAATTGATTCTTCAGATTCTGTCATTGCAGCACAGATGCCTCCATACACCTCGTCCCAGTGGAGATCCAACATTGTCAGCTCTGTCCAGCACTTCCAGTCGATCTCTCCTTCAAACGGAAACGCTGTCAAAGTAGAAGATGAGGCAGATGAACCAGACGCCGCAGCAGCTGTCGATGGAGGCATAAACGATGGAGGCAGAGGATGTGCTCTTTGTTGTGTGGATGAGGCATTTGTTGTGCCTACTGATGCAAGTGCGAGTGTGGGCCCTCTCATGTACACGTCCCACTCCTTCGGCGAAATCGTCTGATCGCGTTTTCTGATCTGCGCAGCCATCACAAACGAGAAGAGCAGCCGGTGCTTCTCAAACAGCCCTCTGCAGATGTTCGTGTAGATAAGCTCCGTGAGTGCGTCTATCAGCGATTTCAGTCTTTCTTCGAGTGTGGGTGAAGGAGGAGTCTGAGTCAATGACAAACCAAAGATGTTCTTGAAGTACTGAAGAGAGTACTGATACATCGGATCCAGCTGCGCAAGATCCACAATGGCGAAATAGAGCACAGAGCCGCGGATTGCCATTGGGCGATACTCATTTCTTGCTGCCATCAGCTGCTGTTCTGTCACTTCAGCATCCTTCACACGCTCCATAATTTCTGTTGATGTCTTCTTTGACTGTTCAAGCGTCTCAATCAGAGAGAGATCGTCCAGAAGCGTCTGCACTGTGGTTCCTTTCAGCAGCGCCAGGATTTTCGCTTCGGTCTGAACAAGCAGCTTCGCATCGGCTGCCATGTCGCGCACAAGTTTGTCTTTCGCTTCTTCCAGCTCAGCTTTCTCGTTCCTGACAACATCTGCAAGCAACTGGTCTTCTAAACCTTGTGATGTGACTGTGAAGTTGATGATGCTGACTTTTATTGAGACATCAGGAAGATAATGAGGATTGGCCAGTTTTGTGGTGATGTACAGATAAAACTGTGGATTGTAATCAACATCCTGATTGGCCAGGCGAATGATTGTTCTTCCGCCTTGTTTCACCGTCTGTTGAAGCAAAAGAGGAGACAGCTGAGGATCAAGTGTCTCTCCCACATCTTCCAGCAGGATAGGCTGTCCAACTCTGATGGCATTTGTCAATGTTCTCAGGAAGTTTGGCTCACCAGGCCGCATCACACGTATCTTCCTCTCTTTCTCTTTCTCTCTGATCCATCTGTTCGCCTGCCCTTGTGGGTCAATCATCAAAGGCCACCGGCGTGTCTGTGAGACCATCACAGCATTCTCCACTGAAAGTGGATCAGATGGCAGGCTCTGAATCTCCCAATCTCTAATTTGCACTGGAGAAGATAGCACTTTCTCTAGTTGGAAGTCTGCATTCACAGGAATTCCAAGCTCATTGCAGTCTTCGATCCACCCTTCGATCAAGTCGTGTCTGTATGATGCTGTGAATGGACCGATATATGCTAAGCAAGCAGCTGATAGCAATGAATCGCCCAAAACAAGCTTTTTCTCTGCTCTTGCCTGTTCCAATGAAGCAGCCCATCTTTCTCCTTCATCCCCAAGTGCAGACACCAATTGTGTTGCATTCTGGAATCTTCTTTCCGTCTGTGCAATCATATTTTCTGTCTCCGCGCTTTCTGCTTTCTTTGTATCGAACTGGTTCTTCAGCGCTGCCAGTGCCGCCTCCACATCCGCCAGCTGCTTCTGTTTCACTGCTAACTTCGCTGTCAGATCAGCCAGTTTGTCCTGTGCCTCCTTCGCTGCCTGCTTCTTTGGCTCGATTATCTTACTGACACGCGCAAACTCCACAATGGCCACAATCCACTGGCAGATGTTTGCAGCAGCCTTTGAAACAGACTCCACTTTGTCTGGCTTGAACTCGGGGTCTTCGATGAATGGGCGCATCTTCTTGTCCATTGCGCCATCGATCTCGTTGATGTCGTAGTTCACCAGCATCTGGATGAAGTTCGCCTGACTCAGCAGCTGCCGAGAATTGTCCCAGTCGGGTTTCTTGTTGAACAGGATGCACACAGCAGTCATCACTCTCTTCACAGCCTCAGGTGGATTCGCAAACGTCTTCACTTCTGTCACAGCTGCCTTTGAGAGTGACTCCAGCGCCTTGTTTGCTTCTAAATAAACTGGCATGATTTTGTCGAGCTCAACTTGCGCGTCGTCGGCAAGCGCTTTAGCTTTGTCTGCTTCCACACGCACAACTGCCTCTTCTGCTGTGACAGTCGCACGGATCTCTGCGGTTTGCGTCTGGTCCTTTAGAATCTTCTCCATCAGCTGCTGAATTTGTTCATGTTGCTCGTGCAAGATGGGTTCCATCTTCTTCAGCTCTTCTTGCATGTCAGCAACAGATTTCTTTGTTTCAGTCAATGTGTTGCAGCCATTTTCGTATTTTGCAATTCTTTCATCCAATGCATCGTTTCTCTCTTTCAAGAAACGGAACATGAGAGTTATCAGCTCAAGGAACAGAGTTGGAGTGATGTATGTCTTTCTCTTCATCTCCTGGAAGAACAAGTCAGATGCCTCTTCAACAGATGAATGCACTCTCACACACATCTCAGCCACTTGATCAGCAATCGAGTCTCCGCCAAGTTGAGGTGAATCTTCAATAAACCGAAGCGCCACTGACTTCAGTGCAGTGCCTGGCCAGTTGGCGACCCAGTCGATTGTGCAGCAGTTGACAAGTGAAGGGAACATTCTGCAGCGTCTTCTAAAGGAGTCACCAACAGGAGACATGCATAGCACAATGTGCAGATTGTCTCTCACTCTCTGCACAAGATATTGCATTGCTGCATCTGGAGCTTCGGGTACACTTTCTCCTTCTTTCGCGCATTGACGCATCTTTGAGATGGCTGCCTCTCTTTGTTGTGCATCATACAAGTTGGGTACTTCTCCGCTCGAGAGGATTCCATTTATATCTTCCAAGAACGATTCTTGTACAATCTGTGCATCGCTCAGCAGAAACACAACAGGTTTTCCTTCAACTCCGGCAATATCATACAGCTTCCTCAGATCCTCTCGAAATTCTGGCGTTCCATAGTTCTTTGCAAGTGTGATCTCAAAGCAATCATATCCTTCAATAAACGCACCAAGACGAGTAAGTGACTGTTTTCCACAGCCACCAACACCCACAAGAAGAGCATTTCCGCGAGGCTGTCTGATAATACGAGTGATCCTGGCAATGTGCTCCACTGCCTCCATAAAGAAGACAAGATCCATTTCCTTCGTCTTTCGTGTGATGCACTCCAAGTTGAAATCTGCCAGGGCGTGTCCCAACTGTGTCTGTAGCTTGCCCAAGTCGGTGATCTCTTCATACGGACGATCATCAGAATTCATCTTGCCCAGATCTGACCACAGCGCAAGTGGTGGCTGTTTCTCTGTAAATCCGCCTGCTGGTGATTTAGACTTTGCGGGTGAAGGTGTTTGAGGAGGAGCAGCAGAAGAGGCTGAAGCTGAGGCTGATGATGAAAGAGTTCGTAATGCCATTGGATCAATGCGCTTTCCAAACACTTCATCGACTTTCCAGTTGATTCTGAGATATTGTTTCGCCAATTCGCAAATTCTGGTTGTGAAGAGTAATCTGTCATCATCATTAGTCAGACGATCTGCAAACACCCTGAGTGATTCGTGTGCCCAAAGACGAGCAAATGACTCTTCGTCTTTCAAACCATCTGGCTGCACTTGTATGATTCCCTGAAATACTTTGCTCAAATCACGCAAGTTGAACACATAATGCGATTTAGAAGGCGTTGGACGCAGTTCAGAGAGAGCAAAGTTGTACAAATCGATCGATGCTCTTACAATGGAAGGTGCTGTTTCCTTGATGCCTGGCTGGAAGGGCAGTCCAGTGATATACCCCATCAAGATGCTGTTGAAGATGACATTCAAAAACTTCTCTGAAGGCTGCGGGATGCACAGCTGAGTAAACAGCGCTGTCAGTCTCTCGCTTACTTTGTTCCTTCCTCCACCTGGTGGCCCACACGCAGCTGTCGTTGCCACTCCCTTGATGGCACGGAACTGCAAAGCGGTTCTGTCGTACCATCCGCCCGTGCTGATCATCTGCCTCAGCAGCTCCAGCGGAGGCTGCGATCCGAATGTGTCTGGGGCAGGCATGTTGAAGTCATCAATGAACAGAACAACGGTCGTTCCTGGTGCAGCGGCAAAGTGGTCTCTTCTGTTCATCAGCTTGTTTTCAATCATCGCTTGAGTTCGGTTGCTGTTGGTCTGCGCACTGAAGTTGATAATAACTGGCTGCCTCGACTTCTTTTCCCTTGTTCTTTCAAACAAGTCGTATGCAATCACTGATTTCCCTACACCTGTGTCTCCCACAAGAAGAGTTGGCGTGGATGTGTCTATCAAAACATCCATCAGATATGAAAATCGAATTGTGTTGATTGTTGGAACGAGAATGTTGAAATAAGGAATTCCTGGCTTGTATGTGTATTCAGGCACCTCCCATGTGGTCAGCTTCCTCGTTTCTGGATCAGGCACCACATCAAACACTGACTCAACACCGGGCAAATATACTGACTCAATTCCTCTTCTGACTGCTGCATCGAACTTCTCGTGCTCGCTTTCGTGCAAAGAGCCTCCTAACCCCCAAACAACACCGAAGAAGAACAGAGTTCTCAGGCAGCCTTCAAACTCAGCCAGATCGTGAATGGCTTTTGGCCCGTTGCTTCCTTCCGCTGCAATGGCAGAGAGCATCGCAGACATTTTTGCGCGTTCGTTGTCGACTTCTCCTTCTTCGTCTTCTTCGTCCTGTGATTTTTGTACATCAAAGACTGGAATGAAGCCGAATGCTGGGACGAAGTGGCTCTTCATGATGTTGATAACGTTCTGCACTTTGTTCAATCGCGGCTGATGGATGCTCTCTTTCATCTCTTCCGTCGCAGCCAACAGAGGGTCAAGGAACGAGTCAAATAGATTGTACAACGCACGGCGTCTGGCATCGTCCCAAATGGTTGGAGGGAGCGAATTGATCCAGCTCATCACAGCAGCTCGCCAGGGCAGGTTGATAGGATCGATGTACACCATACCGCAACGAGAGACAGTGGCAGGCGACGCCACATCCAAATTCTCAACCTCAAACAGCAAAGAAACAGTTGGTGTCAGCTTGATACGCTTTCTGTTTGGTAAGCAAAGTGTTTTAGAGTCATCCAGCACTGTGTTCAGTGATTCAACCCAGAGTGTATCGACTGGCCCATCAAACAGAATCCACTTCTTTGTGGGAGAATCGTCCATCACAACAGAAGTCACAAAGTATGATAACAATCCTTCTTTCCATTCCTGTGTGAGCTCGCTGAAGCAACCGAACATTTCGTCAATGGAAATCGCCTTCGGATTCATTTGTTTTTGAATGATTGTCTGGAAGCGCTGGTCAGCAGAACCGATTTCCTCTCTCAGACGTGTCATCGACTCAGCCAGGATATCTCTGCAGACTGTTTTTCCTCCTCTTGTTGGTCCCACTAGCATCACACCGTGTCTCACTCCAAGTGTGTCAAAGAGCTCAATCGTCTTGTGCAGCTGGTCAGGAAGCAGCTGAAGATGCCTCTCTTCGCAGACAGTGCGCAACATCATCATCAGCTCACCGTAGTCGTTCGGAGGAACAACCACGTCTGGGAACAGATCGCTAACAATAGCCTGGAACAATGGCACATCTTCAGCAAGGAATTTGGGCAAGTTGCTTTCTTTCATTGCACGAATGAGGATAATGTCTTCGGTGAGATGTGGATTGTCTCTTCGAAGCTGGCCAGCCATCACCAGCACAGATTTCACTGCTCTCATACCGAAATCGTAATGTTTCTGTTGTGAAAGCTGTTCGGATGAAAGTTTGTACAATTGAGTCATCTTCTGTGAAAGAGATTTGGCTGTCTTGAATCCCTCTGAGAACAGCATAATCTCCGCAATCAGCGCATAATCTGGAATCATCATAGAAACTGGCCTGAAAAGAGACTTCAAGTTATCTGGCAGTTCTGTTCTGCCTGCGTATCCAGGGTTCATTGTGATGAACACAGCACAGTTCGGGTTAAGAGGAATCATCGTGCCTTGGAAGCTGAACGGAGACTGATTTGCCTGCAGTGCATTCTGAATCTCTCTGATCTGCTGAGCAACCACAGACAGCACTTCAATATCGATACGGTTGAACTCATCAAAGCAGAACCAGGCACCTGCTTGGCACATTCCAGAGAACATCTGCTCCATCGTGTCCACATTCAAACCGTCAGAGCAGTTGAATACGATACACTGCCGCGCCACTGCTTTTGAGAGATCTTTGCATGTTTCTGTCTTTCCTGTACCAGCAGGGCCAGCTGGAGCACCACCCAATTTGAGATGGAGCGCAGATGTCAGAGTGATGTAGCATTGATCAGTCAGTGGTGTAATCACAAGACGAGGTGTACAGCCGAGATATTCAAACCCGTAGTTGAATGTGGAGTTGGTCTGCCTCACATAGCAGTTTCCTTCCAGAATGGCCACTTGATATTCCCCTGTGTCTTTGCCTCCAGACGCGTCCTTCTTTGTCTTGCCTTTCTTCGTTCCTCCGCTGATTCCTGCTGCCTGCTGCACGAACTGCGAAACAGCAGCATTGAGTGATTTTGAAGGCTTAACAGCTTCCCAGTAATATCTCAGCCTCTTTTGCCAGTCGAAGTCTGACGTTGAAGACACGCCATCACGCACCATTTCCTCCACAATGTCTCTTGCATGCACATCTACCACAATCAATGCCCCTACGCTCACTCTCTGCAGAGTCGTCAGCTTGCCTCTCACCACCTCCGTCAGCGCCTCCAGCTGCTGCTCGCACCGCTGCTGCAGCTTCTTCAGTTCTTCAATTGGCTTTTCTGCATTCAGCGCCTGCTCAACCTGTGCTGTCCAGACAACCTGTGACACAGCCAGCACCAGCTGCGCTTTTGTCTGAAGAATCCACTGTGATCGAGGCATCATGCCATGTTCGCGCAATGCTTGTCCCATGAGTGAATGAAGCGTCTTTGTCATCGACGTCTCAACAGCTTTCATCCACACTTCAACTGGCTTCGAACGAGGATTCACTTTCTCGTCTCCAAACGATACGACTTCGCCTTCGGAGGATATCATTGCGATGATCTCCATCTTCCTTACATCCTCAGGTGATGAGAAATCTAATGTTTTGATGTTGTCGAACAGCTTGTTCATGAAAGGCATTACGTTGATTGGGTTCTTTCCTTCCTTCAGAATTTCCAGCAAATCGTCGTTTGGCAGGAAGAAGAACCTTCCAAACGCGTTTCTCTTTGTGTTCAGCAGTCCATTCAGCGCGACTTGTATTTCGTCCATCGTTGCGTTGTGCTGTCTGAATATCGAAGCTAAGCCAGGCTGCTGGGTCACTCTCAGTGCAGATGGGTACTCATTCACACCAGACATGAAGTCGTGCCAGAACTTGTTGCATTCGTGGAATTGTTTGGAGTAGTCCTTAAGAAGCTCATCTCCTTCAAACACAACTTCCAACGACAGCCATTTTTGCTGGAATCCCAGCCACAAATCGAGCAGCTCGGCAAACAGAGCCAGTTTGTTCACCCAAAAGTCCACTTGTTCTTTGATGTGGCCAACGTGGCGTGATCCCTTGATGGTTGCCAGCTGCACCTGAGAATCATCTAATTCTCTCATCAAATCGTCCACTTCCACCAAAAGGAACGAATCCTGGTGGAATGGCTTGGCATGCAACTCCAGTTTGTTCCACTTGTCAATCACTCCGTGCAGAAGCTCTGTCAAAACAGCTTCGCTCGAAGCTTCATCGCTAATTTGTGCTAATTCACTTCTTTTCTCAATCGCTCCAATGGAAAGCAGATATTGCAGTGTAAACTCATTCTCATTCGCATCGGTTGAAATACCAAGAGCTTCTTTGATCTTCACCCAGTGGTGTGGCTTCAGATCTTTGTTTCTCAATGCCAGGATGACTGGAAACGCCTGTGTCATCTCGACAATCATCGCCTTCGCCTTCGGAACAACATTGTTTGGAGGCAGCTCTCTCTCCAGTCTGTTGTTGATCTTCTGATATTTCGCAGTGGTGATGTTGATCTCGTCTGGGTTGAGTGTGCTGAAAGGAGCTTCTCTCCATCCGCGCATCAGCTGCTGCCACTCTCCAATCGACGTCCACAGAAGCACACGCAGTTCAGACTCTGTCTTCGCTAAATTCAGATCTTCGTATTTATCCTCTTTCACATTGAACAGCGCTTGGTACTCAGCGTTCTTCTGAACCGTCTGCTCAATCTTCTCCACTTTCTTCTGCAGCACAATCACCTGCTTCCTCATCTGATCGAAGTATCCTTCATCGACCTCTTCTCCTGTTGTTGGCACTTGCACAAGCGATGGGTCGTTTATTTGTGTTCTCAATGAAGAAATCTCTTTGTGTGTCTCTTCCAATCTCTTCGTCAGCTTGTTCGCAAAATGAGTCAATTGCTCTTCTTTAGCTGTCTCCGTCTGCAAAATAAGCACTCTCAATTGTGTATGCCCTTTCTCAAACAGCTGCAGGTTTGCCTGGTCGGTGCTGTTGATCTCAATCCCGTGTGTCCGCATCTGCCCATACAGCGCCATCACGTTGTCAAACCGGAACTGCACCTGCTCTTGCCCGTTCTGAGCGACGGCTAAATGCGACAGCACATCCGCATACTCTTCCACCGACTCTGCCCGCGACGAGAAAATCAGCTGCGTCTTGCGCATCTCGTTGTACAGGTGTGTTCGCAAGTCACCTGCAAGTGTTGGCAGCAGATCTTGAACCATCTGGATGCATTCTTTAATTGGCGGGAGAAGCGTCTCTTTGAATGGCAGTGTGCTCATTTCCAAAGGACCAACACGGAACGACTCGCCAATCGCTGCTACGTCACTCAGCTGTGCCTGATAGCGGTCGAGTTGGTCGGCAAACCACAAGGGGGAAGGAATGAACTGAACACTTTCAGAGGCAAAGGGAGGCAGAGAGCGGAAAGAGCCGTAGCTGCCTGAGACGGAAGAGGAAGAAGATGAGCCAGAGGATGAAGATGAAGTGGCTGTTGGGATAGAAAGAAGCAAGTCTTCTCTCACTTTCATCCATTGGTGTTCTCTTTCTCTCTCTATCTGCTCCAGTTGCTCTGCCGTCAGCTTCTCCTCCTCCTCTTCTCCTTCTCCTTCTCCTTCTCCTCCTTCTTCCTGCCTTCCATTCTCTTCTCCTCCATTCACGCTCTTCCTTCCTTTATTCTGAGATCCATTCTTATTGTTATTATTATTATTATTTTCATTTCCTCCTTCTTCTCCTTCTGAACTATCATCTCCATATCTCCTGCTGTTAATCTTGCAGTATTCAGTAAGCACCATCATTTCTCTCTGTGTGATATTTCCTCTCAGCGCATCAATGAACGGCACAAACAGCTTCGCATACCTCACCGACCGCGAATATGCTCTCGAAATGGCTTGTCTGATTTCCAAACGAAGTGTTGCAAAGAGCCTGTCGTCTTGGCATCTTCCGTCCATCAGCTGTGCTATTGACTCCACTCCACTGCCTTGTCCTCCTCCTCCTCCTCCACCACTGCCTCCTCCTGCTGCACTGGCTAATGCGACCCCGCCTCCTCCACTTCCTCCGCCGCCAGCAGCAGAAGAAGCCGAAGACGAGTCATTCAGCGCCAATGACGTGTAAGTGCGGAACTTTGGATTGAGCAAGAGACGTTCGATAGAACAAGCATCAAGAAGGAAAGTGGTGACTTGGTCTAAGACGCACTGCTCCATCTCGTCACACGACGGGGAGAAGGCGACGGTGGAGGTGAGGTGGCTGTTCTCGTTGCCTTCGTCGTTCGGCTGGAGAATCAGGTTTGTGCGTAGAAGGGGGACGAATTCGCCTTCAGAAGAAGATGTTGAGCTGGAAGAATTGGTGTTGATGTTGTTGTCTGATGAAGTGGAAGAAGAAGAAGATGATGATGATGATGAATTTCCATCAGAAGAAGCAGATGAAGAAGATGAAGAAGATGAAGAAGAAGAAGAAGTTATGTCATCGTCAACAATCGGAGGGGCAGGTTCAGAAGCAAAAGTGGAGAAATAAGGAATCACAAACGGACGCTGTGGAGATGAACGTGAATTGCCAGCATTTGCATTTCTGTCATGTTCTTGTTTCTGCATCATCATCTGTTGTTGTTGCTGTTGTTGTTGTTGAGCCAACTGCCTTGCTGTTGAAGCAGAAGAAGCAGCAGCCGAGATAGAAGCTGATGAAGGTGTGCCTGGACGAGACGAAGATGTTCCGTTCGAATTGAATTGAGGCTGTTGAAGTGGCTGCAAATGCTTCGCTGAGCCCATCCGCCTTGGCCCAGGCCTTCCTCTGCTTGAGGGACGACCAGAGGAAGAAGAAGAAGAAGGCTCGCTCGGAACATTTGGATTAGAAAAGGCAGAAGAAGGAGAAAGATTAGCATTTCCTCTCTCTATTTCACCTCCTCCTCTGTTGTCCAACGGCTCCAACACAGCACGTGACTTCGCGCTTCTTCTCTTCATCCCTCCAGCTGCCTGGTTCCTCTTCTCCTCCTCCATCTTCTCCCTCACAATCTGCTCCTTCAGCATCTCCGACTCCTCCTCATTGCGCCTTCTGATTAGCACCTCTTTCACCTTTGCGAGTGAGTCCATCACAGGCGGCCGTGGCATTTGTGCTCCTTCGCAGCGCTGCAGGGCAACGAGCAGGTCGTATGTCGCCTGCAGCACAAGATGATGCAGCACATCCAGCAACATAAAGTCGATCTCTCGGATGAAGTTGGTTAAGCGCATACATTCCTGTCGTCGCGCTGCCATCTTCGTGTAACTCATTTCACCTGCCAACGCTTCTTCCAGCGATTTCCCTCCGCCTTCTCCTCCGCCATCTCCTCCTGCTCCTCCGTCTTGCCCTGCTCCGCTGCCACCAGCTCCCCCACTTCCACTTCCTCCTCCTCCTCCCAATGAAAGAGGCTGAATACGCGACGGTTTCAATGCTCTTGTCACTCCTCTGCTGACTGACTCGTGTTTGAGGAATCCCTTCAGCTCCATCACGTCGTGGCAGGCAGTGCTCACAAAGTCGACGATCTGCTCCGCAAACACACTCAGCTTCCTTCTGAACACCGCGCTTTGCTCCTCCCTCTCCCTCACAAACTCGTCCAGCGTGTAGATGTGTCTCGGCTGCACGCGGAACATGCGGGTGTCTTTGAAGGCAAGGCACTGCTCGCGGATGAGGCTGAGCGCAGCGCGGAGCGGCTGCTGGTGGAGAAAGTGTGTCTGGATGAGCGCCTTGTGTGCCTCGAGCATCCTCCTCCGCCGCACAAACGACTCCCACGCGCAGAAGGAGCGGTACATGCGGTACTCCCGGAACGTCTGGATGCTCATCACCAGGTTGTAGAAGTGGCGCTCCTGCTCCCAGTCCTCCAGAGACGTGAAGTCGACACTCCCGTGCGAAAAATGCGTCACGCCTTTTGCGGACACCGTGTAATAGTCGTCTGGATCGATGTCGTTGTATGAAATGATGATGAGATCATACGGATTCAACGAATCAAACGGCCCGCAGCCTGGTTTGGCATATACAAAGTCGAGCTTGGTTTTAAAATTCTTCATGCTTTCCACAAAATTTATAACATTTTGCCCAATTTGTGTTTGTGGATGATACTCTCCTTTTCTACGTGTCAACTGATCTTCCTCTTTGCGATCAATCGGCTCATTTGATAAAGCAGAATCATGACGGTCAGAAGAAGAAATTGAATTTGGTGAAGAATTTCCCAAAGTTTGTGAAGTGTTTTGAGAAGACAAGGCACGAGAAGTTGGTGAAGATTGACGTGTTCGATAAGTCGTGGATTCAAGTGGTGCAAGTCGAGCAGTTCCCAGAGGGGTTCTTCCAGTAAGTTGAAGTGAGCGTGATGTAGGAAATCCACGAGACGACATTGATCCAAGTCCACGAGTTGAATCAAGTGTTAATTGCCTTGAGCTCATTTGTGCTTGCGCAAGTTTAGGTTGACTTAGTTGCAAAGCAGGTACAGAGTAATGAGGTCCGGATGAAGGCCTTTGTCCCTTTGTTGACGATGGTCGTATTGGTCCAGTTCCGCTAGATAATTGACCAAGAGGAGGAAGATGAACTTTGGTAACTGGTTGTGCATAAAGTCGTTGTGCTAATGAAGTAGGATCAAGCGGTTTTTGAGCAGCAATTCTTTCTTCGATGGTACTCTTTTTCAGAGCACGACTAATTTGAGTTGATTTGCTCATCTCAACGCTTGAGATCAAAATATGGTTGTATTTTTTAATGAGTAAAGAGGTTCACATGCTGGAAGTATATGTTAAGGTATTATAAATATATTCGTAAAAACAGATTTACTGATCATATATACCTTTACAAAAAATTATATTCATGTCTGATGGAATTGAGCGGGAAAGAGAGAAAATCGATCATGCAATTAAAGTTCAAACAAAAATTGAGCGTTTATTAAAGCAGGCAAGCTTGAAATACAAAGTTGATGTTGAAGATATTGCTCCAATAAAGCCCACATCAAAGCCTGCTGCATCTCCTCCATTCAAATCTCGAGTTGATAAAGAAAGACTTCAAAGATATTTGACACGTAGATCAACTCCACCGAAAAAACGATCGTTACCTCCTTCAACTCACGTTCAGCAGGATCCTCATCATTATCCATGGGAAACTTGGAAACAAGAAAATGAAAGCGATTTGACTTTATCCGAAAGCATGTCTACACAATTGGCAATGCTTAAACAATCAAAAGAAAATATAGGACAACCAAAACTTCAATCTTCTTGTAGTGTTGAATCATCAGAACATGAATCTACTCACAATCAATCATCAAGCCATTCATCTATACCGAATAAAGTTGATGATTCTTCTTCAACCCTTTCAGCTTCAAACGATCAAGAATCATTTTCTGATGAAGAGGCTTCAGATTTCACTTCACAAACTCCCATTTCACATCATGATTTTTATTTGCCTTCTTCTTTGCTGTCTTACGCAGATCATTTCAATCCTCTTCCAATTAATCACATAAGCGATTTCAGATTTATGGTACTGAGATATCCTAGCGAATATGGAAAGATGGGCATGGCTAGCAGAATGAAAACTCAAAGGAAAAAGTTTGAACATAAAAGAAAAATTGAGAGAGAAAAGGAAATTTTGAAGAGAGAAAAAGAAAGAAGAAGTGAAAGACTGAAGGAAGACAAGAACAAAATGAAGAGGAAAAAAGAAAATAATTGGAAAGAAATGAAATGGAAAGAGTATTCGAAAAATGAAGATGAGTTTAAAGATATGGAAGAGTTTGTGGAAAAGGAAATTGAGCGAATGAAAAAAGAGATTGAATTCGGTAGAAATTCTGGTTTTAACCGTTCTTTACATACAAATTTTCATCATTCAACTTCACCATCAATGCATGATGATGAACTGACACTTAGATCCATGTTGATCAAATCACCAAAAAAATCGCAACTAATAACAGATTCTGCAGATTATGATGTTGAATTGAGACGGCTTTTAACTGATGTTTAAGAGCAATGAATAAATTTTCCTTTTTGTTTTTTAGTGTTATGAATCTATATTCTCTTTAATGAAAAGAATAAAATGGCTTTTTTATTTCTATTATCAAAGTCAAGAAAAGTTGAAAACAATTTTTAAATGTGTAATGATGCAAATTCATAGATTTATTAAAAGATTCGTGCGGTTTTTAACGGTCGTAAAGTTTTATTTCAAATTTTAGAAAGAACTCTTCGTCGTTTACGTAAACTTTTTCACAAAACAACTCAATTTTATTTGGAAGTGATTTCCAAACTTTCTTTCAAAATGCAAAGCATGCATATAAAAGAAAAAATCTTTTTTTAACACGTTCCAGATTAGTTTTGAACAAAATAATGTGGAAGTCCAATTTAAGAAATCCGAAATTGGAACTTTCACAGCTATTCGTTTTCTGTTCACACAATTTAATTATTTAAACTTCAGTGATATTTTTTAAAGTGGATGTTATACAGTTTTTTTGTATTTTTTCATTTTTGAAATGTTTCAAGTATTTAATTATCAAGTATTAAACAATTGGGTTTTTGATCAATATTCGCCACAAACTCTTGAAACATCACTTTCTTTAAAACAAAAACAAATTTGAAGTCTCAATTCAACTTTGTTCACATTATGGAGTGATTTATATTATTGTGACAAATGCAACTTTCATGTTGGAATGTTTAACAAAACCTTAAAATTGAAACTTTGATTTTTTATGAAAAAAAAAAAAAAGAAAGAAAACAATAACGGGAATTCTTCAAAAGAACATCTGTTCTTTTATATTTAAAAAAAATGTTTTCGAATTAAAGAAGTTCACAAAATATATTATGACCGTCCGTTTTAAAATCAAATTTTTAATAAAAAATTATTATTTTATTGACTAGGTCGAAATAATAATCACATTTATATTGAAATATTCCCAATCCAATATTCAAAATTTCACGAAAATAGAAATTTCTTTAAATGAAATCATTTATTTCCTTTCTTGTGAGATTGAAAAAATGGGAACTTCATTTATTATCAAACACAGAGTTTTTGTCTTTACAGATAAAATTTTTTAAAACAACAAATGTTATAATTTTTGACCAATTTTATTTAAACTTTCTATTTTCTTTTTTGTCTTCTGGGACAAAATCCTCTCTTTTTTGAAAAAACAACACTTTGTTCCAAACTTTTTATTCTTTTCATTTCAAAATAAGTCAAGCATTCTCAAGCAAAAATGTTTCGAAAAATTAAAAAAATGAGAAATTTGGGTGATTATTAAAAAAAATCACAACTCTTTTCTAAGTGTTTGTTTTTTTTAAGGCAGATTATCATCGGAAAGAGATTATGTATTCAAATGGAAAATTCTTCACTCATATTTCAAAAAATAAATCTTATTGCCTAAACAAAAATGAAGATATTATTCATAAACCTTTTCATTTTTCAATGTTCCTTTGTTGATTATTGAAGGAAATTCTCTGTCCGAAAGTTTTGAAAGAAAAAATTTGATTTCAAAAAAAAAAAAAAAATCACACATTTGTTCGAAGAATCTGAATGGAACACAATACATCAAGTGAAAAAAATCGTCACAAATGCACTTTATCATATTAACAAACAAAATTGAAAATTTCACATTTGAATCAAATTTCTGTTCCCACTCACGAAACAAGACAAAAATGAAAGTCGAAACTTGTCAATACTGTGCAAGGCTTGCAGATGAAGCTTTTTGAAGAAGAACATAAACTTGATCAGAACATGATTGTTTTATTTTTTATCAAAAGCAAACAAAAAGAATTTTTCAAAAGAAATATACCATTAATGAATGATTATCAAAATGAAAAAAAAAAAATCCACATAGATTTTGTAACTTCAAAAATAGATTTTTTTTTTTTTTTTTTTTTTTTTTTTTTTGTATTTTCTGTGAAAAGTTACTTCACATTCAATCACAATAAAATATAGTCACAAAAAGGTGTGAATAACACGATGTGAAGATATCCGATTTTGGTTGTATTTGAAAAAAAGAGATTGCAACAGAATGTTCATTTCATCAACTTCATGGAATCAATATTTAAACAGTTTTATAATTTTTATGATAAAAATAAAAATATGAGTCAAATTTTTTTGAAATTTTATTTGACAATAGAAAATGCTGATTCTTGAATTTTCGTTAAATATATATTGCTGAACGCTGAAAAATGATAATATAGAATTTTAAGAATTTTTTCACACATTCATCTCGACAAATGGCTTTTGAAGCGATTGTTAAACATCAAATATATATGAAAGAAATTAATTTGACAAATAGCAAAAAAAGTTTTTAATAATCTTAGAACAGAATCAAGATGTGATTTTAACGATAATCACACGTATTAGAAAAGATAGTTGAACAAAAGTTATCAAATTTGTCATTTGCACAAAATGAAGAGACATTCTTTAATCAAATACAAAATCTATTCAAAAAAACAACAAATCATTTTTCTTGCAAGGTAATTGTAGTACACTGGAAAAATAACAACTTTTATTGATAAACTCGTTTGTCACTGTGAAGTTTTATCTCGTAACGATCACAATGATGGCTGTGTGGCAAATGCCAAATAAAATAGTCAAAGATGATATTTCAGATATTTTTAACTGAAACATTATCTTTCTGACTTTTACAGATCCAATTAACTCTGTTGAAATAACTGCTTCTTCGACTTCAAAAATGTTTGAAATGTGAAAATGAAAAATATCGATTTTCAAGCTGTTTTTGAACAATGAATTAACACCTCACTTCTCAAAAAAATTATTTAATTAAAATGAAAAATCATGATTTTATCATCCATCCAATTCTGCTTATTGAAATTATTGTGAATTAAATTGTTGCTTGAAAACATTCAAAATACTTCAAAAGAAATAAAACCATAAAGAATTATGGTTATTTGCGAGGAGATATGAAATTGCACTGCAGTTTGAAAATGATTAGGATCACAGCATTAGCTCAAATACTCGTCGCATTCCTCACCATAAATCTCGTTCATGGAGAAGACATCGCAAACAGCATCATCAGAGGCGCTCACCCAGACAAGGTGGAACATGCATCTGGCAATCCCATCTGTGGTGCTCAGACAAGCCTCGCCCTCATCAACACCTCCTTGTGTGTGACCCATCTCAACATCATCCCCCTCAATGGTTGCCCACTCCTCACTGCCCAACACCACTCCGCTGCATCCATCTCCTCCTCCACTTGCACCATCCACCCACTTTCCCTCACCAACAACCACCACCACCACCAATGCCCCCTCTTCCTCTCTGCCCATGCCTCCATCGCCCTCACAAACTTCTCCCTCATCACCCACCAACCAGCCTTCCTCTCCTTCCCCCTCTTCTCCACCCCAAACAATCTCCTCCCAGATCCCCACTCCCCAATTCCTGCCTCCTTCTCCGTCTCCCACTCCTCTTTCTCCTCCTTCATCTCCCTCATCCAGCCTTTCCTTTTTTCTCCTTCTTCCCTCTCTTCCCCATCCCCTTCTCCATCTCCTTCCCTTTCCCCTTCTCCTTCATCTTCCTCATCCTCATCCTCATCATCTTCTTTTTCTTCTCCTTCCACTTCCTCTTCCCCTTCCATTTCCTCTTTCTCTTCCCCTTCCCCTCTCCATATCCATCACCAATCCCATCCCCACCTCCAAATCCACCTCAATCTCCATCTCTCAAACACCCTCTTTTCCAACATCTCCTCTCCTCAATCCCATTCATCTTTTCCATCTCTTCCTTCTCACTCACTCAACCCATTCACCTCAACAACCTCTTCCTCTTCTTCCACTTCCTCTTCCACCAACACCAACACCAATTCAATCCCCTCCTTCTCCCTTCACTCATCCCTCTCCATCCACTCAACCATCTTCCTCCACACCCACAATCCCATCGATGGTGCCATCCTCCCCAACCTCAACAGCCCATTCACTTCTCTCTCTGCCTTCAATGCATCTTTCTTTCACCAAACACGCTCTTCATCGAACGCTGCTGTGGTGCATGTTGGAAATGAATCTCAAAGAGTGAAACTTGGAAGACTGACTTCATTCGATTTAGACAGCCATCGCTTTGAATGGTGCGAATGGGAAAACACAACTGGTGGGCCAGATCGAGGAGGAGCGCTTTATGTGGATTGTGCAAATGCTAATCTTGCAATCATATCGTGTTCATTCAACAATTGCTCGTGCAATTGGGATGGCGGAGCATTGTTTTGCAATAGTTCGTTGAAGTTAACCATCATGCAGTCCAATTTCACAAGTTGTTCAGCTAAATATGGAGGAGCGGTCACTTCATGGAATCCACAATCAAATTCTGCTTATTCATTCTCGGAAAACAGAGTGGAAAGTTGTTCAATTTCAAATTGGTGTGGAACTGGTTGGTATTTCTTGCTAAATGACTTACCTGCATCTGGTCAATTCCTGTTTTCAAACAACAAATGTATTTCAAATTCTGGTGGTGATGCAGCTGGTTCTCTCACATTTCATTACCCTCCAACCAATAAGCCAAATCAATTTTTGGTTGATGATTGCCAATTCATAAACAATAAAGTTGAAAATCCATCCTCCTACGGTGGTGCTGCGCTGTGTTGCACAGCAACTTATTCCTGGATGAGCGGAAATAAATTCATCTCGTTTTGTTTCTTCGATGGCAACTCCGCCACAAATGGCAGAGGAAACGATGTGTTTTTCAATGGCAGTTCTATAGCCCAATCTCCATTCCAGCAATGCGGATCAACAACCCCAACAAAAAGAGTGCATAATTACGGAACAGTTGAAAACTCAGAGTATGTTGGCAGGTTCTTGCTTTTCCTTCAAAATTCTCCAATGAAATGTCTTTCTTACTTTCGTCTCTTATTTTTGCTTTCTCTATTTTCTCCTCTCCTTGCATTCTTTCTTTCCTCTCAAATTTGATAGTTATTTTTTTCTGAATCTTGTCATTCATCCTTGTTTGCTATATCGCTTCTCAAAATTACCCTCTGTTTATCCAAATTCTTTCCTTCCCAAATTCAACATTCAACTCGAATCTCCTCTTTGAAACATCTTCTCTCTTTAACCCAAAAATCTCTTCAATCCTCTCAATCTCTTTTCCATTTATCAATTATCCTAAAAATCAGGGATTTATTTTTCTTTCTCTTTCTCCTCTTCTTTCGTCTTCTTTCATTCTTCTTCTTCTCATTTTAATTTATGTAAATTTCCTTCAGCTGCAAAAGTTCATCTTTTTCTTCAATTCGTTCACGATCTCTGATGCAGATATCAAATTATAAGAAGTTCAAAATAGACGAAGTGAATGATGAAGTGGAAGAAGAATTTGAAGAAGAAGATGATAATGAATGAATTGATAAGTTGATTGAAGGAGGAGAATGATGAAGATAAATAAATTAACAAATACCGAGATATTTGATTTTCCAATTTTTTCTGGTTTTTTTCTTTCATTTTTGTTTGTTTTTCTTACTAACAAAATCCTCCAATTCAACCATCTTCCTCCACACTCACAACCCCATTGATGGAGCCATTCTCCCCAACTTCAACAGCCCATTCACTTCTCTCTCTGCCTTCAATGCCTCTTTTGTTCACCAAACACGTTCTTCATCAAATGCTGCAGAGGTGCATGTTGGAAATGAAACTCACAGAAAATCACCTGGAAGATTGACTTCGTTTGATCTGAACAACCACAAATTTGAATGGTGCATATGGGAGAATTCAACTGGTGGTAGTGATCATGGAGGTGCACTTAAAGTTATTTGCACAAATGCAAATCTCACAATCACTTCTTGTTCATTTTTCAATTGTTCAAGTGGTGATCATGGTGGAGCATTGTATTGTAATCGTTCGTTGAAGACTGTCATTACAAAATCAAATTTCACAAGTTGCTCAGCTGCTCACGGAGGAGCAAATTGCATTGCTAATCCACAATCAAATTCTGTTTGGACATTCTCAGAAAACAGAGTGGAAAATTGTTCAATAACAGATTGGTGCGGTACTGGATGGTTCTTTTACATTGGTGATTTTTCTTCAAACGGTCAATTCCTGTTCACCAAATGCAAGTGCATTGCTAATTCTGGTGGTGATTCTGCTGGTTCTCTCACATTCAATTGGCCTCCACAAAACAAACCAAGTCAGTTTTCAATTAATGATTGCCAATTTATTAACAACGAATTGACTGCCTCTGCCAATTATGGAGGTGCTGCAATTTGCTTCCTTCCACCATATTCATGGATGAATGGAGTAAAATTCATCACATTCTGCTTTTTCGATGGAAATACTGCCAAAAATGGCAGAGGAAACGATGTGTTTTTCAATGGCAGTTCTATAGCCCAATCTCCATTCCAGCAATGCGGATCAACAACTCCAACACAAAGAGTGTGGAATGCAGGAACAGTTGAAAACACAGAGTATGTTGGCAGGTTTTGGCTTTTCCTTCAAAATTCTCCAATGAAATGTCTTTCTAACTTCCGTCTCTTATTTTTGCTTTCTCTATTTTCTCCTCTCCTTGCATTCTTTCTTTTCTCTCAAATTTGATAGTTATTTTTTTCTGAATCTTGTCATTCACCCTTGTTTGTTATATCACTTCTCAAAATTACCCTCCGTTCATCCAAATTCTTTTCTTCCAAAATCCAACATTCAACTCAAACTTCGTATTCAAATATCTTCTTCTTTTCATTCAAAAAATCTCTTCAGCCCTCTCAATCTCATTTCCATCTAGCATGAATCCGAGATCAAGAATTTCTTTCTCTTTCTTTTTCTTATTTTTATTTGTTATTTTTTCCTTCATTAATATATTTCCTTGTTTCCTTTTCATTTCTCTCTTAATCTCTGATGAAGATGCAGAATGTGAAGAAAATCAATCAGATGATGTGAATGAAGAAGAAGAAGAAGAAGCTGTGTGAAATGTTGTTGATGTTTTTGAAGAAGAGGAAGATGATGATAATGAATAAATGACATGAAATGTTTAATTGTTGAAAAGTGAGAAGATGAGTGTCAATTAATGCCAACCGAGAAATTCATTGAAATTCTCTTCTTCTGGATTTTGTCTTCTTCTGGCAAATAATATCCTTTGAATTCATAGCAATTTCAATTTGATTCTTTCTCTCTTTCCATCTAAAAATATGAAATATTGAGCGATCCCTTTTTCATCCCATCTCTTCTTCTTTCACTTCCCTTCTTTCACAAAAAATCATCTTTCCTCAAACATAATTCTTTGTCAAAGCCCAATGCCAAGCATCTTCGAAATATCTCGCATTTCATCTGTCCTTCTTTATTCTTCCTTCCCAACTTTTCTTCTTTTTCTTCTTCAAAGCCACCTAATCCCTCATTCTTTCAGCATTCTTTAAAAAAAAATAATAATAATTACTTCAAATAAATAACGACAGCAAACCTTCTAAACATATTTTAAAGTCAATAACTCTATTTTATCCAATTGGCAACTGTTTCCCCTCAATAAAAATTCATTATTCCTTCCTTTTTCGAATGTTTCATCATCTGATTCGCAAATAATCCTTTCCAGAAGTCATTTCTTCATCAAATGAATCGATTTCTTGCTCTTCTGAAAATGTGAAATTTTTGATTTCTGCTCAAATTCCATTCTCATCATTGAAAAATGTCCTGTTTTTCCTCTGAAAATATCATCTCCAATTCCCTTCCCAAACCCTTCATCCTGGGCACTTTCCATATGAATTCGCTCTCCCAACTCGATAGTCACCCTGCACAACGAGATATAAACATTTCATTCATTTTCATTCTTTTCCGCCTCCTGCCCTGAAAGAAACACAAAAACATTCAACAGATAAATATTCATATAAAGAAAAATAAATAAATGTCAAACTGAACTTCGACTGTTTTTCGCCAAACACACTCATTTCCACAGCCATCATCATTCAAAAAATAAATCAATCTCTTTATTTCAGTCTCAGAATGGTTGAATACAGCATGGAATGCATCTCCTCAAAATACATTGTATGTCTCACTGGAGGGTCTTTTCAGTTCGAGCACATCGTGGTGGCTGTCCAGAGGTGTTTTTTCTGTTTTTGTCATGATCATCTCCTTTAATAATATTCTCAACCACCCAAAACAGTATTTGATGTCTATCTCATCAACACCAGGCACAGAAGTTATATGGTGCATACAAGTGATGGAAGAATATTTTTTGTGGAAGGGGGTGAGAGTTGAGTGGTTTTTTGAATGTTAATATTTCGAGAGGGGTTTTTGAATGAAAGAAAATCTGAGACAAAGGGGTGGGGAAGAGCAGGTGGAAATTTGTAGAGGAAAATGTAGAAAATATATAGAGAAGTGATTGGGGATGATGAAGGAGGGCTTATTGTTGATTGGAGATATGGATTTTGAAAAGAAAGAAAAGAGGGCAAAAGTGTGCAAGAAGAAGAATATTCTGAAGTGTTTATATGAAAAGGGGGTAACTTTTATGAGAGGAGTAGATATTTTGGAAGAGATGGGGAAAGATGAAGAAAAGGAGGGGATTGATATTTTCTGATGATTTTGTGAGATGAATGGAAGATGGAAAATTGGAAAGGAATGGAAATTGAGATATATCTTCATTTTCTATTTTTGAGGGGAAAGGAGAGGAAATCGCAAAAAGAAAGTTTATTGCCTTTGAAGAAATACAGCAAGATTGATTTCCACAATCTGTTTGTCACAAATATTGTGATTGAGTTTTTCAAGCCAATCTGAAGTTTATACATCAAATGAGACGTTTTGGCCAATCAACGACTTCATACAAATTATTCTCAACTTCATAAATATCGTTCGACTGTTTTCGCATTTCTCAACTGCATCTTCTTCTTCTCCATCTTCTTCTTCGTCGTCTTCTGATAATTCTCCTTCATTCAATCGATCATCTTCCTCATTTCTCGGTTTACAAACACAAAATTCGCCTTCTCACAATTCACCTGTTTATTCAGCGACAAGCACGCCTGTTATGAATCGCATGGCCAAAAACACACAAAATCTTATTCATTCAAATATTGCTTCTTCTTCTTCTTCTTCAACTTCAACTTCATTCTTCCTCATTGATTCGGACATTGAATCAGCATCTATCTTCATTTCAACAATTGTGTTCATCCTTTTCTTCTTCAACGCCTTCTTCGACGAATATCAAAAATATTCCTATTTCCATTTCATTCAGCTCCCCTCAAATTCATCAAGAGGCATTAAAATCTGCTCAAATAGGAAACGCAAAAGAAATGTTCATTCTGACATAGAATTTCAGCCAGACCTAACACGGAGATGAAATGGGTAATATTGATCCAGAATAGCCGAGCATCAGGCATGCAACAGAAAATAGAGATTGCCTCTGACTTTTTTCATTTGGAAGCTGAAAGAATTCACCGAAAACATAAAGAACAGGACAGGATAGGATGTTTGGGACGAATGATTATGAGGATGACCTTCGACAAATTTCACAACGTCATTTGCCTTCAATGGAATGAGAGGATGATTAAACGAGGAGAACATAATTTATTTGAAAACAAATAATTGAAGGACAAATCTATGAAATAAGTGCGTCTGCAGCGGATGAAAAAGGTGAAGTGAAAATGGAAAAAGAAATTGAAGGTTTTGAAGAGATTGTTGATAAGATTGAAGAAATGCATTTTGAAGAGAAGAATAATAGAAAGCATTCCTAAAAGCAACAAGCAGAATTTGCATTTGATGAAAAGGAGAAATTGGATGAAGAAATTTCAAAGAAATATGTTTTATGTGATCCGGTGTTAGACTTCTCAAAAGAAAAGTGATGATATGTTCTCTTGTTGAAAAGAAGATGAAAGCTCATGAATGCAAAGTGAAATGAAAAGCCATCAGAATTAGAAGGAATTTATATGAGAACCTGAAAAAATTCATCATTTCCTGTGATTTTTGCATCAACTGCGCTGAAAGTGAGTGTTTGAAGAGGAACAAATGTTGAGGAAAGAAGAGTGAGGGAGGTGTCTTGGGCATCTGTCATGCGAACAAGAGCATGTTCTATTGTTTTGCATGGACTGAGTTGTGTGATTCCGCAGAGATCGGTGTTTGTCCCATTATTTGACACGATTTTGAATGTTGTGACGAGAGGAAGCCATCTGTTGAACTCAACATCATCAGCAGTTCCTGCGTTCCACACTCTTTGTGTTGTGGTTGTTGATCCACACTGATTGAATGGAGATTGGGTGATGCTGCTGCCATTGAAGAACACATCATTTCCTCTTCCGTTTTTGGCAGTGTTGCCATCAAAGAAACAGAATGTGATGAATTTGAACCCGCTCATCCAGGAATATGTTCTTGTGCAGCACAGCGCAGCACCACCGTAGGTGGTTGGATTTTCGACTTTGTTGTTGATGAACTGGCACTCTTTGAGCAAATATTGAAGAGGCATTACTGGTGGAGGATAATTAAATGTGACTGCACCAGCCGCATCACCGCCAGTATTTGCGATGCTGACACATTTCGAAAACAGGAATTGACCGTTTGATGTCATATTGTCAAGCACGATATCCCAACCAGTTCCAATGTTGCTACTTATTGAGCAATTATCCACTCGGTTTTCTGATAATACCCAAACAGAACTGGATTGGGGCCAGCCAACATAAGCAGCACCTGCATGTGCAGCTGAGCAACTTGTGAAATTGGATTTTACGATGTTGACGTTTAATAAATATCTGCAAAACAACGCCCCGCCAACATCACCACTAGAACAATTGTCGAATGAACAAGAAGTGATTGTGAGATTTGCATCCACACAATTAACATAAAGTGCACCGCCATATTCATTTCCACTGCTTGAATTTTCCCATATGCACCATTCGAAGCGATGGCTGTTAACATCGAATGAAGTCAGTCTTCCAGGTGATTTTCTGTGAGTTTCATTTCCTACATATACAACAGCAGCATTTGGTGAAGAGCGTGTTTGACTGAGAAAAGATGCATTGAAAGCAGAGAGAGAAGTGAATGGGCGATTGAGGTTGGGGAGGATGGAACCATCGATAGGGTTGTGAGTGTGGAGGAAGAGGGATGAATTGGAGGATCTTATTTGTCAAAAGAAAGCAAAAGAAAAGATGAAAAATAAGAAAAGATCAACTTTTGCGAACATAAACGTTATTGTTTATCTTCATTTATCTTCGTAATTCTCAATCTTCAATCAACTCATTCTATTCATTTATCATCTTCGTCTTCTTCTTCTTATGCATCATATCGCATAGCTTCTTCTTACTCTTCATTTTCGTCTTCTTTATTTTCTTCCTCTTTTTTATCATTTTCATCATCTTCTCCTTCTCCTTCTCCTTCTTCTTCTTCTTCAACTCCTTTAGCCACTTCATCTTCTTCATTCTTTATCTGCCTCTTTTTCTTGCCTTTTAGTTCCTTCAACCATCATCGTCTTCCCATGGATTCCAAAATAAGCCAATGAGAACATTTTTATTCGGAGAAATACAATCCAAAAGCTTCTATTTCTCCAACAGGCATATTCAACATGTTAAACGTCTTCTCCTTCTTCTTCTTCGTTTTCTTCGTTTTCTTCGTTTTCTTCGTCTTTGTCATCTCATTCATCACCATCAACCTCAAAACAAGCAATGCAATCTTCTTCTGCAACATATTCTGACCCTTCCTCCCAATTTTTTTTCTTCTCCACCTTTTTCTTCAACTTCACCTTTATCTTCGTCGTAATCATCATCATCTTCTTCACCTTCTTCATTGTTTCCTTCATCACCTTCTTTTTTTTCTTCTGCTGCTTCTTCATCTTCGCATTCATCTTCACTTGCATCTTCAACAGATATTTATGTCGTTCATATTTTTTCATAGCCAATGGACGAACATCATTATTTTTTGTTTTTGAAGAGAAAGGCAATGAAACCACTCAAAGTTGGAAAATGAACTGAGGATATCAATCTAATTGACAAATAAACACTAAATTGCCAATATCATTTGTGATTGGGGTTTTATATTCCTTCTGAAATCAACTTGTCAAATGTTATATTTTGCTAACTGACAACATCAAACAAGTCATTTTCATCATCTTCTTCAGAAATGTTATTTGACTGATTGCTCATTTCTCAATAATTTCTTCATCTTCTTCAAATTCTTCAACTTTTTCTGCGTCTTCTTTCCCACAAACTGCTAAATCTTCAATTTTGTCATTTTCTTCTTCTTCAGCTCCTTCAATAACGTTTTCACTTTCAACGAGTAGGATCAGGCTATCGACCATCAAATTCCTTTAAGCTGTACAATCAGCAGTACCACAAAATTTCTCAGAAAATTATTTCATTCACATTTCTTCCTCTCAACGACCGTTCACCACATACGCCATCATTTCATGTTTCATTCGCAATATCGGAAATGAAAAGCCATCTGTACAAAATCTGTCTTCTTCAACAAACATTTCTTCATAAATGCCTTTGCATTCTTCTCAAGAGTTTTCGTTTCACATTTCGCCTTTCACTTGTCGAATTCATCGAGAATGCGATGAGATAGAGAAAAAGCAGAGGAAGCATCACAAAAAAGAGGAGCAGACTTTTGCTTTGGAAAAGGAAAGGGAAAGAGGTTGGAAGAAGAATGAAGAACAGATGATTTTTGAGAAGTCGGTGCAAAATGAAGGAGAAACAAGGAAACACAAGAGAGAAATGAATGAGAGAGACGATTCAGAACCATTTCTTAAGAGAAAGAAGGGCAGAAAGGAGTTTTGGAGTGGAATTGAATGAAAAGAAAGTTGAAGATGAAAGAAACGAAGCCACACAGCAAGATCGCTCTTCTGATGAAATATCTTCATATCATCTGTGATTGACAAATTTAGAAGAAATATTTTTATCTGAGCGGATGGTAAGGATTTTGAAAACATAAGCGATGATATTTTCTTCAGTTGAAAGTGATATGAAAGCTCAAGAAATTTTATATGATATGGAAAATGGTGAAGATTAACAAATGGAAGGAAATTATAAAAAAATCAGAAAAACTTTATCATTTGAAATGATTTTTGTATCGACTGCTCTGAAGGTGAGTGTTTGAGTGGGAACAAATGTTGAGGTGAGGAGGGTGAGGGAGGCGTCTTGGAGGAGGGAGATGAAGCCAGTGAGGGCATACTCGATGGTGGCACATGGGGTCTGTTGGGGTCTGCCACAGACATCAGCATCAGTTCCATTGCTGGCAACGATTTTGTTCTGGGCAATGAGGGGGAGCCAGCCATTGTACACTGCATTGTCAGCTGTTCCTGCGTTCCATACTCTTTTTGTTGGGGTTGTTGAACCACAATTTTCAAACGGAGATTGTGTGATGCTACTGCCATTGAAGAACACATCATTTCCCCTGCCATTTTTGGCAGTGTTGCCATCAAAGAAGCAGAATGTGATGAATTTATTTCCGCTCATCCAGGAAAAAGTTGAATAGAAGAAAATAGCAGCACCTCCATAATACGATGAATTTGTCAATTTATTATTGATGAATTGACAATCATTTACTAAAAATTGATTTGGTTTATTTTGTGGAGGAGAATTGAATGTGAGAGAACCAGCAGAATCTCCTCCAGAGTTTGAGATGCACTTGCATTTGGAAAACAAGAATTGGCTTGCTGAGGTTATATTATACACATTAAAATACCAACCAGTTCCAATAGTACCATTTATTTTACAACCTTCAACTCTGTTATCTGAGAATGAATAAACAGATGATGATTTTTGACCATCAATACAAATTGCACCTCCGCGAGTGGCAGAACAGTTTGTGAAGTTGGACTTAACGATGTTCACATTTGACAAATATTTGCTGTATAATGCACCACCAGCATAATCGCCTGTGATCGAACATTTGCTGAATGAACAAGAAGTGATTGTGAGGTTGGCATTTTCGCAAACAACTTTAAGAGCACCACCATAATCATTTTGTCCATTTGAATTATTCCACTCACACCATTCAAAAAGATAGCTATTCAATTCAGGAAAAGCCAATCTTCCAGGTTTCAATTTATGAGTTTCAGTTCCAATATGCTCAACAGGTTCATTTGGTGAAGAGCGTGTTTGGTGGAGAAAGGAAGTGTTGAAGGCAGAGAGAGAAGTGGATGGGTTGTTGAGGTTGGGGAGGATGGCACCATCGATGGGATTGTGGGTGTGGAGGAAGATGGTTGAGTGGATGGAGAGGGATGAGTGAAGGGAGAAGGAGGGGATTGAATTGGTGTTGGTGTTGGTGGAAGAGGAAGTGGAAGAAGAGGAAGAGGTGGTTGAGATAAAAGGATTGAGTGAATGTGAGGGAAGTGATGGAAGAGATGGATGGGATTGAGGAGAGGAGATGTTGGAGAAGAGGGTGTTTTATGAATGGAAAAAGCCATATTAAAAGAGCTTTCGTGTTTGTTTATGTTTGAAGCCAAGTTATTGTTCATGATATAAAAATCACATTTGAAGTGTTTTCATTCAATTTTCATGCAAATCTATTTTGTTTTCTGTGATAGAAGCTCAAAAATTCAATTGAATGATTGTTCGTTTCTCGTTTCAAATTATTTATTTTGTTTCATCACAATGATTCTATTTTCATTTTAGAAGATGGAATCAAAAAGACCATTTTTTTAAAAAAGCATGCTCATCAAACTCTTGATATTTGAAAACGAAAACAAACATCTTCATGTGAAATTTTAACAACAGTTTTAAAAGACTTTTTCTTTCTTATTGATTCCTACACCAAAAATTATTCAAGATCGAAAAACTTTAATTCAAAATCGAAAAAGTTTAATTCTACATCGAAAATGAAGTTAATAAGTTCAGAATTTCAATTTAAGTCAAAACCAAAAAAATTCTATTGAAACAGATGTTAATTGCAACAAATGTTAATTTATTGGAAATGTTTTTCTTTCGTTTTTAACAAATGTTTTCTGCGATATAGACTGATTTCAATCGATTCTTTTCTCATTTTGATTATTGAAAATGATATATTTTATCAGTTTCCAATGCAACAAATAAAGTTCAAAACATTTCGTTTTCAATTAATGAAATAAATTTTTGTATTATTTTGTGCACAAAACAAGATCATGAACTATTTTATCACTTTTATTTTTCGAAATGTGTTGATTTTTTCGAAAAGTTCCTTTTGTTTAATTTTCAAAGAATAAAAATTTCTTATTTCATTCAAATATCTGTTCCTGCTCACCTCATTTTCCTGTCAAGTGAATAAAATATTGACAATGTTTTTATTTCTATTTGAGTGAGGTTTCGTTCGTTGGAACATAAATTTGATTGAAAAATGAATTTTTACTTCTATTTGAAAAATAAACAAAAGGAACTTTCCAAAAAAATTAAGACATATAATTACTTATTATATACTGAGCACATGTGAAAAATAATAAAAAATTCAATTTTTTTGTTCTCACGCTATTGAACACAATCAAACACTAAAACAAAGATCATTAAATATTTTTCAAATTGAAATTGATAAATTTCTCAGATCAATAACTGAAAGATAAGAAACTGATATGATTCAGAATTTTTATATTTTTTTCAAATTTTTTGATAATAAAGAATTTTCGATGTTGAATTAAAGTTTTTCGATGTTGTTTAAAACTTTTTCGATCTTGAATAATTTTTGGTGTATCAGTTCAAAAAAAAAAAAAAAAAAAAAAAAAAAAAAAAAAATTTTTTTTTTGTAATTGAAATGATCTGCTGATCCTGGCATTTTTGTTTGATACGAAAAAAAAAAATCAATATTTTTGCTTTTTTCATCCAAAACAATATTTCCATCAATGGAAAATATTGTCCACTCACTTTCTTTTTCATCATTATTTCAGTAACTTTTTCGTTTGATATCGTATCCAAAGCTGTCACCTTTAAAAAATAAAACATATCGATCACAATTATTATTAAGGTGACTCTGAGTGAAAAAAATGTTTCAAAACAATATTTCTCATCAGAGTCAACATTTTCCATCTCATCTCTAATCTTTTTGCATTCTTTCTGTTCATCAATAAATTCTTTCTCTGATATATTTTTCTCAATGAAAGTTGAGCATGTGGGCTTTTCTTTAACATCTGCACTGAAGGAGCTTCAAAAAACTTTGCCAGACCCTAATACGATAGTCCAGACAACGCACAACGTTTTTCAAATGCATTATGTTTTTGAAAATGAACCAAGACAAATCGAAATGCTTGTGGAATGGAACTGACAGCTGCATTTCATTTCAGTGGATGATTCTTTTTGAAATCATAACAGTGCTTTCTTTTAAAGGATTATCAGATGGTGTTTTTTCGTTGGCTTTTTTCACATTGTTGTGCTGTGTCTGATGTCTACCAACAATCCGTTTAGCAATAGTTTGAAAATCTGGAAAGACAACGAACTGGGATTACAATTTTGAATTTGAAAAGTGCAAATTAAAAATCAAAAAAGTTGCAAAAGAATTCGAAAGTTTATAAAACATGAAAAATTCAAAAAAACACGAATTCGGCTTTATTTCAAAAAAATATTATGAGGTCATTATTGTAAGATTGTGTTATTCTTTTTGAACAGTAATAAATGTTAAATTATCGTGCTGTTTGAAATTTGGTTTTTTTTCATGAATTCTTGCAATTTGTCTGTCAAATATAACTCTCAAACAAATTGGAACAATAAAAAAAATCCGACATCCTATAATTATCTTTCTGGTCAAATTCAACCGATTGGGAGTTGGAACACATTAGAAAACATTTCTCATTTCAATAAATTTGAATATTTAACACACGCGACTTTTCAAAAAGAATAACGCCTATTGGGGATTAAAATTGTAATCAAAACTTTAAACGAAGTGAAGATTATTAAGAAAATTCATTGCCAAAGTGAATCAATGAATCATCGAAATGTGAAAACCTTTCCATAAGAGTCAAAAGCTCATATTTGATGGAAAAGAAAGACAGTGATGGTTTTAAGAGGTTTTGTCACTTTTCAACGTTCATTTATCTATATTCAAAGTGAATTGTCAAACAGAAATTATTGAAAAGAAATTTATTCCATTTCAAAAAAGATCAATTGAATTTTGCAACAGAAAACTTTCTATTTGTGGAAGGAAATACTTGTGTTTTGTGCTTCAATAACTCGTTGAACAAGTCTCATTAGAACACAAAGTTTTGCAATATTTTCAAAAGGATTATTTATTGTAATGAAATCCAATTATTTTGATATTTGAAAAAAGAGTATTTTTTCCAAAAACATAAGAAAAACAAATTTAATCATTAAATGATGTTTTTCGGATTTTCACAAAAGAAACAACAAATATTTTCAATTTGAAAAAACTGTGAACTTTTTTTATTTTTCATTCTGTTCATGAAATTGAATGAAAAGCATTTTCCATAATGTCATTCAAAAGAATGCCACACCATTTTTAAATTTGAAATCAGTGTGAAGATTCCTGAAATTTGAAAAACCTTCAAAAAATTGATTTATTTTGAAATTCGATCAAAAAAACAATGTTTTTTTTTGGGATGATTAGCAGTAGGTTCAATTACAACTTGAAATTTGCTGAATTCCATCATCATGAAATGTTTCGAATTTTCAATAAAGAAATGATTATTTTGTTAATTGAATATTGATTGGTGAAAGAAATGAGATAATTGAAAAACAGGGAAAAAGAGAGAGGACCAGTAATTAAATAAATAAATAGGTGACATATGAACAATCAATTCACTTTCATTTATTAGAAATCTCTTCAAAGAAACTTCAAAATCATATTTGACACTTTCTTCAATGAGGATTTTCAATCTTTAATTTGTAAATTCTTTTATTAAAAGTTTTTGATTTTTTTGGATAGAAACTGTAATAATAAGAATAAATATGTTTCGTTCATAAAGATTAACATCATATTTGAAACAAAATGACGATTTTTATTTTCAAGATACTTGCGAAAAACAATTTCATTCTTGAAATGAAGATTTTCTTTCTTTGAATGTTTTTGACATGGGAAAACAAGAAGAATGAAAAATATGATTTTGAAATATTCTCCATTTACTGAAAAAAAACAAGTGTTTGTGTTATTTTCAGTTTCAAATTTCCAACAGACTTTTCTTTTTTGTTGCAAAGAACTCAAATGACTGATTTGAAAACTGAGAAGCAGTTTGAGATGATGATTATTTTTGACAAAACTCTTGAATTCAAATAAACTCATTTTATTCAAAAATGGTGGGCTTTTTTCAAATTCAGACTGAAATTTGTCCTGAAAAACATGTGATGAAAATAAATCTCTGAAAAATATCCATCATTGAAGCTTTTGACTGGTTTTTTTAATGATTAAAAAAATATTAATTTTTAACGGTTCTAATCTTTTTGAATTTTAAATAAAATTGCAACAAAACATCATCAAATTGAGCTTTAAAGACAAAAATCAAAAATTGAATTTGTGAGTTGAATGAATGTTTCGCAAATATTTTTGTGTCTATTTTGAAGAAGACGCAGATGGTGCGATTATTATTTGGTTAAATAACTCCACAAAGGGAAATTGAAAAGCTCTGAAAAATTTCATTGTCTAATATACAAATAGCTGCAAAAGTGCACTTTACGAAGCGCGGAAGATTATTATCTTGCATTCCTTTTCTTCTTCTTCTATATCCTTTTCTCCATCCTTTTTGCAACGTTCTCTCTCACCCTCCCAATGCTCTCACAACTCCATCGATGGAGCCATCCTTCCAAACCTCAACAGCCCTTCCACTTCTCTCTCTGCCTTCAACACCTCTTTCCTCCACCAAACACGCTCTTCATCAAATGATCCCGTTAAATATATTGGATCTGAGTCTCAAAGAAAGGAATTAAAACGATTGCCATTTACTGCTACGAATAGCTATATATTTGAATGGTGCGAATGGAATAATTCAAATGGAGGAAGCGATTGGGGTGGATCACTGAAAGTTAGTTGCACAAATGCAAATCTCACAATCACTTCGTGCTCATTCAATAATTGTTCCTGTAATGGAAATGGTGGAGCATTGTTTTGTGAAAGTTTGTTGAAGATAAACATCACCAAATCATATTTCTCAAACTGCTCTGCAGTTCATGGAGGTGCTGTCAACACATGGTATCCGCAAACGAATTCTATTTATCACATTTCGGAAAACAGAGTGGAAAATTGTTCAATAACATACTGGTGTGGAACTGGTTGGTATTTCTGGATTGGCGATTTTCCATCAAATGGTCAATTCTTTTTCACCAAATGCAAGTGCATCTCAAATTCTGGTGGTGATTCAACAGGTTCACTCACGTTTCATTGGCCTCCGAATAACAAGCCCAACCTGTTTTCAATCGTTGAGTGTCAGTTCATCAATAATAAGTTAAGTTCTTCTTCCACATGGGGCGGAGCCGGAATATACTTTGATGGAACTTACTCTTGGATGAATGAAGTCAAATTCATCACATTTTGTTTCTTTGATGGCAACACTGCGACGAATGGCAGAGGGAATGATGTATTCTTCAATGGAAGCAGCATCACTCAATCTCCTTTCCAGCAATGCGGTTCAACAACCACAACAAAAAGAGTGTGGAATGCAGGAACTGCAGATAGCAGTGTGTACAATGGATGGCTTCCAATCATCAGCCAGAACAAAATAGTCTCAAATGGTGGAACTGATGCTGATGCCTGTGGCAAAACACAGCAAAGCCCATGTGCCACAGTGGAGTATGCTCTCGGGTGCATTGCTCCCTTCAGCGATGCCTCCCTCTCTCTTCTCGTCTCCACTTTCACTCCCACAAACACTCTTACATTCAATGCAATTGACACAAAAATCACTGGAAATGATGAACTTTTTCTGATTTCTTTATTATTCCTTCCATTTTCCATTTCATAGAAAAATTCACAAGCTTTCATTTTCTTTTCAACAAGAGAACGTATCATCACTTTTCTTTTGAGAAGTCTCACATCGGATCGCATTAAACATATTTCTTCGTCATTACCTCATCTAATTTTTCTTCTCCATCAAATGCAAATAAAGTTCTTTGCTTTTAAAAAACATCTATTTCCTTCTTCAAAAAGATATCTTTCGATAATATCAGCAATTTCTTCAAAACTTTCAATTTCTTTTGCCATTCCCATTTCTCCTTTTTCATCCGCTGCAGACGCACTTATTTCATAGAATTATCCTTCGATTATTTGTTTTCTTATAAATTTCTATTCCTCTTCTCATTTAATCATCATCTCGTTCCATTGAAGGCACATGACGTTGTGAAATCAATCGAAGATCATCCTCATAATCATTCGCTCCAAATATCCTTTTCTGCCTTGTTCTTTCTGTTTTCTGTAATCTTTCAACTTCCAAATGAAAAATGTCAGATTCGATCTTTATAGATTGTGCACCCAATGATCAACTTTTCTTGGTTTGATATTGAATCACTTCCATTGACATATAATTTATACAGATATTTCGTTATAGAATAAACAATCCTTTTCCGTTTCAGAAAAGAAAATAAAAGATGACACTTGGCCCTGAATTTGACGGGAGTTGAATGAAATGGAAATCACAATATATATTTTTCACTTATTGAAGATGGTGCTGAAGAAGAAGATACAATGAAATGAAATCAATTCGTCCAAAAAGCCTTTTTTCATCATGAGAATAATGAATGAAAAATGAAATAAGATGAGCTCAACAATTGATCAATCGAGATGAAGTGAAGAAAATGAAGCAATTTTCTGTTAAATCTAGCATCTCTGCTGATTTAGATGAATGGATGCATCAGAAGTTCGATTGCCGATAGAGAAGGAAGTGAGATGAATATTGCAAAAACAATGCAGAAGTTGAAGAACACCAAAAAGGAAGAAAAAAAGGCGGAAACAAAGGAGAAAAAGGTTAAGATCACAACGAAGAAGAATGAAAATAAAAAAACGAAGAAGACGAAGAAAAAGGCAAAGAAGAAGGCAAAGAAGAAGAAGTGAAATAGGTGTAATATAGCCCAAAGGCAGAAAAAGGCTGGATTGTTTGAGAGGATGAATTGGATGGGGATGAAGAAGAAAGTGAAGAAGAATATGAAACAGAAGAAGAAGAAGAAAAAGAAAAATGAAGAAAAGAAGGCATTGAAGATAATCTTGCTTGTTTTGATGTTGAAGATTGTGATAAATTTGATGATGAAGAAGAAAGAAAGAAGAAGGAAGAAGATTTCGGAGAAATAGAACCCATCGGAGAAATACAATCAATATTTCCGTTTCTGTTTTTCCCTTTCCTCTTTCACAGTCCAATCATCAATCATCAATCCAATTTTCTCCTTTTCCCTCCTCCTCTCTGAATATTCTTCTTCTTCTTCTTCTTCATATTTCTATTGTTCTTCTGCTATTTCTCTGCTTATTTCTTTCTCATCTCCATTTGATCCATTTTCTTCTTCATTTCTCAACTCTCCCAAAAAATTAACATTGCTCATCAGACAGCAAACATTTGGGTGTGGCTGAGTCAAACGAAGATAATCATCCGAATGGAGACATGAAACAGACTGTGATTGAAGATGACGATGAGAAGGAAGATGATGATGTTGATGGAGGAGAAAATGAAGATATCCATGATGGTGATGAAAATGCTGAGGAAAATAAAAGCGAAGAAGATGAAGAGGAGGATGAGGAAGAGGAGGAAGAGGCAGCGTGCCTGAAGAGTGCGGAGGCGGAGAAGGCATCTGCACACAAGAGCAATCAGAGCCTTCACAAGTGCTCCAAAAGGGGGATCTTCGACAGCATCTGCGTGTGGTAGACACTCTCAAACTGTGTGTTCTGCCAGATAGAAACAATTGCAATCACAATCACAATCACAATCACTCGAATTCAGATTGACATATGATATGTGAAGAGGAATATGAAGAAGAAGAAGAAGGCGACGATGATAGAGGAATCTGTTTGCATTCTTCCTGTTGCATCGTGACAGAAGCATTGCTGCTTGGAAGCTCAAAATGAGGGTGACTCCTAACATTCAATGAATTTGAAGCAGATGATTGTGTAGATGGTGAAGAAGGAGGAGAAGGAGGAGAAGGAGGAGAAGGATGATGCTCATTCATCATATTCCCTCTTTTCATGCAATTCCGAATAAAATTGTTCCAACCAGAAGACGATTCTTTGTCGCTCCTCTCTTCCCTTCCCCTCCTTCTTCCCTCTGTTCTCCCAAAGGTGGCAGAAGAGGCAGCGCTTCTTCCCCACAAAATGATCCAGGCAACTTTTCAGTCTAACCAAATGCGTCACATAATTCATCCCCAGTCATATTCTTTAACTGCTTTTGTATGTTCCTTTGGCTTTTGAGGGTATTGGAATGCTTTGTTGTGTATGTCTTTCCCCAAGCCCTTATCATCTCTTTCTTCTTTTATTTCCTCTTCTTCTTCTTTATCATCTTTTTCTTCTTCCTCGTTATCATTATGATCGTCTTCTTCGCATTCGTCGTTGTCAATTTTCATTTCATCTGATATTTCCTCCCAATTTTTGGTTGATGTGAGAGAATTGAATGATAACGCTCTAAAAAATTGGAATGTGAAGAGACAACTGGCTCTTTCAATTTCTGTGATTGTTAAGATGTCTCCTGCTGCTCGTCTTTGCTGCACATCCTGAAGCATTCAAATAAATCATCATGGATATCACATTGAAGGAGCGAACAGCTAAATGCAGATGAAGTTGCAGAAGCAGAAGCAGAAGCCGAAAATGAAGAAAAACAAGAGAGAGATGGAGAGTTCGCTCAGTCAGAGACATTCACAAGAAATTCACTCACATGTTAGGAGAACACACGTTGCGATGGAGAAATCTCTCGAAGGTCATCTCTGTTGTCATTCGCCCTCCCCAAACAAGAATTGCTTCAATATTATTATCTTTTCGTCTGTGTCTCCTTCATTCACTGAAAATGGAGGGAAAGGCATCCTCCTTTTCTTGTTGCATGTTTGTTTCCCTTCTTTTCTTGCCTCATCATAACATCTCTTCCATTTTCATTTATTTCAGCTGCTATTCTGTGTTTGAATAAAGATTCCTTTCGTCTTTCTGAGGAGGAATGAAATTCAAAGTCTGGCGCTGAATTCGATGGGAGTTGAATGAAATGGAAATCACAAAATATATTTTTCAATTATTGAAGAAGGCATTGAAGAAGTTGATTTGAATGAAATGAATGAAGTTGTTCAAATTGCCTTTTTTTCATCACGAGAATCGCGAATGAAAAATGAAATGAAAGCATTATTGGTGAACGTTCGTTGAGAGGAAGAAAAGTGAATGAAATAATTGTTAGTTCAATTTGTCTGCGATTCCATTTGCACAGCTTAAATGCAACAGAAGGTCGATGATCTGATCCAATGCAAAGTTAGTGAATATGGCATTGAAGATGTTGGAGATATGGTAAAGATTGCACAGTTTGTGGGAAATGACTAGACGCAGAAGAATTTGAAGAATTTGAAGAAGATGAAGAAGACGAGATGAATGAGAGATGAACAATCAGTCAAACAACATTTCCGAAGAAGATGATGAAAATGACTCGTGTGATGTTGTCAGTTGGTTTAATGTCACATTTGATAAGTTGACTTCGGAAGGAATATAAAACCCCAATAACAAATAAAATTGGCCAATTCGCATTAATTTGTCAATGAAGATGGATATCCTCAGTTCATTTGCAAACTTTGTGTGATTTCATTGCTTTCTCTCCAAAAACAAAAAATAATGATGTTTGTCTGTTGGATCTGAAAAAATGCAAAAGACATAAATATCTGATGAAGATAATTGCAAAGAAGAAGAAGAATACGAAGATGAAAAGGCAGCAGAAGAAAAAGAAGATTGAGAAAAAGAGGACGAAGGGTCAGAATATAATGCAGAAGAAGAGACTGTTTTGCTTGTTTTGACGTTGATGGTGACGAATGAGATGATTAAGACGAAGAAAATGAAGAAAATGAAAAAGAAGGAGAAGGAGAAGGAGAAGGAATGTTGTGTGCGGAATATGTCTGTCGGAGAAACAGAAGCTTTTGGATTGCATATTTCCGAATGAGAACGTTCTCATTGGCTTATTTTGGAATCCATGGGAAGACGATGATGGTTGAAGAAACTAAAAGGCAAGGAAAAGAGGCAGATAAAGAAGGAAGAAGATGAAGCTGCTAAAGGAGTTGAAAGAGTTGAAAAAGAAATAAAAGAAAAAGATGAGGAAGAAGAAGAAGAAGAAGAAGAAGAAGAAGATGATGATGATGATGATGAAGTTAATGCTGAATGATCAGAGTTCAACACAATGACTGCTTTCGCAAACAAAATTCTCGCAGCAGCAGATATGAAAAAAAAAAACGAAAGAAGAAAAAGAAGAAGGGGCATCTGAGAGAGAAATGGAATGAAATGAGCTCGATGATGCTCTTTGGACGAGCTGGGCGGCAAAGGCGAGCAAGACTCATTTGAAGAAAATACAGGCATAATGAACAGATTCAAATTTCATAACAGACAACTGCAGCAAGAGAAGGAAGATTTATTTTATGTTGCAACATGAGAATTTTATGGTTATTTGAACAACAAATTCTCAAATACGAAGAAGGAGTTCTTTCCATCAGTCAAACTTAAAAAATCTCGTCAATGAAGAGATTGGAGGAGAAGAAGAAGAAACCATATAATCCGCAAAAATGCAACTTGAAATGGATTGTCACCAGGAATGACGCTCAACATAAAAAATGCTGTTTGCTGGAATGGAAAAATGATTTAAAAAATACATAAAAATAATTAGTTTTCCATTGATTATCAAAATTCCTCAAAAGAACACATACACCCTCTCTATTGCAAAAGTAGAAGATTGCCCAATCACTGATGCTGCCATTCTCCTTTTCCATTGTTTCCCTGTGCTCCTTTCTCCATCATCCTTTTTTCTCCTTAAATATCCTTCTTTCTATGTTTTCATCCATTTTTTTTCCTGAAAAAAATATCTCCGAATTTTATTCTTTCCAATAACTGTCCAATTGTTGTCATTCCATTTCGCTCTCATCAAAATGCTTTGAAATTGAATTTATTTTCATCCCCTCTCCCAACTGAATACAAAAAATCTGCAATTCACATCTGCTGATTGTCTCTCGGCATAGCTCTCTTCTTATGATCTCCTCAGAAAAGCAAAGGAATGGCCATTTATATAATTTATCAGATTCTTGCACTCTGAGAAGGCCACAGATGGAAACATCTTTAAAATGAACAAGAATAATAAAAAATGCAAACATCAAACTTTTCATTCATTATTTTGGAAAATGAATTTCCTTCAAAGATGCTTTTCATAAAAATCATCTCGCCCAATTCCATCATCAATTCCCCGCCGTCGCTGTCTCGTACCAACGCACAAAATAATATCGCCTATCCTGCAGAAAATATTCGTTTGCCGATCTATCATCTTTCCAATGGTTAATTTTGCTCAAAGAAAACAACTCGATCAGAACATCCATAACAATAAACTTGAAAAGTTAAATCATTGTTTTTTCTGTGAAATATCTTGCTAAAAATGTCATTATTCAGTTTGATGGTGTGAATGCTTATATTTTTATGACTATTTTGCGTTTTCTATTTTTTTGTTGTTTCCGCCTTTGAAGGATGTTCTTGTTGAATGTGAATGGGAAATTCGGGATGGTTTCTGTGTTTCTGTGGATTTGCAAAAATGCAGGAGAAGGGCGCATTGAAAGCACTCACTGGTTTGAGAGCATTGTTTCCCTTGAATTTGTGATGATTGGGATGATTTCTCTCTATCTCTCTTTCTTTCTTGATAAATTTTGAAGAATAGATAAATGTGATGGCACACGACGAGAAAGAACAGAAACAGGAAATGGAAGAAATGCATGGGACAATAGGCAAAATGGAAGAAGAAGAACAATTTATGTCTGCTCTGATGCCTGAAATGCTTGACAAAACGAAAATGAATAATAACGAATGAAGAAAAGAAAAACGACAATGGAAAATTCTATGTTGCTGTTAAAGCATATGAACTGTTGCAAAGAGCTGAATGGAGCAAGGATTGGTCGTTTTGTCAATCCTTCACTGAGTAGAAAAATTGGAAAGATGATTGTTGATGAAGAAGAGAAGGATGAAAAATCACTGATTGTCCTTTTCGAATGATGTTTTTCATCGCATGATTGACTTTGCAATTTGTTGAAAAATAGCTTGAATAAACGTCAAAAAGCGGAAAGGACTGTTTTGAGGTTGTGTGACGCTGATAAATAGAATGTATTATTTCACTTGTTTCATAATTGATGATTGCAATATTTTTTTTTATTTTTTTGTGTTGATTAATTTAGGTTTCTTCAAAATGATGGCATTGAACGAGACGTCATCAGAAGCGCCTCGGCCACACTGAGCTTGGCATTGTTTGCTTAATTGAGGATATTTTTTGTGAACAGATGATTCAATGAAAAATATTTGGAAGAGACCGTTGCAGAGCGGCTGTGCTTGGCGAGAGAGGCGACCAGAGAATTGGAAAAGAAAGGGAAAAGAAGTGGCTTTGGAATAGGATTGTTGGAGGAAGAAAACAAAATGAGAAGAAGAACAAATGAGAAGTTGAGGAGATGAGAGGGGAAAAGAAGAAAGAGAACGATTGAGTTTTAATTGGAGTGGTAACAAGAAGATAAAGAAGAAGAATTTGAAAATATTGGGGTTTTCTTTTCAAAATGAAAAGTCGGAGCAACAATTCAAAGTCAGCCAATGACTTGTGGATATGCAGCTTAATTCATGAATTGCAGTTTATCCATCTCAAATTTTGTGTAACAATTTTCAATTCCTTCTGAAGTCAATTTATCAAATACGATATTTTTTGCCAGTCAACAACATCATACAAAGCATTCTTAACTTCTTCACAAGTATCATTGAAAAAAATGAATTTATGCAGATGTCTTTTTTCATCTGAATTGTAAAAGGAAAATGAAAAGAAGGATTACTTAGCGATTGATAAGCCGAGAAGAAGAAATGCTAATGAAACAATTTTCAGTTGAATTTGTCAAAAATTGCTGATTGAACAGCTTGAATATTTGAATGCCAAAAGTATGATCCAATGCGAAGTGAGATGAATCATCAAAAAAGAAGAAGGAAAGATCAGCTGAAATTAAACAACAATAGATATGATTTCGAATCAAGAAAAGCGGAGCAGCAGGCTTGCAATCAAAAATGGTGGACGACTTTGCCTTTTTTGTTTGGTAGATGAAAGAGGCTCAGATGAAAAAAGCATATTATCGAAACAATTCTTGAACGGAATAAATGATTGAAATGATGTTCTTCTTCAGATCACACAATGCCAAATGCCTTCAACGAGAAATCAAAGATGAGACGATGAAGGAAAGTTATTTAGAGGAAAGACATGTTCAAAGAAAAATTCTATGAAACAACAGAATTTACAGAAGATATATGGTGATTAATCAATCAAATGCAAAAATGAGATGTTTTCTTCAATTTTGTGTGCCATCTCCCCAACTTTCTTCGATTTTACCGTCACTTGCACATAAATTCACAATTTGTCTGCTCATTCAATAATATTTGCCAACGTTCTTCACCTTCTTCAGAAAACCCATCGCGTTGTGTGTCCTCTTGCAAGGCATCTTTGATAGCCGACAATACATTGCTTTGATGCCAAGAATGTTTTCCACGCATTCATTGTCAGCTGTGTGCCCGTTGAGAAATATGAATAAATCGACATTCCAATCACCGAATGCTTCTGTTCTGTCGTGCCCAACAACCGAGTTGTCTTTCTGAGCGATGCTTGTCATGAAAGTGAACAAGGGTTCCTTCACAGAAGCGACAAATGATTCACACACAAAATACATATCTCTTCCGACACTGGCCTTGTTGGCTGAAAACACGATATTGGTGATGGAAAAGGAGGATTCTGACACTTGTGAGCCTTCATTGAACTCAACCATGAGAGCACCGCCTCTTCCTCCAGAACTTGTATCCTCGCTCACAGAGCAGGTGGAGAAATTTGTGTCACTCACTGAAAAGGAGTTGGCAGGGGCAGATGAGGCGAATGAGATGCACCCGCCATTGGTGGCAGTCTGTTGGCTGAATTGTTCTGAGTTGATGTTGGTGATGGTGCAGTTGGCGAGGGAGAGGGAGAGGGCAGGGGAGGAAGCAGAGGAGAGGACACAGCTGGTAGGGGTGGCTGTGGAGGTGATGTGAGTGATGTTGGAGGAATTGAGGGTGAGGGGATTTGTGAGGGAGGTGAGGTGGAAGATGCTTTGGCTGTTGAGGGTGAGACTGGTGATTGCTGTGTGGTTGAGGGAGAGGGAGCCAGCAGTGAGGAAGAAGAGGGGTGTTTTGATTGGTGTGGAGGTTGTTCCGGTGATGGTGGTTGTGTTGAGGTTGAGGGAAGGGGAGTTATCGGAGAGGTGGAAGAGGATGGGAGTGATTTGATTTGTGGAGTTGTGGGCGATGGCGAGGGCAGAGACTGTGAGGGAGCCCTGGGTCTGTTGGAAGAGGGCAGACGAGGCAGATGGATCTGGTGAAGAAGATGTTGATGATGATGACAAGGATGAAAATGATGATGCTGATTGTGATGACTGTGAATGTGAGTTTGATGGTTGAGGAATGCCACTGGAGGCGATGATGGTGGCAGTTGTGCCATTTCCAGTGATTTTAGTGTCAACTGCGCTGAAAGTGAGTGTTTGAAGAGGAACAAATATTGAGGTGAGGAGGGTGAGAGAGGCGTCTTGGAGGAGGGAAATGAAGCCGTTGAGGGCATACTCGATGGTGGCACATGGGGTCTGTTGGGGTCTGCCACAGACATCAGCATCAGTTCCACCATTTGCAACGATTTTGTTCTGGGCAATGAGGGGGAGCCAGCCATTGTACACTGCATTGTCAGCTGTTCCTGCGTTCCATACTCTTTTTGTTGGGGTTGTTGAACCACAATTTTCAAACGGAGATTGTGTGATGCTACTGCCATTGAAGAACACATCATTTCCCCTGCCATTTTTGGCAGTGTTGCCATCAAAGAAACAGAATGTGATGAATTTTACTCCATTCATCCACGTGAAAGTTGAATAGAAGAATATGGCAGCACCTCCATAATTGGTAGAGGCAGTCAGATTGTTATTAATAAATTGGCAATCATTGATTGAAAACTGATTTGGCTTATTGGTTGGAGGATCATAAAATGTGAGAGAACCAGCAGAATCTCCACCAGAATTTGAGATGCACTTGCATTTGGTGAACAAGAATTGACCGTTTGAGGTCATGTTATTGATCCTAAAATACCAACCAGTTCCACACCAGTTTGTTATTGAACAGCTTTCAACTCTGTTTTCTGAGAATGAATAAACAGAATTTGATTGTGGCCAGCCAACATAAGCAGCTCCGCCATGCAATGCCAAACAACTTGTGAAATTGGATTTTACGATGTTGACGTTTAATAAATATCTGCAAAACAACGCCCCGCCAACATCACCACTAGAACAATTGTCGAATGAACAAGAAGTGATTGTGAGATTTGCATCCACACAATTAACATAAAGTGCACCGCCATATTCATTTCCACTGTTTGAATTATTCCATTCGCACCATTCGAATCTGTGGTTGTTCTCATCAAATGAAGTCAGTCTTCCAGGTTTCACTCTTTGAGATTCAGTTCCTACATGAACAACAGCAGCATTTGGTGAAGAGCGAGTTTGGTGGAGAAAAGAGGTGTTGAAGGCAGAGAGAGAAGTGAATGGACTGTTGAGATTGGGGAGGATAGCACCATCGATGGGGTTGTGAGTTGTGTGAATGAGAAAATCAATATGAAAGGGGGGAAAGCTATTCTGAAACAACAGAAATGATAATGACATTGCTGATGTTCAATCCTGATTGGAAAAAACAATTTTTGTTTTGAATTAATATTTTCGTTTTTCGAGTTTTCTTTTTCGAGAGCAGTTTCTGAATGAATGAGTGATGCAATGGGAGAAAAAGAAAAGGATGCTTGTATGATGTTCTGTTTTGCTCGAAGTTCTTTTGCATTTGTTTGTGTTTGGAACGACGAAATTATTCATAGCCTGGAATGTGTCGTTTTTTGTTTTCTATCACTCAGAAAGTTATTTCGTCATTTGCGTTTATCACAATGAAACCAATTGAAGATTGGCGAAGCATGCATTCTATTCTCAAATTTCTTTTTGATCTTTCTGTGTTTCACCGTTGTTTTGTGCTCATTTTTTCTTTTTTAAAAAAGCATATTCTTGTTGAAGATGAGCCGACTTCGCTTGAATGAAACCTGTTCATTTGAATAAAAAGCACCTATTCGCATTTCATCAAGCGTTGACTGAACGTCATTTTCTTATTTATTTATAATATTAATTTTTTTTTTTTTCAAAGAAAATTTCACTTTTGTTTCTCCAGTGAACTGCAGATCATCAAAAGATAAAATTTTATAAACTATTTTTGAAGAAAGTCATTTCATAATCAAAAAGTTTCACAGTTCTTTTCACTTGATTTTTTTTCCCCGATTTTTATCGCATGACAAAGATGTGAACAATAGTTATTTTGAATCACTTTGGTTGAATTGCTGATATACACCAAAAATAATTCTAATTCGAAAAAAAATAATTCAATTTCGAAAAAAAATAATTCAAATTCGGAATTTATTAATTCAATTTCGAAAATGAATATTTCAATTTCGAAATCCATCAAAAACTGAAATTTTTAATTTTTCTCGAGAATGGATTTCTGAAAAGTTCAAGTTATTTTTTAACCAATCAAATTATATTACTTATAGAAAACTGTTTTTTTATTGCAACAATCAATCAATCAATTTTTTAAAAATTTTTTTCATTTTCGAAAATCATCACTCAAATAACGATAATTTTATAAAAAATTCATTCTAATGAATAACCAAATAAAAATCATTAAATTTTCAATCACATTTATTGAATTATTTCATCACAATAATGTGATTGTTTCATTGGCAAAATTTTGAATAATATCGGTTTTAAACATGAAAATGAATTTCTTTCCTTTTCAAATTAACTTCAATCAATAAATCTTCATTCAAAATGAAAGAAAATTTTTTTATGAAAATGCATCATTTTTCAAATATTGATAAACAAAATTTGCTGATGAGATATTCGCAATGGAGCGAATCTACAAACGCAAGGAGCAGGTTTGCTCCTCAATAATGAGAATTAATCACGATTTATGTGTGGTTTAAGATCTAACTTCGCCAATACTCAAATTCAAAGTTGATCCTAATTGTCCGCAAAGAAAATGAAGCAACAACCTGTTATTATGAAACATAGAGACGGAGATGGAAAAGAATCAGATCTATATTAGAAACTGGAAAGAGAGGAAAATATTATTGAAAAACTTACTAGGATCTGAGCATGAAATACATCATCAGGAATAGAAGAGAGTGCAAAGCTGATAAAGTCTAACAGCGAACCGCGCATTTTGAAGATTTAATATCAATAACAGAAGCTGAAAAACATAGTGAGATAATTATTAAAATTAGAAAAGCGTTGTGCCACATTACAATTTCAGAAATTGAAACCACGAAAAATCGTGAGATATTTAAACAAAATGAAGATATGATATTTTTTAGACTTTTTTAAAGAATAAAACTACATAATATTTTTTATTTATTAGGATTAAGAACCGCGCTTCGCAGCGAGATGATAAAAGAGATAGAAATCTCTGAAAATCGATTGGCTTTGCAAAGGAAATATTGACAAGCTGTATTACGAAACAATATTAAAACTGAATAAGTGAAATATCATCAATTTATAATTCGAAATGATACGTTTCATTATAAGAGAAATTATCACATAAGGGAAACCGCTAAATATTACTGGACTGAGAGAAAAAAGAAATTTGTGGATCGTCGCGAGATTATTGTGGAGTAACAAACCACTGAAGATCAAAAGAGTTAATACAAAGAGAGAGCTGAGTTTGCTGATAGATAAGGATAGAGAAATAAATTGAGAGAAATTGTGATTTGATGATACGGTAAGAAACAAAACACTTTTGCGAGATATGTGCAGATATAGAGACTGCGAAATTTCGCGAGAAAATCGAAGAGGTGAAATTCGCGAAGAATCGCGAGGAGAAGACAGAGAATGAGACTGCTGAAGACCGCGAGAGGCGGATACAGAAATAAGCCGCATAGTATGGAGTGATGAAACTCGGAGAAGACTCCACCTACCTCAGCTAAAATTCTTATGGACATACTCAGCTGGACTTAGAAGAAACGGGACGATGCACTTAGAGTGAAGAAAGTCGCAGAGATATTTCAAACATTCGCACCGAGAAGACTTGATTCAATTTCAGACACGATTACTCCGGTGCACTGCGGAACTATTTATAAACTATCCTCTCTGAGAAGGAAGAGAGAGAAAGAAATGCAAGAAGATGAGATAGTGCAAGTCCATCTGTTCCTGAGAAACATCGGATTGTCCTCTAAAGAGATGAGAAATGAGGACTTGAAGTAACCCCCAGGAGACGTTATGGGAGTTATAATGGAAGAGAAAATATTCCATGAAAGTTCCTCTTTTAAGCATGGCGAGAATACGTCGGAGCGAAGGACATATCAGCAGTAATACTGAGAAATCAGAAGTGTGAAAGAGATTCGTGGAGGGCACTTCGAAGATTTTAACAATTCTTGGATAAAGAAAGAATAGATGAAACAGATCCCTCACAGAGAAAGATACCAAATGGATTGTGGCAGAATTTACTGAAACGCTTTCAAATACTAACCTGTCTTGTGGAGTGATTTATCAGACAGTTCGAAAAGTACTAAATTCTATTAATCTATTCAGAGAGACTAAGATTGATGTGAAAGACATAGAAATATTTCTTAAAACCTATGTTGGGGAGAAGCAAAGAAGAGGCAAACGATACAAATCGATGTGGGATTTGACAATCATCACGAAGTGGGCCGAAACCACCTACGACGCAAAGGACAAACGAACACTCCAGAGGAGAGCCCTCATCCTCACCATGATCTTTGGAGCGTTAAGGCCAGCTGAGCTGGAGAGATTGAGAAATGAGTGTTCCATATTGAAAGGGAATACAGCATTAATGGAAGTGCAGATAAAGATAACAAAAAGGAAACTATTACAATCGAAATTAACGAACATTCAAACGCACTCATCGATTCAGAAGAAATGCTCCAACATTGGTTTAATTTCACCAGGATAACCTTTTAAGTTGAACATGTGTGGTTAATATAAGAGAAGGTCAGCCTGCAAATATGCAGAGAATAACAGAAGAGTTTGAAGCTATTCAAAAAGGGTATGAAATACACCATCCTTTGACCGTGTTCTCGATAAGACATAAAGTTATAATACACATATCAAGATGAAAAGGTTTTGATTGGAAAGCGAGAAATACGCACGCAAGAGGGGAGCAAGGATTAAGAGTGGACCGAAAACTTGAAACATTTAACGAGTTCAAGATATGTTATGGATCCTGTTGACAATCGACTTTCAAGAACCCCCTATTGGAGAAGAAGAAAAGTTGGATATAAGAAGAGGAAGGAAGGATATGTGAACCGAGAAAGCAAATTCAGAGATGAAAAATTGCACCAAATATATATACATATATTTATCAGAAGCTGGCGGAGAAGAAGATATGAGAAAAGGAAAAAAGTTAAAGAGACTAGATTTACCGAGTTGAGAAGAGAGAAAGCAAAGATAAATAGCTCAGTCACAGAACTCCTCATCCCGACCACCCTAATGTCGGAGAACACCCCTCATAATTCCCAGCAGCGGAAGCGAGCGGACTGGAAGCAAACACACTGCCTAACAGAGAAAGAAGGGCACAGACAGGAGGAAGCATGGAGTAAGATATCTGGATTGGATGATAAAGAACTCAAGATAAACGAATTCCCGGTCGAGAACGCCTCGGAAACACCCCATGAAAAGGAGGGAGTAGAGACAGGAGCCGCACCTTCATCCGCAGACTCTCCAAACATCCGCCGCACGATGACGTGCTAGGCAGGAGGGTTTAAGATCAGAGGAGAAGAAAAAGAAAGGGATTTCGAGACTCATTATAAAGGAGCAAACCTGCTCCTTGCGTTTGTAGATTCGCTCCATTGCGAATATCTCATCAGCAAATTTTGTTTATCAATATTTGAAAAATGATGCATTTTCATAAAAAAATTTTCTTTCATTTTGAATGAAGATTTATTGATTGAAGTTAATTTGAAAAGGAAAGAAATTCATTTTCATGTTTAAAACCGATATTATTCAAAATTTTGCCAATGAAACAATCACATTATTGTGATGAAATAATTCAATAAATGTGATTGAAAATTTAATGATTTTTATTTGGTTATTCATTAGAATGAATTTTTTATAAAATTATCGTTATTTGAGTGATGATTTTCGAAAATGAAAAAAATTTTTAAAAAATTGATTGATTGATTGTTGCAATAAAAAAACAGTTTTCTATAAGTAATATAATTTGATTGGTTAAAAAATAACTTGAACTTTTCAGAAATCCATTCTCGAGAAAAATTAAAAATTTCAGTTTTTGATGGATTTCGAAATTGAAATATTCATTTTCGAAATTGAATTAATAAATTCCGAATTTGAATTATTTTTTTTCGAAATTGAATTATTTTTTTTCGAATTAGAATTATTTTTGGTGTATATCAGCAATTCAACCAAAGTGATTCAAAATAACTATTGTTCACATCTTTGTCATGCGATAAAAATCGGGGAAAAAAAATCAAGTGAAAAGAACTGTGAAACTTTTTGATTATGAAATGACTTTCTTCAAAAATAGTTTATAAAATTTTATCTTTTGATGATCTGCAGTTCACTGGAGAAACAAAAGTGAAATTTTCTTTGAAAAAAAAAAAAATTAATATTATAAATAAATAAGAAAATGACGTTCAGTCAACGCTTGATGAAATGCGAATAGGTGCTTTTTATTCAAATGAACAGGTTTCATTCAAGCGAAGTCGGCTCATCTTCAACAAGAATATGCTTTTTTAAAAAAGAAAAAATGAGCACAAAACAACGGTGAAACACAGAAAGATCAAAAAGAAATTTGAGAATAGAATGCATGCTTCGCCAATCTTCAATTGGTTTCATTGTGATAAACGCAAATGACGAAATAACTTTCTGAGTGATAGAAAACAAAAAACGACACATTCCAGGCTATGAATAATTTCGTCGTTCCAAACACAAACAAATGCAAAAGAACTTCGAGCAAAACAGAACATCATACAAGCATCCTTTTCTTTTTCTCCCATTGCATCACTCATTCATTCAGAAACTGCTCTCGAAAAAGAAAACTCGAAAAACGAAAATATTAATTCAAAACAAAAATTGTTTTTTCCAATCAGGATTGAACATCAGCAATGTCATTATCATTTCTGTTGTTTCAGAATAGCTTTCCCCCTTTCATATTGATTTTCTCATTCACACAACTCACAACCCCATCGATGGTGCTATCCTCCCCAATCTCAACAGTCCATTCACTTCTCTCTCTGCCTTCAACACCTCTTTTCTCCACCAAACTCGCTCTTCACCAAATGCTGCTGTTGTTCATGTAGGAACTGAATCTCAAAGAGTGAAACCTGGAAGACTGACTTCATTTGATGAGAACAACCACAGATTCGAATGGTGCGAATGGAATAATTCAAACAGTGGAAATGAATATGGCGGTGCACTTTATGTTAATTGTGTGGATGCAAATCTCACAATCACTTCTTGTTCATTCGACAATTGTTCTAGTGGTGATGTTGGCGGGGCGTTGTTTTGCAGATATTTATTAAACGTCAACATCGTAAAATCCAATTTCACAAGTTGTTTGGCATTGCATGGCGGAGCTGCTTATGTTGGCTGGCCACAATCAAATTCTGTTTATTCATTCTCAGAAAACAGAGTTGAAAGCTGTTCAATAACAAACTGGTGTGGAACTGGTTGGTATTTTAGGATCAATAACATGACCTCAAACGGTCAATTCTTGTTCACCAAATGCAAGTGCATCTCAAATTCTGGTGGAGATTCTGCTGGTTCTCTCACATTTTATGATCCTCCAACCAATAAGCCAAATCAGTTTTCAATCAATGATTGCCAATTTATTAATAACAATCTGACTGCCTCTACCAATTATGGAGGTGCTGCCATATTCTTCTATTCAACTTTCACGTGGATGAATGGAGTAAAATTCATCACATTCTGTTTCTTTGATGGCAACACTGCCAAAAATGGCAGGGGAAATGATGTGTTCTTCAATGGCAGTAGCATCACACAATCTCCGTTTGAAAATTGTGGTTCAACAACCCCAACAAAAAGAGTATGGAACGCAGGAACAGCTGACAATGCAGTGTACAATGGCTGGCTCCCCCTCATTGCCCAGAACAAAATCGTTGCAAATGGTGGAACTGATGCTGATGTCTGTGGCAGACCCCAACAGACCCCATGTGCCACCATCGAGTATGCCCTCAACGGCTTCATTTCCCTCCTCCAAGACGCCTCTCTCACCCTCCTCACCTCAATATTTGTTCCTCTTCAAACACTCACTTTCAGCGCAGTTGACACTAAAATCACTGGAAATGGCACAACTGCCACCATCATCGCCTCCAGTGGCATTCCCCAACCACCAAACTCACATTCACAGTCATCACAATCAGCATCATCATTTTCATCCTTGTCATCATCATCAACATCTTCTTCACCAGATCCATCTGCCTCGTCTGCCCTCTTCCAACAGACCCAGGGCTCCCTCACAGTCTCTGCCCTCGCCATCGCCCACAACTCCACAAATCAAATCACTCCCATCCTCTTCCACCTCTCCGATAACTCCCCTTCCCTCAACCTCAACACAACCACCATCACCGGAACAACCTCCACACCAATCAAAACACCCCTCTTCTTCCTCACTGCTGGCTCCCTCTCCCTCAACCACACAGCAATCACCAGTCTCACCCTCAACAGCCAAAGCATCTTCCACCTCACCTCCCTCACAAATCCCCTCACCCTCAACTCCTCCAACATCACCCACATCACCTCCACAGCCACCCCCACCAGCTGTGTCCTCTCCTCTGCTTCCTCCCCTGCCCTCTCCCTCTCCCTCGCCAACTGCACCATCACCAACATCAACTCAGAACAATTCAGCCAACAGACTGCCACCAATGGCGGGTGCATCTCATTCGCCTCATCTGCCCCTGCCAACTCCTTTTCAGTGAGTGACACAAATTTCTCCACCTGCTCTGTGAGCGAGGATACAAGTTCTGGAGGAAGAGGCGGTGCTCTCATGGTTGAGTTCAATGAAGGCTCACAAGTGTCAGAATCCTCCTTTTCCATCACCAATATCGTGTTTTCAGCCAACAAGGCCAGTGTCGGAAGAGATATGTATTTTGTGTGTGAATCATTTGTCGCTTCTGTGAAGGAACCCTTGTTCACTTTCATGACAAGCATCGCTCAGAAAGACAACTCGGTTGTTGGGCACGACAGAACAGAAGCATTCGGTGATTGGAATGTCGATTTATTCATATTTCTCAACGGGCACACAGCTGACAATGAATGCGTGGAAAACATTCTTGGCATCAAAGCAATGTATTGTCGGCTATCAAAGATGCCTTGCAAGAGGACACACAACGCGATGGGTTTTCTGAAGAAGGTGAAGAACGTTGGCAAATATTATTGAATGAGCAGACAAATTGTGAATTTATGTGCAAGTGACGGTAAAATCGAAGAAAGTTGGGGAGATGGCACACAAAATTGAAGAAAACATCTCATTTTTGCATTTGATTGATTAATCACCATATATCTTCTGTAAATTCTGTTGTTTCATAGAATTTTTCTTTGAACATGTCTTTCCTCTAAATAACTTTCCTTCATCGTCTCATCTTTGATTTCTCGTTGAAGGCATTTGGCATTGTGTGATCTGAAGAAGAACATCATTTCAATCATTTATTCCGTTCAAGAATTGTTTCGATAATATGCTTTTTTTCATCTGAGCCTCTTTCATCTACCAAACAAAAAAGGCAAAGTCGTCCACCATTTTTGATTGCAAGCCTGCTGCTCCGCTTTTCTTGATTCGAAATCATATCTATTGTTGTTTAATTTCAGCTGATCTTTCCTTCTTCTTTTTGATGATTCATCTCACTTCGCATTGGATCATACTTTTGGCATTCAAATATTCAAGCTGTTCAATCAGCAATTTTTGACAAATTCAACTGAAAATTGTTTCATTAGCATTTCTTCTTCTCGGCTTATCAATCGCTAAGTAATCCTTCTTTTCATTTTCCTTTTACAATTCAGATGAAAAAAGACATCTGCATAAATTCATTTTTTTCAATGATACTTGTGAAGAAGTTAAGAATGCTTTGTATGATGTTGTTGACTGGCAAAAAATATCGTATTTGATAAATTGACTTCAGAAGGAATTGAAAATTGTTACACAAAATTTGAGATGGATAAACTGCAATTCATGAATTAAGCTGCATATCCACAAGTCATTGGCTGACTTTGAATTGTTGCTCCGACTTTTCATTTTGAAAAGAAAACCCCAATATTTTCAAATTCTTCTTCTTTATCTTCTTGTTACCACTCCAATTAAAACTCAATCGTTCTCTTTCTTCTTTTCCCCTCTCATCTCCTCAACTTCTCATTTGTTCTTCTTCTCATTTTGTTTTCTTCCTCCAACAATCCTATTCCAAAGCCACTTCTTTTCCCTTTCTTTTCCAATTCTCTGGTCGCCTCTCTCGCCAAGCACAGCCGCTCTGCAACGGTCTCTTCCAAATATTTTTCATTGAATCATCTGTTCACAAAAAATATCCTCAATTAAGCAAACAATGCCAAGCTCAGTGTGGCCGAGGCGCTTCTGATGACGTCTCGTTCAATGCCATCATTTTGAAGAAACCTAAATTAATCAACACAAAAAATAAAAAAAAATATTGCAATCATCAATTATGAAACAAGTGAAATAATACATTCTATTTATCAGCGTCACACAACCTCAAAACAGTCCTTTCCGCTTTTTGACGTTTATTCAAGCTATTTTTCAACAAATTGCAAAGTCAATCATGCGATGAAAAACATCATTCGAAAAGGACAATCAGTGATTTTTCATCCTTCTCTTCTTCATCAACAATCATCTTTCCAATTTTTCTACTCAGTGAAGGATTGACAAAACGACCAATCCTTGCTCCATTCAGCTCTTTGCAACAGTTCATATGCTTTAACAGCAACATAGAATTTTCCATTGTCGTTTTTCTTTTCTTCATTCGTTATTATTCATTTTCGTTTTGTCAAGCATTTCAGGCATCAGAGCAGACATAAATTGTTCTTCTTCTTCCATTTTGCCTATTGTCCCATGCATTTCTTCCATTTCCTGTTTCTGTTCTTTCTCGTCGTGTGCCATCACATTTATCTATTCTTCAAAATTTATCAAGAAAGAAAGAGAGATAGAGAGAAATCATCCCAATCATCACAAATTCAAGGGAAACAATGCTCTCAAACCAGTGAGTGCTTTCAATGCGCCCTTCTCCTGCATTTTTGCAAATCCACAGAAACACAGAAACCATCCCGAATTTCCCATTCACATTCAACAAGAACATCCTTCAAAGGCGGAAACAACAAAAAAATAGAAAACGCAAAATAGTCATAAAAATATAAGCATTCACACCATCAAACTGAATAATGACATTTTTAGCAAGATATTTCACAGAAAAAACAATGATTTAACTTTTCAAGTTTATTGTTATGGATGTTCTGATCGAGTTGTTTTCTTTGAGCAAAATTAACCATTGGAAAGATGATAGATCGGCAAACGAATATTTTCTGCAGGATAGGCGATATTATTTTGTGCGTTGGTACGAGACAGCGACGGCGGGGAATTGATGATGGAATTGGGCGAGATGATTTTTATGAAAAGCATCTTTGAAGGAAATTCATTTTCCAAAATAATGAATGAAAAGTTTGATGTTTGCATTTTTTATTATTCTTGTTCATTTTAAAGATGTTTCCATCTGTGGCCTTCTCAGAGTGCAAGAATCTGATAAATTATATAAATGGCCATTCCTTTGCTTTTCTGAGGAGATCATAAGAAGAGAGCTATGCCGAGAGACAATCAGCAGATGTGAATTGCAGATTTTTTGTATTCAGTTGGGAGAGGGGATGAAAATAAATTCAATTTCAAAGCATTTTGATGAGAGCGAAATGGAATGACAACAATTGGACAGTTATTGGAAAGAATAAAATTCGGAGATATTTTTTTCAGGAAAAAAAATGGATGAAAACATAGAAAGAAGGATATTTAAGGAGAAAAAAGGATGATGGAGAAAGGAGCACAGGGAAACAATGGAAAAGGAGAATGGCAGCATCAGTGATTGGGCAATCTTCTACTTTTGCAATAGAGAGGGTGTATGTGTTCTTTTGAGGAATTTTGATAATCAATGGAAAACTAATTATTTTTATGTATTTTTTAAATCATTTTTCCATTCCAGCAAACAGCATTTTTTATGTTGAGCGTCATTCCTGGTGACAATCCATTTCAAGTTGCATTTTTGCGGATTATATGGTTTCTTCTTCTTCTCCTCCAATCTCTTCATTGACGAGATTTTTTAAGTTTGACTGATGGAAAGAACTCCTTCTTCGTATTTGAGAATTTGTTGTTCAAATAACCATAAAATTCTCATGTTGCAACATAAAATAAATCTTCCTTCTCTTGCTGCAGTTGTCTGTTATGAAATTTGAATCTGTTCATTATGCCTGTATTTTCTTCAAATGAGTCTTGCTCGCCTTTGCCGCCCAGCTCGTCCAAAGAGCATCATCGAGCTCATTTCATTCCATTTCTCTCTCAGATGCCCCTTCTTCTTTTTCTTCTTTCGTTTTTTTTTTTCATATCTGCTGCTGCGAGAATTTTGTTTGCGAAAGCAGTCATTGTGTTGAACTCTGATCATTCAGCATTAACTTCATCATCATCATCATCATCTTCTTCTTCTTCTTCTTCTTCTTCTTCTTCCTCATCTTTTTCTTTTATTTCTTTTTCAACTCTTTCAACTCCTTTAGCAGCTTCATCTTCTTCCTTCTTTATCTGCCTCTTTTCCTTGCCTTTTAGTTTCTTCAACCATCATCGTCTTCCCATGGATTCCAAAATAAGCCAATGAGAACGTTCTCATTCGGAAATATGCAATCCAAAAGCTTCTGTTTCTCCAGAAGACACATTCAACGCACAACACACCTTCTCCTTTGCATTCTTCTCCTCCTCTTTCTTCTTCATCTTCTTCGACACTTTTATATTCTTCCTCTTCTTCTTCGTCTTCGTTGTCTTCTTCTTCGTCAACATTTTCTCCTTCTTCTTCTTCTTCACCTTCTTCACCTTCTTCAGCCTCTTCCTCCAATTTTTTCTCCATCTTTTATTCTCCTGCTGCTTCTTCTTCATCTTCGCATTCATCTTCACTTGCATCTTCATTTGATGCTTTTTGTATTTTCAGAGCCAATGGACAAACATCATTATTTTTTGTTTTTGAAGAGAAAGCAATGAAACCACTCAAAGTTGGAAAATGAACTGAGGATATCAGTTTTCATTGACAAATAAATGCGAATTGGCCAATATTTTTTATGATCGAAGTTTTTATATTTCTTCTGAATTCAACTTATCAAGGATGATATTTTTGCCAACTGACAACATCATACAAGTCATTTTCATCATCTTCTTCAGAAATGTTATTTGACTAATTGTTCGTCTCTCAATCTTCTCGTCTTCTTCATCTTCTTCAAATTCTGTTATTTCTTCTGCGTTTTGTCCTTTCCCCCAAACTCCCCCAACTTCAATTTTGTCATTTTGTTCTTCTTCAGCTCCTTCAATGCCATTTTCACTCACTGTACATTGGATCAGATCATCGACCTTCTATTGTGTTCATACGCCCCAATATACAGCTCCACAAAATTGAACTGAAAATTATTTCATTCACTTTTCTTCAACTCAGCAGATCGATCGTCAAATGTTTCTTCATTTCATTTTTCATTCAAGATTCTCGTGATGAAAAGCCATTTGTTCAAATTCGTTTCGTTTCGTTTCTTCTTCTTCTTCTTCAACGTCTTTTTCAACGAGCAATAAAAATTGTGATATTATTTTTGTTTCAATAAACAACCCTCGAATTCAGCGCCAGGCCTCATCATCGATGTCAATTTGGAAACACAAAAAGAAATATCTATTTTATCACAGAATATCAGCTGAAATTATATGATAATAGAAGAGATCCTTAATTTTACACGAAAAGCCGATCAGATGAAGCGAAACCAAAAAAGGAAGATGCTTTTCATTCATTTTTCAGTGAATGAAGGAGGCACAGATGAAAAGATAACAACATTGAAACAATTTTTGTTTGGAACAAATGATTGAGGTGATGTCTTTCTTCAGATTTCACAATGCCAGGTGCCATAAAGGGAACGAGAGGATGATTAAATGAGGAGAACATAATTTTACAGAAAACAAATGATCGAAGGATAATTCTATGAAATGAGAGCCTCTGCAGCTGACAAAAAAGGTGAAGTGAAAATAGCAACAGTTATTGAAAGTTTTGAAGAGATTGTTGCTATGCTTGGAGAAATGCATTTTGAAGAAAGGAAAACGGATGATTCCATTTAGCAACGAGCTTTATTTTTATTCGATGAAGAAGAAAAATTAGATGAAGAAATTTTGAAGAAATATTTATATTTGAGCCAATAACAGACTTCTCGAAACACAAGTGATGATATGTTCTCGTGTTGAAAAGAAGATGAAACCTCAAGGAGTTTTCGATAACATGGATTATATTCAAAATTAGTAAATGGAAGAAATAATAAAGAAATTACAAAAAGTCCATCATTTCCAGTGATTTTTGTGTCAACCGCGCTGAAGGTTAGTGTTTGAACGGGAACAAATGTTGAGGAGAGGAGGGTGAGGGAGGCGTCTTGGAGGAGAGAAATGAAGCCAGTGAAGGCATACTCGATGGTGGCACATGGGGTCTGTTGGGGTCTGCCACAGACATCAGCATCAGTTCCATTGCTGGCAACGATTTTATTCTGGGCGATGAGGGGGAGCCAGCCATTATACACAGCGTTATCATCTTGTCCATTATTCCACACTCTATTCGTTAAGGTTGTTGATCCACAATTCTCAAATGGAGATTGGGTGATGGCATTACCACTGAAGAACACATCATTTCCTCTTCCATTGGTTGCTGTATTTCCATCGAAAAAACAAAAAGTGATGAATTTATTTCCGCTCATCCAGGAATAAGTTGCTGTGCAACACAGCGCAGCACCTCCCCATGATGTTGAATTTGATGTCAATTTGTTGTTTATGAACTGGCAATCATTAACCAAAAATTTCTCTGGTTTGTTGCTTGGAGGGTAATGAAATGTGAGAGAACCAGCTGCATCACCACCAGAATTTGCGATACACTTGCATTTGGTGAACAGGAATTGGCTTGCTGAGGTCATGTTGTTGAGCACGAAATACCAACCAGTTCCAACAGTACCATTTATTTTACAACCTTCAACTCTATTATCTGAGAATGAATACACAGAAGATGATTTTTGACCATCAATACAAATTGCACCTCCGCGAGTGGCAGAACAGTTTGAAAAATTGGACTTAACGATGTTCACATTTGACAAATATTTGCTGTATAATGCACCACCAGCATAATCGCCTGTGATCGAACATTTGCTGAATGAACAAGAAGTGATTGTGAGGTTGGCATTTTCGCAAACAACTTTAAGAGCACCACCATAATCATTTTGTCCATTTGAATTATTCCACTCACACCATTCAAAAAGATAGCTATTCAATTCAGGAAAAGCCAATCTTCCAGGTTTCAATTTATGAGTTTCAGTTCCAATATGCTCAACAGGTTCATTTGGTGAAGAGCGTATTTGGTGGAGAAAGGAAGTGTTGAAGGCAGAGAGAGAAGTGGAAGGGCTGTTGAGGTTTGGAAGGATGGCTCCATCGATGGAGTTGTGAGAGCATTGGAGGAGAGAGAGAAAACGTTGCAAAAAGGATGGAGAAAAGAATAAAGAGGAAGAAGAAAAGGAATGCAAGATAATAATCTTCCGCGCTTCGTAAAGTGCACTTTTGCAGCTATTTGTATATTAGACAATGAAATTTTTCAGAGCTTTTCAATTTCCCTTTGTGGAGTTATTTAACCAAATAATAATCGCACCATCTGCGTCTTCTTCAAAATAGACACAAAAATATTTGCGAAACATTCATTCAACTCACAAATTCAATTTTTGATTTTTGTCTTTAAAGCTCAATTTGATGATGTTTTGTTGCAATTTTATTTAAAATTCAAAAAGATTAGAACCGTTAAAAATTAATATTTTTTTAATCATTAAAAAAACCAGTCAAAAGCTTCAATGATGGATATTTTTCAGAGATTTATTTTCATCACATGTTTTTCAGGACAAATTTCAGTCTGAATTTGAAAAAAGCCCACCATTTTTGAATAAAATGTGTTTTTTTGAATTCAAGAGTTTTGTCAAAAATAATCATCATCTCAAACTGCTTCTCAGTTTTCAAATCAGTCATTTGAGTTCTTTGCAACAAAAAAAGAAAAGTCTGTTGGAAATTTAAAACTGAAAATAACACAAACACTTGTTTTTTTTCAGTAAATGGAGAATATTTCAAAATCATATTTTTCATTCTTCTTGTTTTCCCATGTCAAAAACATTCAAAGAAAGAAAATCTTCATTTCAAGAATGAAATTGTTTTTCGCAAGTATCTTGAAAATAAAAATCGTCATTTTGTTTCAAATATGATGTAAATCTTTATGAACGAAACATATTTATATTTATAATTACAGTTTCTATCCAAAAAAATCAAAAACTTTTAATAAAAGAATTTACAAATTAAAGATTGAAAATCCTCATTGAAGAAAGTGTCAAATATGATTTTGAAGTTTCTTTGAAGAGATTTCTAATAAATGAAAGTGAATTGATTGTTCGTATGTCACCTATTTTTTTATTTAATTACTGGTTCTCTCTCTTTTTTCCTGTTTTTCAATTGTCTCATTTCTTTCACCAATCAATATTCAATTAACAAAATAATCATTTCTTTATTGAAAATTCGAAACATTTCATGATTATGGAATAAAGAAAATTTCAAGTTGTAATTGAACCTACTGCTAATCATCCCAAAAAAAACATTGTTTTTTTGATCGAATTTCAAAATAAATCAATTTTTTGAAGGTTTTTCAAATTTCAGGAATCTTCACACTGATTTCAAATTTAAAAATGGTGTGGCATTCTTTTGAATGACATTATGGAAAATGCTTTTCATTCAATTTCATGAACAGAATAAAAAATGAAAAAAGTTCACAGTTTTTTCAAATTGAAAATATTTGTTGTTTCTTTTGTGAAAATCCGAAAAACATCATTTTATGATTAAATTTGTTTTTCTTATGTTTTTGGAAAAAATACTCTTTTTTCAAATATCAAAATAATTGGATTTTATTTCAATAAATAATCCTTTTGAAAATATTGCAAAACTTTGTGTTCTAATGAGACTTGTTCAATGAGTTATTGAAGCACAAAACACAAGTATTTCCTTCCACAAATAGAAAGTTTTCTGTTGCAAAATCCAATTGTTCTTTTTTGAAATTGAATTATAATTTCTTCAATAGAGTTTTTATCCGAAATAGAGGGTTTTTGGTGATCAAGTAACATCAAAATGGAAAAATCATAATTAGAAATATGTGGGTGATTATTTTTGAATTCATATGTTCTCTATCTAAAATTTTCTGTTTGAAAATTCACATTGAATATAGATAAATGAACATTGAAAAGTGACACAACCTCTTAAAACCATCACTGTCTTTCTTTTTTATCAAATATTGGCTTTTAACACAATTGAAAAAATTTTCACATTTCAATGATTCATTGATTCACTTTGGTAATGAATTTTCTTAATAATCATCACCCCCGAAAAAAGTTTTGATTTTCAAATTAATTATCCATATGAGTTATTCTTTTTGAAAAGATGCGTGTGTTTGTTTTTCAGATTCATTGAAATGAAAAATGTATTCTAATGTGTTCCAACAATCAATCTGTTGAATTTGACCAGAAAGATAATTATAGGATGTCAGATCTTTTTTATTGTTCCAATATGTTTGTGTGTTATATTTGACAGACAAATTGCAAGAATTCATGAAAAAAACCAAATTTCAAACAGTACAATAATTTAACATTTATCACTGTTCAAAAAGAATAACACAATCTAATAATAATGACCTCATAATATTGGTGATTATTCAAGAAATCATATTTTCCCATACAAAAAATTCGTTTCAAAATTTTCTCTTGAATATGAATCAATGAACTTTGAAAAGTGAAAATACAAATTAAAAATATTTTCATCTTCATTTCAGTTCAAACATTTGCTTTTGAAATGGTTTTCATGAAATTTATCAATAAAATACTAAATCTCTATTCAATGACAAACAACCTTTGAAAAATCAACACCCCGAAAAAAGTTATGATTTCAAAAATAATCACCCATATTTCAGTTCAAACTCACAAAACTTCGTTAAGAAAAAAATTGAAACTCATAATAGCTGTTGCATTTATTCTGGTGAAGTTTAGCGAGTAAAAACAGAAATCTGATAAAAAAATGTTATTTTTATGTGGTGTGGCTGATCCTTTTTGAAATCACACTTTCGTTCGAGTTTTGTCAAAAATTTAATCTCAATGGTATTTTGAAAAAATGAACTTAAACTGTTAATACATGTTGTTCATGATGTTGTTATCGAGGAAACAATTTTTTTTCAAAAATCCCGTTGAGATGAAAATTTTGATCAAAATTCGAACGAAAGTGTGATTTCAAAAAGGATCAGTCATGTTCTATTTTGTTTGAAATATGAATTTTTGAAAAATAAAATTATTCAATCAAATGAAAAGCGAATCAGATTTATTATATTTTTAAAAAGAAAATTCTGAGAATAGACAATATTTTTATTCACAAAAAATTGAAATCTTTTAAGGAAGTTTCTTTCTCAAAAAATAAAAAATAAAAAAAATTCACAAAAAAATAAAATGCTTTGTTTTTAAAAGACAAGCGTTTCAAAAGCATATTTTTCAAAAAAAGAAACATGGTCTTGTTGTTTTTCAAATGCATAAATGGAAAATAAAAAAAACAATGTGTTGAAACAACATTATAATATTGAAATGAGAATTGATAGATTATTTGGCATTATTTTTTATGCTTTTATTGAATAAAATACAACCAGATAAAATGTGAAAGTTATTAAAAAAACGCTTTTTCCATGTTCCTAAAAATCTTCATTGTTCCAAGCATAAACATAAAAGTTGTTTCAATGAAACGCATCACATTCCTAACTTCTTTTCATTTATTCGACTTCTTTCTCGATCCATCCAACCCTTCCATCCATTCCCTCACACTCACTTTATCCATTCACATCAACCACCTCTTCCTCTTCTTCAACTTCCACCAACACAAACATCAATACAATCCCCTCCTTCTCTCTTCACTCATCCCTCTCCATCCACTCATCCATCTTCCTCCACACCCACAACCCCATCGATGGTGCCATCCTCCCCGACCTCAATAGCCCCTCCACTTCTCTCTCTGCATTCAACGCCTCTTTTCTTCACCAAACACGCTCTTCTCCAAATGCTGCTGTTGTACATGTTGGAACCGAATCTCAAAGAGCGAAACCTGGAAGACTGGATTCCTTTGATGCTAACAGCCATAAATTTGAATGGTGCGAATGGGAAAATTCAAATGGTGGAAGTTCCTGGGGAGGTGCACTTTATGTCAACTGCACAAACGCAAATCTCTCAATCGCTTCTTGCTCATTTTTCAAATGTTCTACAAATGGAACAAATGGTGGAGCGTTATACAGCATATATTTATCAAATGTGAATATTGCAAAATCCAATTTTACAAACTGTTCTGCTCCTCGTGGAGGAGCAATTTGTATAGATGGACAACATTCATCTTCCGTTTATTCATTTTCTGATAACATAGTGGAAAATTGTTCAATAACAGATTGGTGCGGTGCTGGATGGTATTTCTTTATTGGTGATTTTTCTTCAAACGGTCAATTCTTGTTCACCAAATGCAAGTGCATCTCAAATTCGGGTGGTGATTCTGCTGGTTCTCTCACATTCAATTGGCCTCCACAAAATAAACCAGAGAAATTTTTGGTTAATGATTGCCAGTTCATAAATAATAAATTGACAGCTTCTGCAAATTATGGAGGAGCTGGGTTGTGTTGCACAAACACCTTCACTTGGATGAGTGGAGTAAAATTCATCACGTTCTGCTTCTTTGATGGCAACACTGTAACTAATGGCAGAGGAAATGATGTGTTCTTCAGTGGCGATGCAATCACTCAATCTCCATTCCAGCAATGTGGTTCAACAACCACAACAAAAAGAGTGTGGAATGCAGGAACTGCAGATAGCAGTGTGTACAATGGCTGGCTTCCAATCATCAACCAGAACAAAATAGTCTCAAATGGTGGAACTGATGCAGATGCCTGTGGCAAAACACAGCAAAGCCCATGTGCCACAGTGGAATATGCTCTCGGATGCGTTGCTCCATTCAGCGATGCCTCCCTCTCTCTTCTCGTCTCCACTTTCACTCCCACAAACACTCTCACATTCCGTTCTCCAAATACAAAAATTAATGGAAAAGATGTATTTTTTCTGTTTTCATCAGAATTTCTTCCATTTTACATTTCATAGAAAACTCCTATAGCTATCATCTTCTTTTCACCAGAAGTTTAATTTTTTCAAAAAGCATAACGTCAGCTCAGATAAAAGCATTTCTTTGTCATTTCTTCATCTAATTTTTTCTTTTCATCAAATGCAAATTCCGCTTGTTGCTTTTAGGAATGCTTTCTATTATTCTTCTCTTCAAAATGCATTTCTCCAAGCATAGCAACAATCTCTTCAAAACGTTCAATTTCTTTTGCCATTTTCACTTCACCTTTTTCATCCGCTGCAGACGCACTTATTTCATAGAATTATCCTTCGATTATTTGTTTTCAAATAAATTATGTTCTCCTCGTTTAATCATCCTCTCATTCCATTGAAGGCACATGACGTTGTGAAATTCGTCGAAGGTCATCCATATAAAAATTTACTCCAAATAACGTCTTCTGCCCTGCTCCTTCTGTTTTCGGTGAATTCTTTCATCTTCCAAATGAAAAAAGTCAGAGGCAATCTCCTTCTTTTAATGAATGTCTTCTGATCTGCTATTCTGTATCAAAATATCCCATTTCATTGCCATGTTATGTCCGGCTGAAATTCTATGTCAGAATGAACATTTCTTTTGCGTTTCCTATTTGAGCAGATTTTAATGCTTCTTGATGAATTTGATGAAGTTGAATAAAATGAAAATAGGAATATTTTTAATTCGTTCATCGAAGAAGGCGTTGAAGAAGAAAAGGAGGATCACAATTGTTGAAATAAAGATAGATGCTGTTTCAATGAGCGAATGAATGAGGAAGAACGAAGTCAAAGAAGAAGGAGAAGGAGAAGAAGAGAAAGAATCAATATTTGACTGAAGAAGATTTTGTGTGTTTTTGGCCATGCGGTTCATAACAGGCGTGCTTGTCGCTGAATAAGCAAGTGAATTGTGAGAAGGCGAATTTTGTGTTTGCAAACCGAGAAATGAGGAAGATGGTTGATTGAATGAAGAAGGTTTGTCAGAAGACGACGAAGAAGAAGAAGACGAAGAAGAAGATGCAGTTGAGAAATGCGAAATCATTCGACGATATTTATGATGTTGAGAATAATTTGTATGAAGTTGTTGGTTGGACAAAACGTCTCGCTTGCCGAATAAATTTCAGATTGGCTTGAAAAATTCAATCGCAAAATGTGTGACGAACAGATTGTGGAAATCAATCTTGATGTATTTCTTCAAAGTCATTTTCCCTCTTTTTGCAATTTCCTCTCCATTCCTCTCAAAAACAGAAAATGATAATATTTCTCAATTTCCTTTCCTTTCCATTCCAATCTTCCATTCAGCTCACAAAATTCTCTGAAAAATATCAATCACTTCCTTTTCTTCATCTTTCCCCGTCTCTTCCAAAATATCTTCTCACCTCCTTTCTCCTCTCATAAAAGCGCTCCTCTTTCAAGCCTTTCAACATTTCTCATTTTCCCTCTTCTCATCGGCTTTCACCCTCTTTTCCTTTTTTTCAAATTCCATATCTCCAATTTGTCTCAAATATCTTCCTCATCATCCCCAGCCACTTCCTTATATATTTTCTCCATTTTCCTCTACAAATTTCCATCTGCTCTTCTCCACCTTTTTGTCTCAGAATTTCTTTCATTCAAAAACCCCTCTCGAAATATTAACATTCCAAAAACCACTCAACTCCCACCCCCTGCCACAAAAAATATTCTTCCATCACTTGTATACCCCATATATCTCCTGTTTCAGGCGTTGATGAGATAAACGAGATATATTTCTTTGGATGGTTGAGAATATTATTAAAGGAGATGATCATGCCAAAAACAGAAAAACCACCACTGAACATCCACCACGATGTGTACGGGCTGAAAAGGCCCTCCAGTGAGATACACGATGTATTTTGTGGAGATGCATTCTTTGTTGCATTTTGACCATTCTGGTGCTGAAATGAAGAGATTGCTTTTTGAATGATGATGGCTGTCGAGATATGCATTCTGGCAAAAAACAGTCGAAGTTCAGTTTGACATTTATTTATTTTTCTATATATGAATATTTATCTGTTGAATGTTTTTTGTGTTTCTTTCATGATAGGAGGTGGAAATGAATGAAAATGAATGAAAGCGGGATATCTCGTTGTGCAGGGTGGCTATCGAGTTGAGCCAGCAAATTCATATGGAAAGTGCCCAGGATGAAGGGATTGGGGAGGGAATTGGAGATGATATTTTCAGACGAAAAACAATGATGTTTTTCAATGATGAAAATGGAATTTGAGCAGAATACATAAATTTCACATTTTTCAGAAGAGCTAGAAATCGATTCATTTGATGAAGAAATGACTTCTGGAAAGGATGATTTGCGAATCAGATGATGGAACACTTGAAAACGGAAGGAATTATGAATTTTTATTGGAGGGAAACAGTTGCCAATAGGATAACATAGAGTTATTGACTTTAAAATATGTTTAGAAGGTTTGTTGTTGTTATTTATTTGAAGTAATTATTATTATTATTTTTAAGAATGCTGAAAGAACGAAGGATTAGATGGCTTTGAATAAGGAAAGCAGGGAAGAAATAAAAATTTTCACAACAGCAACAAATATGCACCGATTCTTAGAACTTCAATTCGGATGGCGAACGACAACTTTTTTGAGAGGGCCTTTCATTTTTTGTTTGTGAACCCAGATCAACTCGGATGAGAAGTCGAAGGGATGAAAAAAGCGAATTAAAATTGCATGTTCAGCTGAATCGACAGGAAAACGTTGTGAAAATTCATCAGTCGAAAATTTCACCTTCATCAATGCCATTCCATCTGATAGAGCGCCAATTGCAACAGAAACATTTCAATGGTCAATGACTGTTTCATTCAACACACAAAATGTTTTATATGCAGCACTTTTAATTTTGGTGATTCTCGTTTTGCTGAATATTCTGCTGGAAATACTGCAGACTTCTTCTCATATGGCTCAACTTTTCAAAAGCCACTCCAACAGAGAGAGGAATTTTATTCACAATATCTGCTCATCTTCTTCTTCATATTTTATTGCTGACAGCCGTATTTGACAATCTTCTTCTGCATCGTCTTCGTCTTCTTCCTTCTTTGGGATACGAAATGAGTGTAAATTGAGTGAATTTGCACAAAATCCATTCCTTTTGAGCATTGCTCGAAAAGATATTGCTTTTGGAGATTCTTTTTTGGAAAATGTTAATAGCCTTTTACTCAACGTCGATGAATGAAACAAGGAGAAGATGGCTTAAGAATAAAAAAGTTACACAGAGAAGACAAGGAAATCAGCCCAACAGAAAAGAGAGACAAGTCACTTTTCACAGAAATGGATTTGGCACTTTCTTTTCACTGAGTGTTTTTTTGGAGAATTATTATCATGTTCTGACAGAACAACTATTTTATTCACAATTCAATTTGTGGGACATTTGAAGCAGAAGGCAGACATTGAATATCAAATGGCATTTGTTTCTTCAAAATCTTCTTCTTCATCTTCATTGGCAATTCAATCAACTCTCCCACTTACTGATTTATTCTTCAACATTTCATCCTTCTGTCAATTCAGCTGCTGGTTTCTCGTTCATTGTTCATCTCTCTTGAAGCTCATCTCTTTCGAACAAAATCATCATTGTTCATCTTCTTCGTTACCGTTTTCCAAAAACACATTTTGTTTCAAATTCTTCTCGACAAACCGTCAACAAACATTAAACACTCCACAACTGATATTTCTTCGTTCTTCTTGTTATTCTATCATCTCCATCAAAAAAAGCATGATAGTTTCAAACAGAATTTCTTCATTTTCGTCTTCATTTAGAATGTCTTTTAAAACAGAAAAATTGGAGAACAAATGGGAAATGGCAAAGGAAGACTATTCAATTGAACATATCGATCATTTGCATCAAAGCTGTGAATACATTCGCAACGTCTTTTCAATTCATTCTCAGCAAGCCAAAATGAAAAGTTTAATATTTGAATGAATGCATTGTTTTTGTATTGGGCTTGAGAAAAAAGGGGGTTTGGAAGAATAGATTTTAAGAACATTTCATGAGTTGAAGAAAAATGGAGAGAAAAAAAACAATTTTGAGCGAAGATTAAGGGATATCAGTTAAGGAAAGAGAATACGGATAGAAAATGATTGATGAATGAAGAAATATTTATTTATGTGATAACAAAGCAGGTGAAGAGGAAATTCAATTGAAGAATAACTTTTGGATGATATTGTGAGAAAAGAATGTGAGTGAGATATCTTCTCTTTCTCCATCAATTGGAAAAAGCAGAAGAAAACAGAATGATGAAAGAAAAAGGAAGAGAAAGAGAAAGAAATGGAATTTGAGTGAAATTATGAAGAATTGTATTTTGAGATGAAATGAATGAGACAAGTGTCCTTATTCAAGAAGAAGAGATAAAAGGAATGAAGAGAAGAGCGAAGGAAGACAATGGAGAAGAAAAGAATAAAGAGATATGAAAAACTGAACAAAAATGAGAAGAATTTGAAGAGCAAAAAAATCTGATTGACTTGTTCAGCCATTCCCATTCTGAATTGGAGCATTGGATTGTCTTCTTTTCCGCCGTGCTTGCTGTTGCGTATGGTACTCGTAAAGTTGACATCTGCATCCTCCATTAAGGCTATCGTCATCATTGCTGCTTAATCTTTTTCAAGAAAATTCATTTCGTTCTTCATCTTCATCATTGTCTTCTTCTTCTCATTTATTGGTGCCAAATAAATATTAGGGAAAAAAAAGCAGACAGAATTTGTGAATGATGAAGCTAACAAACAAACAAAGGCAGAAATGGACCTATGATGAATGGAAAGTGTGAAAAATGTCATTAGATTGAATATTGTGGAGGAAAAATCAGTTGTTTCTTCTGCATTTTGAATCACTCGAAATACATGAAATGACTCTGTCAAAGCACCGAAGTACAAAAAAAACAGTTTTTTGAAACAGAAAATTTCTTGTTGACAATTAATCATTGAAATTGCATTTATTGGAAGAATTTCTATGAAATAAGAAGAGAAATGATAAAAATGAGCAAAAGAGAGCAGGTGAAAAAGAGAAAATGGTTATTGTTGAAAATGAAGATGATTCAAACGAAGAAATACATTTTGAGAGACGAATAATAGAAAGCATTCCCAAAAGCAACAAGTGGAATTTGCACTTGATGAAAAGGAGAAAATAGATGAAGAAATTTTGAAGAAATATTTTTTTCTGGTCTTTCGTTAAGGATTTTGAAAAAATATTTAACTTCTTATGAAAAGAAAATGAAAGCTTGTGAATTTTTCTATGAAATGGAAAATGGAAGGAATAATAAAGAAATCAGAAAAAATACATCTTTTCAAGTGATATTTATATTTGGAGAACGGAATGTGAGAGTCTATGTGGGAGTGAAAGTGGAGACGAGAAGAGAGAGGGAGGCATCGCTGAAGGGAGCAATGCACCCGAGAGCATACTCCACAGTGGCACATGGGCTTTGCTGTGTTTTGCCACAGGCATCGACATCAGTTCCACCATTTGCAACGATTTTGTTCTGGTTGATGATTGGAATCCAGCTGTTGAATTCAGCGTTTTCAGCTGTATTGTTATTCCACACTCTTTTAGTTGGGGTTGTTGAGCCACAATTCTCGAATGGGGATTGAGTGATGTTGCTTCCGTAAAAGAACACATCGTTTCCCCTTCCATTTATTGCTGTATTGCCATCGAAGAAGCAGAATGTGATGAATTTTACTCCATTCATCCACGTGAAAGTTGAATAGAAGAATATGGCAGCACCTCCATAATTGGTAGAGGCAGTCAGATTGTTATTAATAAATTGGCAATCATTAACCAAAAATTGATTTGGTTTATTTTGTGGAGGCCAATTGAATGTGAGAGAACCTGTTGAATCACCACCAGTATTTGCGATACAGGAACAATTTTTGAACAAGAATTTTGCATCAAATGGCATATTATCGAGAGCAAAATACCATCCAGTTCCAATATTGCCTTTTATTGAGCAACTTTCAACTCTGTTTTCTGAGAATGTCCAAACAGAATTTGACTGAGGACCAGCAATACAATTCGCTCCTCCACGGTCAGCAAAGCAACTTGTGAAATTGGATTTTGTGATATCAATTTTTAACAAATTTCCACAATATAACGCTCCACCAGCAGCATTACTTGAAGAACAATTGTGAAATGAACAAGATGTAATTGTGAGGTTGGCATTTGTGCAATAAACATCAAGAGCACCACCATTATTATTTCCTCCGCTGATTGAATTATTCCACTCACACCATTCAAAAAGATAGCTATTCAATTCAGGAAAAGCCAATCTTCCAGGTTTCAATTTATGAGTTTCAGTTCCAATATGCTCAACAGGTTCATTTGGTGAAGAGCGTATTTGGTGGAGAAAGGAAGTGTTGAAGGCAGAGAGAGAAGTGGATGGGTTGTTGAGGTTGGGAAGGATGGAACCATCGATGGGGTTGTGAGAGCATTGGGAGAGTGAGAGTGAACGTTGCAAAAAGGATGGAGAAAAGAATAAAGAGGAAGAAGAAAAGGAATGCAAGATAATAATCTTCCGCGCTTCGTAAAGTGCACTTTTGCAGCTATTTGTATATTAGACAATGAAATTTTTCAGAGCTTTTCAATTTCCCTTTGTGGAGTTATTTCATTAAAAAAACCAGTCAAAAGCTTCAATGATGGATATTTTTCAGAGATTTATTTTCATCACATGTTTATCAGGACAAATTTCAGTCTGAATTTGAAAAAAGCCCACCATTTTTGAATAAAATGTGTTTTTTTGAATTCAAGAGTTTTGTCAAAAATAATCATCATCTCAAACTGCTTCTCAGTTTTCAAATCAGTCATTTGAGTTCTTTGCAACAAAAAAAGAAAAGTCTGTTGGAAATTTAAAACTGAAAATAACACAAACACTTGTTTTTTTTCAGAAAATGGAGAATATTTCAAAATCATATTTTTTATCCTTCTTGTGTTCCCATGTCAAAAACATTCAAAGAAAGAAAATCTTCATTTCAAGAATGAAATTGTTTTTCGCAAGTATCTTGAAAATAAAAATCGTCATTTTGTTTCAAATATGATGTAAATCTTTATGAACGAAACATATTTATATTTATAATTACAGTTTCTATCCAAAAAAATCAAAACCTTTCTATTTAAGAACCCACAACTATAAGATTGAAAATCATCTATCAAAAAAGTTACAAATAATGATTTTGAAGTTATTTTGAAGATATTTCTAATAAATGAAAGTGAATTGATTGTTCGTATGTCACCTATTTTTTTATTTAATTACTGGTTCTCTCTCTTTTTTCCTGTTTTTCAATTGTCTCATTTCTTTCACCAATCAATATTCAATTAACAAAATAATCATTTCTTTATTGAAAATTCGAAACATTTCATGATTATGGAATAAAGAAAATTTCAAGTTGTAATTGAACCTACTGCTAATCATCCCAAAAAAAACATTGTTTTTTTGATCGAATTTCAAAATAAATCAATTTTTTGAAGGTTTTTCAAATTTCAGGAATCTTCGCACTGATATCAAATCTAAAAATGATGCATCATTCTTTTGAATGACATTATGGAAAATGCTTTTCATTCATTTTCATGAACAGAATTAAAAATGAAAAAAGTTCACAATTTTTTCAAATAAAATATTTTTGTTGTTTCTTTTGTGAAAATCCGAAAAACATCATTTTATGATTAAATTTGTTTTTCTTTTGTTTTTGGAAAAAATACTCTTTTTTCAAATATCAAAATAATTGGATTTCATTACAATAAATAATCCTTTTGAAAATATTGCAAAACTTTGTGTTCTAATGAGACTTGTTCAATGAGTTATTGAAGTGCAAAACACAAGCATTTCCTTCCACAAATAAAAAGTTTTCTGTTGCAAAATTCAATTGATCTTTTTTGAAATGGAATAAATTTCTTTTCAATAATTTCTGTTTGACAATTCACTTTGAATATAGATAAATGAACGTTGAAAAGTGACAAAACCTATGAAAGCCATCTTTGTCTATCTTTTCCATCAAATATGAGCTTTTGACTCTTATGGAAAGGTTTTCACATTTCAATGATTCATTGATTCTTTTTGACAATGAATTTTCTTAATAATCATCACCCCCGAAAAAAGTTTTGATTTTCAAAATAATTTTGAACATGAGTTATTCTTTTTGAAAAGATGCGAGTGTTTGTTTTTCAGATTCATTGAAATGAGAAATGTATTCTAATGTGTTCCAACAATCAATCGGTTGAATTTGACCAGAAAGAAAATTATTGGATGTCAGATTTTTTTAATTGTTCCAATTTATGTGAGTGTTATATTTGACAGACAAATTGCAAGAATTCATGAAAAAAAACCAAATTTCAAACAGCACGATAATTCAACATTTATTACTGTTCAAAAAGAATAACACAACCTAATAATAATGAACTCATAATATTGTTTTGAAATAAAGCCGAATTCGTGTTTTCTTTTTTTTTTTTTTTTTTGAATTTTTTAATGTTTTACAACCTTTCGAATTCGAATGCAACTTTTTTGATTTTTAATTTGCACTTTTCAAATTCAAAATTGTAATCCCAGTTCATTGTCTTTCCAGATTTTCAAAAAATTACTATGCAGATTGCTGGAAGACATCGGACACAGAACAAAAATGTGATTTAATCCAGGGGCAAAACACCATCTGATAATTCTTAAAAAGAAAACACTGTTATGATTTCAAAAAGAATCATCCACTGAAATGAAATGCAGTTGTCAGTTCCATTCCACAAGCATTTCGATTTGTCTTGGTTCATTTTCAAAAACATTATGCATTTGAAAAACGTTGTGTGTTGTCTGGACAGTAGTATTTGGGGCTGACAAAGTTTTTTGAAGCTTTTTCAGTGCAGATGTTTAAGAAAAGCCCACATGCTCAACTTTCATCGAAAAAAATATATCAGAGAAAAAATTTATTGATGAACAGAAAAAATTCTAAAAGATTAGAGATGAGATGGAAAATGTTGATTCTGATGAGAATAATTGTTTTGAAATATTTTTTTTCTCAGAGGAACCTTAATAATAATTGTTATCAAAATGTTTTATTTTTGAAAGTTGACAGCTTTGGATACGATATCAAACGAAAAAGTTACTGAAATAATAATGAAAAAGAAAGTGAGTGGACAATATTTTCCATTGATAGAAATATTGTTTTGGATGAAAAAAGCAAAACATATTGATTTATTTATTTATTTATTTTTGTATTGGTGATAATTTTTGTAATCATAACTTTTTTTCGAGTGCTGTTTTTTCAAAGGTTGTTAGTCTTTGGAAAGGAATATTATTTTCAGATGCTAAATACAGTACAACTGTTTTAAAAACAAAAATTTTTGCACAAATAAAGATGATGATGCCTTTTATTAGTCTTTTCACTTTTCCATGTTCTTTTGCTAATATTTAAGGAAAATTTTCGTACCGAAATTTTTGAATGAAAAAATATGATTTCAAAAATAATCACACATATATATCTAACAAGAATGAAAGCATTAACAGTTTATTTCAATAACAATTTCCTTTATTTTTTTCTTTTCATATTTTAATTTATTTTTTTATTTATTTTTTTCTTTTTTTGAACTGATAGAAATCAATTAGAAAGAAAAAGTCATTTAAAGCTGTTGTTAAAATTTCGCATGAAGATGTTTGTTTTCGTTTTCAAAATTCAAGAGTTTAATATACAGATTTTTTAAAAAAATTTGGTCTTTTTGTTTTCATCTTCATAAATGAAAATATAATCATGAAAATGAAGCAAAATAAATAATTTGAAACGAGAAATGAACAATAATTCAATTGAATTTTTGAGCTTCTATCACAGAAAACAAAATAGATTTGTATGAAAATTGAATAAAAACACTTCAAATATTACTTTTATATCATTAACAATTACTTAGCTTCAAACATAAACAAACACAAAAGCTCTTTTAATATGGCTTTTTTTCATTCATAAAACACCATCTTCTCCAACATCTCCTCTCCTCAATCCCATCCATCTCTTCCATCCCTTCCCTCCCACTCACTCAATCCATTCATCTCAACCACTTCTTCCACTTCCATCTCCATTTCCACCTCCACCAACATCAATACAATCCCCTCCTTCTCCCTTTATTCGTCCCTCTTCATCCACTCAACCATCTTCATCCACACCCACAACCCCATCGATGGTGCCATTCTCCCTTCCCTCAACAACCCCTCCACTTCTCTCTCTGCCTTCAATGCATCTTTTCTTCACCAAACACGTTCTTCATCAAATGCTGCTGTTGTATTTGAAGGAAATGAAACTCACAGAAAATCACCTGGAAGACTGGATTCCTTTGATGTGAACAGTCATCGCTTTGAATGGTGCGAATGGAATGATTCTAATGGTGGATCAAGTGTTGGCGGTGCACTTTATGTTGCTTGCACGAATGCCAATCTCACAATCACTTCTTGCTCGTTCAACAATTGTTCAAATACAAATCATGGAGGAGCGTTATATTGTGATTATTTGTTAAAAGTTGATATCGCAAAATCCAATTTCACAAGCTGTTCAGCTGCATATGGTGGAGCAAATTGCATCAGGTATCCGCAAACAAATTCCGTTTGGACATTCTCAGAAAACACAGTGGAAAATTGTTCAATATCTGGCTGGTGTGGAACTGGCTGGTATTTTGGGGTTGGTGGAATGCCATCAAATGCTCAATTCCTGTTTTCCAAATGCAAGTGCATCTCAAATTCTGGCGGTGATTCTGCTGGCTCTCTCACATTCAATAATCCTCCAGGAAACAAACCAAGTCAATTTTCAATCAATGATTGCCAGTTTATAAACAACAAAGTCGAAAATCCAACCACATATGGTGGAGCTGGGCTGTGCTGTACAAATACCTTCACTTGGATGAGTGGAGTAAAATTCATCACATTTTGTTTTTTCAATGGCAACACTGCCACAAATGGCAGAGGAAACGATGTATTCTTCAGTGGAAGCAGTATCACTCAATCCCCATTTGAGAATTGTGGCTCAACAACTCCAACAAAAAGAGTGTATAATAATGGACAAGCAGACAATGCAGTGTATAATGGCTGGCTTCCGATCATCAACCAGAATAAAATCGTTGCCAGCAATGGAACTGATGTCGATGTCTGTGGCAGACCCCAACAGACCCCATGCGCCACCATCGAGTATGCCCTCACTGGCTTCATTTCCCTCCTCCAAGACGCCTCTCTCACCCTCCTCAGCTCAACATTTGTTCCTCTTCAAACACTCACTTTCAGCGCAGTTGACACAAAAATCACTGGAAATGATAAACTTTTTCTGATTTCATTTAAATTTCTTCCATTTTCCATTTCGTAGAAAAATTCTATACCTATCATCTTCTTTTCAACAGGAGTACATATCATCGCTTATCTTTCATCGAGCCCCAAATTAACCCAGATGAAAACACTTCTTCTTCATTTCTTCATTTATTTTCTCTTCTTAATCAAATGCGAATTACGTTCGTTGCTTTTAGGAATCATATGTTTTCCTTTGTTTAATATCCATTTCTTCAATTATATCAACAAGCTTTTCAAAAATATCTGTTTCTCTTACAATTCTAATTCCAACTTCCTGAACCGATCAGTGCAAGAATCTTTTGCAACTTCCCTTCAAGCATGGGTTTTCCAAAAAATCGCTTTTCATCATCGTTTCATTTTCCTCTCGTTCCGATGAACAAAAAGCATTGCGAAATCTGAAGAAGTCCATCCCCGCAATCATTCGTTCCAAATATCCTTTTCTGCCCTGCTTTTTCTGTTTTCTGTGAATTCTTTCAGATTCAAAATAAATAATTCAGATTCTATTTCTATTTTTTATTGCGCACTTTGTGGTCGGCTTTTCTCGATAGGATTTAAAATCATTTCCGTTGCTGTGTTAGGTTGGTTGAAATTCTATGTCAGAATAAATATTTCTTTCGTCTTTCTGAGTAGGAATGAAAGACAAGGCTTTGCACTGAATTCGATGGGAGTTGAACGAACTGAAAAAAACAGTATCATTTTTGATGTTCATCGAAGAATGCATTGAAGAAGAAAAGAAGGATCACAATTGTTGAAATGAAGATAGATGCCGTACAAATGTGTGCATGAATGAGGAAGAATGAAGTTGAAGTTGAAGAAGGGGACGAAAGAGACGAAGAAGAGGAAGCAATATGTGACTGAAGAAGATTTTGTGTGTTTTTGGCTATGCGATTCATAACAGGCGTGCTTGTCGCTGAATAAGCAAGTGAATTGTGAGAAGGCGAATTTTGTGTTTGCAAACCGAGAAATGAGGAAGATGGTTGATTGAATGAAGGAGGATTATCGGAAGACGACGACGAAGAAGAAGACGAAGAAGAAGATGCAGTTGAGAAATGCGAAAACAGTTGAACGACATTTATGATGTTGAGAATAATTTGTATGAAGTTGTTGATTGGCCAAAACGGCTCGCTTGCTGTATAAATTTCAGATTGGTTAGAAAAATTCAATCACAAAATTTGTGACAAACAGATTGTGGAAATCAATCTTGCCGTATTTTTCCAAAGGCAATTGAATTTCATTTTGCGATTTCCTCTCCATTCCCCTTAGAAACAAAAAATGGAGATATTTCTCAATTTCCATTCCTTTCCATTCCCTTCTTCCATTCAGCTCACAAAATCATCAAAAAATATCAATCACTTCCTTTTCTTCATCTTTCCCTGTCTCTTCCATAAAACATTCTCCTCTCATAAAAGTTACCCCCTTTTCATATGAACATTTCTCAATTTCCCTCTTCTTTCCAGCTTTTGCCCTCTTTTCTTTCTTTTCAAAATCCATTTCTCCAATCACCAATCAGTCCTCTTTCATCATCTCCAACCACTTCTCTATATATTTACTACATCATCTTCTCCAAATCTCGCATGTTCCTTCCCCACCCCTTTGTCTCAGAATTTCTTTCATTCAAAAACCCCTCTTGAAATATTAACATTCAAAAATATACTCAACCCCTACTCCCTGCCACAAAAATTAAACTTCCATCTCTTCTCTGCCCCATATCCCTCATGTGCCTGGTGTTGATGAGATAGACATCAAATACTGTTTTGGGTGGTTGAGAATATTATTAAAGGAGAGGATCATGAGAAAAACAAAAAAAACACATCCTGACAGCCACCACGATGTGTACGGGCTGAAAAGACCCACCAGTGAGATATATGAAATGTTATGTGGAGAAGGATGAAACGTTGCATTCAACCATTCTGAGACTGAAATGAAGAGATTGATTTTTTGAATGATGTTGGCTGTGGAAATGAGGCTGTTTGAAAAAAAACAGTCGAAGCGCAGTTTGGTCTTTATTTATTTTTCTTTATATGAATATTAACCTATTGACTGTTTTTGTGTTTCTTTCAGGGCAGGAGATGGAAAAGAATGAAAATGAATGAAATGTTTATATTTCGTTGTGCAGGGTGACCACCGAGTTGGGAGAGCGAATTCATATGGAAAGTGCCCAGGATGAAGGGATTGGGAAGGAAATTGGAGATGATATTTTCAGACGAAAAACAATGATGTTTTTCAATGATGAAAATGGAATTTGAGCAGAATACATGAATTTCACATTTTTCAGAAGAGCTAGAAATCGATGCATTTGATGGAGAAACAACTGATGGAAAGGATGATTTGCGAATCAGATGATGGAACACTTGAAAACGGAAGGAATTATGAATTTTTATTGGAGGGAAACAGTTGCCAATAGGATAACATAGAGTTATTGACTTTAAAATATGTTTAGAAGGTTTGTTGTTGTTATTTATTTGAAGTAATTATTATTATTATTTTTAAGAATGCTGAAAGGATGAGGGATTAGATCGCTTTGAAGAAGAAAAAGAAGAAAAGTTGGGAAGGAAGAATAAAGAAGGACAGATGAAATGCGAGATATTTCGAAGATGCTTGGCATTGGGCTTTGACAAAGAATTATGTTTGAGGAAAGATGATTTTTTGTGAAAGAAGGGAAGTGAAAGAAGAAGAGATGGGATGAAAAAGGGATCGCTCAATATTTCATATTTTTAGATGGAAAGAGAGAAAGAATCAAATTGAAATTGTTACGAATTCAAAGGATATTATTTGCCAGAAGAAGACAAAATCCTGAAGAAGAGAATTTCAATGAATTTCTCCGTTGATATTTATTGGTTCTCATCTTCTCGATTTTCAACAATTAAACATTTCATGTCATTTATTCATTATCATCATCTTCTTCTTCTTCAAATATATCATCGACATTTCACACAGCATCTCCTTCTTTATCATCATTCACATCATCTGATTGGATTTCTTCACATTTGATATCTGCATCAGAGATTAAGAGAGAAATGAAAAGGAAACAGAGAAATTGTACAACCGAAGGAAAAAAATAAAAAATAAAAAATAGAAGAGGAAAGAGAAAGAAATTGTTAATCTCGGATTCATTCAAGATGGAAATGAGATTGAGAGGGTTGAAGATATTTTTGGGTTTAAGAGAGAAGATGTTTCGAAGAGGAGATTCGAGTTGAATGTTGGATTTTGGAAGAAAAGAATTTGGATGAACGGAGGGTAATTTTGAGAAGTGATATAACAAACAAGGGTGAATGACAAGATTCAGGAAAAAAAACTATCAAATTTGAGAGAAAAGAAAGAATGCAAGGAGAGGAGAAAATAGAGAAAGCAAAAATAAGAGACGAAAGTTAGAAAGACATTTCATTGGAGAATTTTGAAGGAAAAGCAAGAACCTGCCAACATACTCAGCGTTTTCAACTGTTCCTGCATCCCATACTCTATTTGATTCTGTTGTTGAGCCACAATTTTCAAACGGAGATTGTGTGATGGCATTACCACTGAAGAACACGTCATTTCCTCTTCCATTTGTGGCAGTGTTTCCATCGAAGAAACAGAATGTGATGAATTTTACTCCACTCATCCAAGTGAAGGTGTTTGTGCAACACAGCGCAGCTCCTCCGCGTGAAGATGATGCACTTGTCAATTTATTATTTATGAATTGGCAATCATTAACAAAAAATTGACTTGGTTTATTTTGTGGAGGATTATTGAATGTGAGAGAGCCAGTTGAATCGTTGCCAGAATTTGCGATGCACTTGCAGTTTGTGAACAAGAATTGAGCATTTGATGGCATTCCACCAACCCCAAAATACCAGCCAGTTCCACACCAGCCAGATATTGAACAACTTTCCACTGTGTTTTCTGAGAATGAATAAACAGAATTTGATTGTGACCCACCAATACAATTTGCTCCTCCATGAGCAGCTGAACAATTTGTGAAATTGGATTTTGTGATATCAATTTTTAACAAATTTCCGCAGAACAATGCTCCAGCATGATCACCGGTTGAACAGTTATTGAATGAACAAGAAGTGATTGTGAGATTTGCGTTTGTGCAAACAACATAAAGTGCACCTCCATAGTTATTTCCACCAGTTGAATCTTTCCATTCGCACCACTCGAAGCGATGGCTACTTGCATCGAATGAAGTCAATCTACCAGGTTTCGCTCTTTGAGATTCTGATCCAATATATTCAACAGGAGCATTTGGTGAAGATCGAGTTTGATGAAGAAAAGAAGCATTGAAGGCAGAGAGAGAAGTGGATGGGCTGTTGAAGTTGGGGAGAATGGCACCATCGATGGGGTTGTGGGTGTGGATGAAGATGGTTGAGTGGATGGAGAGAGATGAGTGAAGAGAGAATGAGGGAATTGAATTGGTGTTGGTGTTGGTGGAAGAGGAAGAAGAGGAAGAGGTGGTTGAGATGAATGAATTGAGTGAGTGTGAAGGAAGGAATGGAAGTGGTGGAGGGGATTGGGGAGAGGAGATGTTGGAGAAGAGGGTGTTTGAGAGATGGAGATTGAGATGGATTTGGAGGTGGGGATGGGATTGGTGATAGATATGGAAAGGGGAAGGGGAAGAGGAAATGGAAGGGGAAAGGGAAGGGGAAGGAGAAGAAAAAGAATATGATGAGGATGAGGATGAGGAAGATGAAGGAGAAGGGGAAAGGGATGGAGAAGGAGAAGGGGAAGGGGAAGAGAGGGAAGAAGGAGAAAAAAGGAAGGGCTGGATGAGGGGGATGAAGGAGGAGAAAGAGGAGTGGGAGACGGAGAAGGAGGCAGGAATTGGAGAGTGGGCATTATGGAGGAGATTGTTTGGGGTGGAGAAGAGGGGGAAGGAGAAGATGGCAGGTTGGCGGGTGGTGAGGGAGAAGTTTGTGAGGGCGAGGGAGGCATGGGCAGAGAGGAAGAGGGGGCATTGGTGGTGGTGGTGGTGGTGGTTGTTGAGTGAAGGCGGGTGGATGGTGCAAGTGGAGGAGGAGATGGATGCAGCGGAGTGGTGTTGGGCAGTGAGGAGTGGACAGCCACTGAGAGGGATGAGGTTGAGATGGGTCACACACAAGGAGGTGTTGATGAGGGCGAGGCTTGTCTGAGCACCACAGATGTGATTTCCCGATGCATGTTCCACCTTGTCTGGGCGAGCGCCTCTGATGATGCTGTTTGCGATGTCTTCTCCATGAACGAGATTTATGGTGAGGAATGCGACGAGTATTTGAGCTGATACTGTGATCCTAATCATTTTCAAACTGCAGTGCAATTTCATATCTCCTCGCAAATAACCATAATTCTTTATGGTTTTATTTCTTTTGAAGCATTTTGAATGTTTTCAAGCAACAATTTAATTCACAATAATTTCAATAAGCAGAATTAGATGGATGATAAAATCATGATTTTTCATTTTAATTAAATAATTTTTTTGAGAAGTGAGGTGTTAATTCATTGTTCAAAAACAGCTTGAAAATCGATATTCTTCATTTTCGCATTTCAAACATTTTTGAAGTCGAAGAAGCAGTTATTTCAACAGAGTTAATTGGATCTGAAAAAGTCAGAAAGATAATGTTTCAGTTAAAAATGTCTGTAATATCATCTTAGACTATTTTATTTGACATTTGCCACACAGCCATTATTGTGATCGTTACGAGATAAAACTTCACAGTGACAAACGAGTTTATCAATAAAAGTTGATAGAACGCAGTGAGACAGGATTTGCTCCGAAATAATGAGTATTGGTCACGAATTATTGGCGGTTTAAGTGAGAACTTCGCCCTCCCAAATATGACGTGGAAAAAAGGGAGAGATGAAAATATTGACAATACCATGTTAAATAATAAAAAGAATATAATGAATTGTCCGAATCACTTCACCGCCAACTTCGCCTTATCGCTTTGGTCACGAAGACCAGAGGGCAGGGGACATAGCCCCTCGGAGCTGTCTCCTGCAGTCCGTGCAGGGATCTGGAGAGGCGAGTGTTCCAAAACGGAGCAGAAAGAAAAACCATACTCGCTTTCGCGAGGCGTGGAAAAGAAAACTGCGTGCCCTTTGCTCTGCCTCCCGCTCTTCTGCTGCAGTAACAGAGCAAGTTCGCTCGCCACACTCTGTATGGACCAGTCTGACTCTTTTCTTTGCACTTTCTTACCATGAATAAAAGAAGTAAGGTTCTTCTTAACGGTCTCACTAGCTTTCCTGTTTGTAAATACAGGTTCTGGGTGCGCTTAATATCCCTGGACGGTTTCTCTTTTCCTATCTCCTCTGCTATCTCGCCACTTTTTCCTCGTCCTATACTTCACCATATGTTTCTCTCTCATCTCGCACCCAGCCGCTCTGAGTCTCTCCATCCGCGTTAGTATTATTTCGGAGCAAATCCTGTCTCACTGCGTTCTATCAATTCGCAATAGAGCGAATATCCGAACGCAAGGAGCAGGTTTGCTCCTCAATAATGAGTTTTGAAATCCCTCATTCTCTTCTCTCCTCTGATCTTAAACCCTCATAACTAGCACCTTGTCGTGCGGCAAATGAACAGAGGGACTGCGGATGAAGGTGCGACCCCTGTCTCTGCTTCCTCCCTTTCTTGGGGTGTTTTCGGGGTTTCATTGATCGGTTACCGGATGTTTCTGTGATATTAACCATTTATCCTGCACTTTACTCTCCGCGTTTTTTCCGATCAGTTTCCAGCTTCTTCTGCAAAGCAGTTTGTCTGCCCTCCGTCTTCTCCATAATGCTGTGGGGAATTATGGGGGATATCTCTTCACCTTTTAGAAGTTGTGCTAAATGGCTCTCATGCTGCGACCTCTTCTCTCGAATTGACCCTCGTCTCTTCGATCTCTTTCTCTTGCTCATATCCACTTCTCCCTCAGCTTGTGATGTTTCTTCTGTGTTCTCCTTTGTTCCTGATTCTGTATTCTCATTTGAGATCTCTTTTCCTTTGCTGTCCTTCTCCGACTTTTCGCCCTTTTCAGCAAGGGGTACTGGGCCTCCGATTGTCTCCAGGATCCATCTCGTGTCCTGAACTGGTAGCACGGTGTAATACTCCTGGGCTACTCTAGAGCCTGGCGCCCATCTCGCGTTCGCATTAGTTGCTTTCCAATCTGCCGCTTGTTGTCTTGCCAAATGTGTTATCACAGCGTGTCTTATCGAGTACGCGGTAAATGTGTAGGGCATTCCGTTCTCTCTCAAGACAGCCACTAATTCTTCTTTAATCCTCTGCAAGTTTGCAGGTTGCCTCTCCCTGATATCGAACCACACATGTTCGTCTCAAAAGGTTATCTTTGTATAACCCATCCAACGTTGGAGCGCTACCACAGCATCGATGCGTGGATTTGGATGCTTATTTATAATAACCTTTACCGTCTCTCCCCCTGATGTATTTGTTTGTACTTGCATCTGGACTAACTCGTCTTTAAATATCGTTGAAACACTTCTCATCCTCTCCAGCTCTGCTGGTCTTAACGCACCAAATATCATAGTTAAAATGAGAGCCCTCCTTTGGAGGGTCTGCGGGTCTTTCATATCGTGAGTGGCTTCAGCCCATTTCGTGATGATTGTCAAGTCCCACATCGATTTGTATCGATTGCCTCTTCTTGGTTTCTCCCCAACATAGGTTTTTAGAAATATTTCAATGTCTTTCACATCAATCTTAGTCTCTCTGAATAGATTAATAGAATCTAGTACTTTTCGAACTGTCTGATTAATCACTCCACTGGACAGGTCAGTATTCGAGAGTGTTTCGATGAACTCTGCCATAATCCATTTTACATCTTTTGTTGTGAGAGGGTCAGTGTCATCCATACTCTCTCTATCTAGAAATTGCTTGAATCTTCGCAGCGCTCTCCACGTATCTCTTTCGCTCTTTTGATTTCTAAGTATTGCTGCTGCTATCTCTTTTGCTCCAACGTGTTCTCCCCATGTTAAGAAGAGGTCTCTCCCCTGAATATTCTCTTCTCCAGTATAACGCTTATAACCTCTCCTGGGGGTAATTTCCAGCCTTCCTTCCTTATCTTCGCTCCCGGTATCATGCACTCCTGAAAAGTCCCCAGGGTCTTTATCGAATGCCCAGGCTGCAGTAGCGGGGTCCAGGTCTGCCCCCGCCAGGCTGGTAGAATCAGAATCGTCAGATCCCTCTGAGCTTCGTTCATCTTCTCTTTCATCACTCGTCCAATGTTTCTCAGGAACGTGTGGACTAGCGCTATGTCGTCTTCTGGTGTTCCTCTCTCTTTCTTCCTTCTCACGGAGGATAGTCTCCAAGTACTTCCGCAGAGCACCGGCACAATCTGTTCTAAAATTGTATCTAGTATTCTCGGTGCGATTGTCTGAAATATCTCTGCGACTTTCTCCCCCCTCAGTGCATAGTCCGGTTTTTTCTAAGTCCGGCTGAGTGCGTCTATCAGCATTTTAGCTGAGAAATGCAGAATCTTCTTCAATTTTCATTACGCTGCACTATGCGGCTTCCTTATGTATCCTCCTCTCGCGGTCTACCGTGATCTCCTGCTCAATATTCTCCTCGCGATTCTTTGCGGATTTCACTTCTTCAGTCTTCTCGAAAAGTTTCGCGGTTACAATGTCTGCACCTATTTCGCAAAAGTGCACGATTTTTTATCGTATTATCGATTTACAACTTCTCTCAATCTCTTTCTCCATCATTTTCTCGTAGTAAACTCAGCTTTCTCTTCATTCAAATTCTTTCTATTAAAAACAATTTGTCACTCCTCGATTATCTCGCGACAATCCACAAATTTCTTTTTTCTCTCAGTCCAGTAATATTTAGCGGTTTCCCTTATGTGATAATTTCTCTTATAATGAAACGTATCATTTCGAATTATAAATTGATGATATTTCACTTATTCAGTTTTAATATTGTGTCGTGACACAGCTTGTCTATATTTCCTTAGCAAAAGTCAATCTATTTACTGAGTATTCTATCTCTATCGTCTTCTCGCTGCGAAACGCTGTTCTCTGCTCTATCTCTTCTCATAGTCTCGGTATTGAACGCGGTTACTCACTCGTCTCTTAGTCTCGCGGAAAAGCATGTCTTTCTATTCTCTCTCTTTTCTCATGATCTCGAGCTCGAACTCGGTTTGATTCTTTGTAACTCTCTCCCGAATATGCACAGCTTCATTTCAAATAATTATCTTGTAACTGCAATGAAATTATCCTTTTATTAAAACATTGCTGTAATATATGTATCGATTATTACAAATATCCTTGCATAATATAAATATAAATATTTCGTCACTGTATTTATATGTATCTCGCGTAACTGCTCAGCTCTTTTCACAATAAATCTTCTTTTCATATCAAGCAGATTCTCTATTTATCCCTCTCTCGCTTCAATTCTCTGCACCTCTTTTATTTAATCAAATCATGATCTCGCGGTAAAGTGCGGCTCTCTCTTCTCTTTCTGTCTCGCGGCAAAGCGCGGCTCTCTTTTTTTTCTATTCAATTTTAGTCTTACGATTAATCACGATTATGTTCATTGTATTTATTTCGATACAATGATTTGTCTCATTTTAATTATATATATTCAAACTGTAATCAAATTATTATTGCTATATAATCACTTCTGAATTAATTCACATCTCGCGGCTATGCGCGGATCTTCTTCCTTACAAATTCCATCAATATTCTGTTGTTTCTCGTTGGTTTTGTTTAAATTTGAATTCCACAGCATTATATGAATATATCTCTTCAATATTGTATATATTTATTATATTGTTTCGAAATTTCATTAGACAGGAAATTCTTTCTCCAAAATAATCTCTCTGCAATTTGTGGATCTATCCTTTTTAATTCTTGCGATATCAAGCACTTTCTTAATATATCGATATCTTGCTTCAATACGTTGTTCTTATTCCAAATAAATAAACAAAATAATGTGTAGTTGTATTCTTTTTTAAAGCCTATAGAATATCATATCTTCATTTTGTTTAAACATCTCTCGATTTTTTATAGTTTCTGTTTGGACAATTGTCTCGCTGCACAATGTGGCTCTAATTCCAATAATTATCTCACAGAATTTTATAGCTTCTGTTCTTGATAAAATCTCTTCACAATGTGCAGCTTGCCGTTCGACATCTTCGGCTGTGCACTTTCTTCCATTCCGGATGATAAATTTCATGCTTAAATCCTGGTAAATTTTTCACTAAAATATTCAACTTTGACCAGTGTTAAATTTTGATCTAATTCACTTCCATCGCCGTCTCTGTGTTCTATTGTAACAGGTTGTTGCTTCATTTTCATTGCGGACAATTTGGATCAACTTTGAATTTGAGTATTGGCGAAGTTAGATCTTAAACCGCCCATAATTCGTGACCAATACTCATTATTGAGGAGCAAACCTGCTCCATGCGTTCGGATATTCGCTCTATTGCGAATTGTTATTTTTCCAGTGTACTACAATTACCTTGCAAGAAAAATGATTTGTTGTTTTTTTGAATAGATTTTGTATTTGATTAAAGAATGTCTCTTCATTTTGTGCAAATGACAAATATGATAACTTTTGTTCAACTTTCTTTTCTTATACGTGTGATTATCGTTAAAATCACATCTTGATTCTGTTCTAAGATTATAAAAACTTTTTTTGCCATTTGTCAAATTAATTTCTTTCATATATTTGATGTTTGACAATCGCTTCAAAAGCCAATGGTCGAGATGAATGTGTGAAAAAATTCTTAAAATTCTATATTATCATTTTTCAGCGTTCAGCAATATATATTTAACGAAAATTCAAGAATCAGAATTTTTCATTGTCAAATAAAATTTCAAAAAATTTTTCCCATATGTTTATTTTTTCATTAAAATTATTAAACTGTTTAAATATTGATTCCATGGAGTTGATGAAATGAACATTCTGTTGCAATCTCTATTTTTCAAATACAACCTAAATGGGATGTTATCACATCGTGTTGTTCACACATTTTTGTGACTATACCTGGTTGTGATTGTATGTTATGTGACTTTTCACAAAAAAAAAAAAAAATAATAAAAAATTCTTTTTTGAAATAATAAATCTAATGAGGATTTTTTTTTTCATTTTGATAATCATTCAAAAATGGCAAATTTCTTTTGAAAAATTCTATTTGTTTGCTTTTGAAATAAAATAAAACAATCATGTTCTGATCAAGTTTGTGTTCTTCTTCTAAAAACTGCATTTGCAAGTCTTGCACAGTATTGACAAGTTTCAACTTTCATTTTTGTCTTGTTTCGTGAGTGGGAACAGAAATTTGATTCAACTGTGACATTTTCAATTTTGTTTGTTAATATGATAAAGTGCATTTGTGACGATATTTTTTCACTTTATGAATTTTGTTTCATTCAGATTCTTCGAACAAATGTGTGATTTTTTTTTTTTGAAATCAAATTTTTTCTTTCTAAAATTTTGAACAGAAAATTTCCCTTTGAAATCAACAAAAGAACATTGAAAAATGAAAAGGTTTATAAAAAATATCTTCATCCTTGTTGAAGTGAAAAGATTGATTTTTAAAATAGGTGTGAAGAATTTCGCATTTGAATACAAAATCTCTTTCCAATGATAATCTGCCTTTAAAAAAACAAACACACAGAAAAGAGTTGTGATTTTTTTAATGATCACCCAAATTTCTCATTTTTTTAATTTTTCGAAACATTTTTGCTTGAGAATGCTTGACTTATTTTGAAATGAAAAGAATAAAAAGTTTGGAACAAAGTGTTGTTTTTTCAAAAAAGAGAGGATTTTGTCCCAGAAGACAAAAAAGAAAATAGAAAGTTTAAATAAAATAGGTCAAAAATTATAACATTTGTTGTTTTAAAAAATTTTATTTGTAAAGACAAAAACTCTGTGTTTGATAATAAATGAAGTTCCCATTTTTTTCAATCTCACAAGAAAGGAAATAAATGATTTCAGATAAAGAAATTTCTATTTTCGTGAAATTCGAAAAGTTGGATTGAGAATATTTCATTATAAATGTCATTCTTATTTTGACATAGTCAATAAAAGAATAATTTATCATTAAACATTTGATTTTTTTTACGAATGGTAATATTTATTTTGAGTTCTTCTTTAATGCGAAAACATTTTATTATAATTTTCATTTAAAAAAAAAAAAATAAATAAATAAAATAAAAAAACACAAGTATTTCATTATCCTCTTTGCATTTCGCGTTTCAACATCATTTGCATTGAAATCTCATGTTTGCTTCCAATCCATTTTTTCATTGCCTAACCTTTCACTTTATTATGTTTTTTTCCGTTTCAGCTCATAGCCAGCCATTTGCAGTTCACAGCAAGAAGAAGGCAAAGACGAAAAAAGGTTAATTTGTTTCTTCGTGAAATGGCACGGCTGCTGCACCCGTTTGCACAAATAAGAGAATTGAGGAAGTTCATATGCCCCACATTCCCCTGAGAATGTATACAAGGAACAACTCTTTTCCCATTGCTCTTTTCCCCATTCGCTTATCAACATTTCTGCTTTTGAAATCCATCCATCTTTTATTCTCATCGTTTCATATTCCAAATCGTTTCTCAGATAAAACAAAAGAAATGAAGTTGTCTTTGCCTCTTTCTTTGATTTTTCTTCGCCTTCGGCTGCATTTGATCTCTCATCGCTTCGAGCTGCTTCAAGCTCTTCCTTTTTCTGTTCTCTTGTTTTGCAACATCCAGCATCCTCTCTACAAATCGCTTCATCAAACTCTTCCTTCATTTCCACCTCATCTGAACTGCCTCCGTAACAAAGCATCTGGATTTCCTCGCTTCCAAACTCAACTTTTTCCACTGCTTCGTCATTGCACATCAGCCACTCATCTTTCTTCTTTTTCCCATTTTTATAAAAAGTGGGTATTCGAACAAGCGAAATGTAGTGTCCGTCTTCGTTTGTGCCTGAGTGTAGGATAATTGCACTCAGGTGATACAAACGGTTGCAAGAAGAAGAAGAAGAAGAAGAAGAAGAAGAAGAAGAAGAAGAAGAAGAAGAAGAAGAAGAAGAAGAAGAAGAAGAAGAAGAAGAAGAAGAAGGAGAATGAGAATGGGATGGAGGAGGAGGAGTAGAAATTGGCGTTGTTGAAGACAAAGATGGGGAAGTTGTTGCAATTGGCTCCGATAACTTTGTTGAAGCTTCTTCTTTTCTGCTCGCACGCTCAATCAATTGCTCAATCTGGCTGCTGTACGAATAGTCAGATAAAACCAACGAATGCAAATAGAGAAACAGCGGCGTAGCTTCAAAATTGTTCTTTTGCATCCGTGGGGAAATCAACTTCTTTTGTTTGTTTATCTCTTTGGCGCCTTCTTTTCCCTCTTCTTGTCGCTTAACTTGCAGCTTCAAGTTCTTTCTTCTTTTTCTCTCTTCTTTCAGCCGCTTTCCTGCTTCACAGTCCAAATCCGAAGGAAGCTCACAAAATGCGTTCATGTCAATTTCCTGCGGGTAATAGAACTTCGAAGTGTCTTTCGTCATCTTATGTGTCTTCGCATCAAATGTCCATCTGTTCAGATGGAAAGCGAGAACGGGAGGAAGACAAGCAATAAATGAATGCTAAAAGGGAAATGGAGTAGAAACAGATGTTGTTTTCAGTTCAAATATTTATTATGACAAAAAAAAAATAATTTAAAAAAACGATCATTGCATTTGTTAAGCAGATTCTTTTCATTGAAAAAAAAATCAACACTTTAACAAACTCTTTTGGCGTCCTGCTTCTTTCCCTTGATTACAATTCCCGATTCTCCGACAAAATCAACATCTCTAAACGTCCAGAAAAGCGCTTCTTCAAGTGTGCGATGATTGCTGACAGTAACTCTTTGGAATAATTTTTTATAAAATTCATATAAAATATACAATAATATGCCAATATCTCACACGAGATGCTGTAAAACTTTTCCCAAACGCAGGTGGAAATGGATTCTCCCTTCGACAGAGGCTGCACTCGCGTAATCGTCGTGCCTCTCATCAGCTTCTTCAGCCCTCCATTCAAATTTGTGCTCTTTTGAAAAAAATGTGGGGGAAAAAACTTATAAATGAAAGCAATCGTTAACAAAAATTCATATACTTTCAAGTCCCTTTGGAGAAGTTTCAAAACATTCAGAAAAAAAATATTTGCATCTTGTTGTCTCAAGGCATCATCATCTTGAAAACCCATTGCTTTCGTAATGCGATTTGTTGAGCATCTGAAAAAAATTTTCATCACTGATCATAAATTGAGATACGTATGCTGCGAAATTCAGCAAACAATTTCTTTGAACTCATTTTTCGAAAAAGATCTCGAAGCTCATTAGCAAGAGTCCCTCGTTTCGAATAACTTTGCAAAATAATCTTTCGTTTGTTTAAGAATTGCACAATGAAATAATTATTTCAGATCTCATTTAATTAAGCACGTACCTCTCTGAACAACATGTTGTGATACAAACATTGAAGAACAGCATTCATGTAGCAGGTGCAACCTTGGTTTTCCAGTCCACAATACCTTTCTTCATTTTTGTGCGATTTTCTTTTGAGCATTTTTCACGCTCGACAGTTTTATAAATTCAAATGAAAAACGAGAATTATGTTCAAATCACTAATAAAGCCGTATAATTCCACAAACAAGAACCACAACAAACAGGAAAAATCGAACAGATATCGTGCAAGACAATGAGCCGATGCAACAGTGGTATTTTTCAAATATCTCTGACAGATGGCTCTTAAACAAGCATTGACTCATCCCTTAATGAAACAAATCTGCATTTACAATTTTTTTCACATTTTTCGAGGAGCAAAATTTTATGTTCAAAATTAAAATATCAAAAAACATCTTAACAAAGCCATATTTTTAGAAAAAAAAATCGAACAAATAAAACTTTTGTGAAATAAACCCAATTCGATCAAAAGTATATTCGTATTTTAACAAATTAATATTTATCGTTTAACGCCCGAATATTGTGTTACGCACGATTTATCGCTCATTTTGGCATATAATATACTAGTGTATTGCAAAATCTGGGATTGCAAAGGTGATTAAAATTATCAGAGAAGTGAAATCCTGTTTTTATTGTTATGGAGCAGTTAAACAGTGCTTATGAAAGTAATTTGCCTCCAATAAAAAGTCCAATAACATCAGAGAAAAGTGTTATAAACTCTAAAAAAGGTGACTTTTCTATAGACCAAACTGCAAATTGTGAAAGTTGTGATAGTCAAGAAGATGATGGCTTGTCAAAATCGAAACAAAATTCCAGTGGAAGTGAACTGTTTGTGTGAGTAATTGTGCTTTTTCTATTTTGCATTGATTTTTTCAATCTTTTTTTCTTTTTTTATTCATTGCAGAACAGAAGAACCAGAATATTTGAAAAGGTCAAGGTGGCAAAAAAGCAGAAGTGCATTGGTCTTCGACGATGACTCCCCCAAAAGATATCATGAGAATACATTCGAAGCCAATGCAGAAGCTTCTGAAAGGCAATGCGCAGCATCAGAGATTTTTTCGCTGTGCTCAAATTCGTCACTCAAACAGACGCCTCAATTGATGGACGAAGTGCAAGTGAGCCATTCAATCTCAAAATTTGATGGATGCGAACAAGATAATGTGGAAAAAGCAAAGTCTCTGCCAAATCACAGCAGAACAAAAACCAGCACTCAAAGCGTTCAGACAACGCTTTTGCGATATTTTAAGCCGTTGAACATAAAAATTGAAGCGGGAGTTAATGCCGTGTTAGAAGCGAAAAAGAAAGTGAAAGAAACTTTGACAACTCGGAAAAGTGATTCGAAGGGGGAATTGGAAGAAGAAGAAGAAGAAGATAATTGCACACAACTGACATATCTTGATGATTCTGAAGAAACGAGCAAGAATTTATCGACATGCAATCAAACACAAACGAAACCTGGTCACACTTTGCTTTCACGAGGACTCCGAGACATCAGCAGCGCAATGACTGAAGAGACACCAGGTTTCTCTTCTAATTCAGGGCGCCCTTCGAAGAAAAGAAGAACGGCTGATCAGTTGGGCATGCTGGAGGCAAGCTATTCTGATGCTGTGGTGTCTTCAGTCAGAAAAGCCAAGCTGAAAATAGGAGCTTTCGATAAAAAACAGAAGCAATCGGCAAAACCAGTGCAAAAGATTATGAGGCCGAAACCGAAAAAACTTGTCTTACAGGAGCTTTCGATGCTTGAACTGGTACAAAATTGTGATGCGTCTTCATTTGCTTCGATTCCTCCAATTAATACCAATTATTCATCTGCTTCTCTTCTCTCTTCTTCTTCTTTTCCATTTTCTCCTTCTTTTCCTTCTTCTTCTTCATCTTTTTCTTCTCCTTCTTCTCCTTCTTCACCATTAACTCCTTCCACTCCCTCCACCCCTCCCTCTCCAATCTTCCCTCCTTCTTCTCCTCTGCCAATTTCGCCCATCCGCCGCACCGTTTCGCTGGGCGAGCGCATCGAAATAGCTCTTTCGCAGCAGCTGCCGTTGCAAAACAGCCAAAGCGATCACAAGGAAGGAGAAGAGGAAGAAAAAGATGAAGAAAAAGATGAAGGAGAAGACACAAAAGGACAGAAGATAAAGAAGATAAAGAAAAAGAAGAAAAAGAAACAAACAATCAAAGAAACGACTCCTCATAAATCAATGCCTTTTTCACAGAAATCATCAAATGTTGAAAAATCGGCTTCTTCTTTGAAAAAAGCGAAAGAGAAGAAAAATGGCAAATTATTGGAAAACATTCAGAAAAATGAGAAAAAGAAAATGTTATTGATGAAGAAAAAAAGCAGTTTGAATGAAGATTCAGAAGATTCAGAGACAGAACACAAAAGAAAGAGAATGAAACTCGAAAAAGGAAAAGAGGAAAACAATGAAGAGAAAAAAGCTGTTGATGATGATATTTCTTCGAAAGCATCAGCTTTCAAAAGAAATATGGCCAAACGGAATTCTGATGTTAAAAAAAGAGAATTTGAAGATGTGGAAGAAGAAACAATGGATAATTTAGTATTTAACAATGATGAACAACAGGGAAATGAAGAAGAAGCAGAAAGATCAGGAATTGAAAATCATAAGAAACAAGGGAGAAAACCGAAGAAGAAGAAGAAGAAGAAGAAGATTGCATTGATGAAGAAAAGCATTCATATTAAAAACGAAAGCATTGAAGACACAAAGAAAGGAAATTTCGATGAGACTCATAACTCAGAAAATTCCAATGATTTTCCACATCTTTTGCCTTTGGATGAAGGAAAAGAGAATTTTAACAGAGAAAAGAAAAAAAGAGAGAGAAAGACATCTCTGTTTCATTCAGCAAAGTTGATGAAGGCGAAGAAAAAGAAAGAGGTGTTAAGTTCGAATGATATGCACAAAAATGAAGAAGATGAAGAAGAAGATGATGAAGATGAAAAAGAAGAAAACAAAGAAAAAGATGAAGAAAAAGGAGAAAAAGGAGAAAAAGGAGAAAAAGAAGAAAAAGACAAAGAAAAAGAAAAAGAAAAAGATGAATCTTCAATGAAAAAGAAGCGGAAATGGGAAAGGAAGCAATTTGAGAAGATTAACATTGCAACTCGTTCAGCAAAAAGTGGAACAGAAACAGAAACAGAAAAAAAGAAGGGAATTCAATCAAAAAAGAAAAATTTGATCAAAAAGGAGAAGAAGAAAGAAGATGAAATAAAAAATATATTGGAGAAAGAAGAAGTTGAAGAAACGCAGGAAAAACCAGAGAAAGAAGAAGAGAAAGAAGAAGAAGAGAAGAAGAAGAAGAATAAAACAGAAGAAAATTCTGTTATCATTTTTGATGCAGAAAAAGCAGCGAAGCTCAAACGAATCGCCACGAAAATGCTTGTTTATCAAACAAAAATGCGACTCATGAAAGATGTTCTTGAGGCAGATGAGGTTGTCAAAGAAGCTGAGCTGAAAGCGAAAAAGGGGAATAAATCGCGTTTGCCATTGAAAGAGAAGATATTTTTCTTTGAAGACGCAAAAGAACAGTTTCCTTTGAGTGTGAAATCGGAAGGAAATTCTTTGATACAGCTGCATTTGAATGATATTTCTCAATCAACTTCTTCCTCTTCCTCTTCTTCTTCTTCTTCCATCGGTTCACCAGATATTTCAACCCACCAGCTCACATTATCCAAACTATCCAAAAGACACACGATTTGGCAGCATCTTTCGTCAGAAGTGTCAAAAGAAGCAGAAAATGTGATGTCTGAACGGCGCTATCGGCGCATTCAGTTGCAGAAGCTTCACAAATCACTCGGTCAGTTCTTTGAGCAGAAAGAGCATTCGTTTGAGGAGCAGAGGAAGGAGATATGCGGTGCGATTGCGTCGATGGTGAGGGAGTTCTGGAGAGAAGCAGAAGAATACGTGGCTTTGAAACACGCTGTGCGCAAAGAGGAGGCGCTGTCGCAGGTGAAGACGCAGTCGTTTGAGTCGTTTGTGAGGCAGATGGAGTCGTGGAGCAGCAACATCGCCGCTCATATGGAGGGGGAAGAGGAGGAAGGAGAAGAAGGAGAAGGAGGAAGAGAAGGGCATTTGATGGGAGATGAAGAGGGAAAAAGAGGAAAAGACAGAAATGAGCTTGATGCACTGCAAAAGGATGCAGAATTGCCACTCGAAGAATTGTTAAAGAAAATGTATAATTCTGCATATTTGGATTATGACAGAGGAAATGAAGAAAATGAAATGGAAATTGGAGACAGATTTGTTGAAGAAACAGAAAAACAAAGCGAATTAACTTCAACTTTGGAAGAAAAAGAGGAAAGTTTGATGAAAAAGAATGAAACTTCTATGATGAGCATGGAAGATGGAAATGAATCTCAAATGCAAAGAGAGGAAAAACAAATAGAAGAAGATGATTCTGATGAAAACAAAGCAGAGACTGAGAAAGTTGCAACTCAATTAACTGAAAATTCATTCACCACAAATCCTTCAGAAGCAAATGAATGTGTGAAAGAAAGTGGAACATCGCAAACATCCTCATCTCCATCCAAAACAACATCTGAATCCAACTCCAGCAACCAATTCCAACTTTCCTCATCATCCTCATCCTCTTCCTCCTCCCCCTCCTCATCTTCCCCCACTCCCACCATCTCTATTTCTCCGAACAATTTCTCCGAAGAAGATTCCGATCTCCCCCCAACCGCCCCTTCCTCCCCTCACTCAATGATCCTCCGTGTGAGTGCCACTGCAACAGATGCAGCGCCCACCGGGTGCACACTCGCCTCTTCCAATGTGCACACACCCGTTCCCTTTCTGCTGAGAGGCCCAGGGCCACTGCGCGAGTACCAGCAGATTGGGCTCGACTGGCTGGCGACGATGTACGAGAAAGGGCTGAATGTCATCCTGGCTGACGAGATGGGGCTGGGGAAGACGGTGATGGCGATTGCGCTGCTGGCACATTTGGCGTGTGAGAAGGGGATTTGGGGGCCGCACTTGATTGTCGTCCCTTCGTCGGTCTTGCTGAACTGGGAGGTGGAGCTGAAGAGATGGTGCCCGGCGTTTAAGATCCTGTCTTACTACGGCACAGCGGCAGAGCGGAAAGCAAAGAGAGAAGGCTGGTCGCGGCCTAACTCCTTCCACGTGTGTGTAACGTCGTACAAGCTGGTGACACAAGATTACCGTGTGTTTCGGTCAAAGCAGTGGTGCTACCTCATCCTGGATGAGGCGCACAACATCAAAAATTTCAAGACGCAGCGCTGGCAGATGCTGCTGCGGTTCAATACGCAAAGGCGGCTGCTGCTGACAGGTACTCCCCTCCAGAATTCAGTCATGGAGCTGTGGTCCCTGATGCACTTCCTGATGCCAGACGTGTTCCGCTCACAGAGCGAGTTCAAAGAATGGTTTGCGAACCCTCTTTCTTCCGCTGGAGACGAAAACGGAGATGTCGACAGGGCGATTGTGGCACGGCTGCACAATGTGCTCCGCCCGTTCATTCTGAGAAGACTGAAACAAGATGTGGAGAAGCAGCTGCCAGCCAAGCACGAGCATATCGTCATGTGCCCCCTCTCCTCCAGACAGCGCCTGCTGTACGAGGAGTTCATGGCAGCGTCAGAGACAAAGCGAATCTTGGCGTCCGGAAACTACATGGGCCTGTGCAATGTGCTGATGCAGCTGCGCAAAGTGTGCAACCATCCGAATCTGTTTGAAGCGCCGCCTGTTTTGTCGCCTGTGGTGCTCCCCCCGCTCAACATCGATGCAACTGAAGACAGACAAAAGTCAATAAGGCGATTAAACGATGAGAATGAAGAGGAGATTTCTCCATTTGACTCAGATAGCATTCAATCTCTGACGAAGCATGCCCCTTCTTTTCCGCTTTGTGCATTCACCATCCTCTCTGACTCGCCTGTCCGCTCGTTCTTCACTCATTTCCCTCTTCTCCATTTGGATTCTCTTCACTTTCATTTGACTCCTTCTTCTCTTCCTCTTCTTTCTCCTTTGGCTTCTTCGCCTGCACAGCCTTATCTGATTGAAGAAGCAGATTTCGAAGCTCAAAAGGAAGAGCAAATTTCTTCTTCATTTCAACAGAATCCCTTTTCTATTGAGAGAAATATCAAAACACCTGAATATTCTTATTCTCTTGTTCCTTTCGCTGAAGATCAATTTGCTTCTCCTGTTTCTCCTTCTCCTTTCTCTCCTTTCTCTTCATATTCTCCTTCTCCTTCTCCTTCTTCTCTTTCTTCTTCTTCCCATTCATTTCCCTCTGATTCCATTTCCTCCCCCTCAAATCCACTAAATTCTCCTCTTCGCCACACCCAATTAAATCAAATAGAATATTCCTTTCCCTCTCAATATCTCTTTTTTGATGACAACACACTTCTGAAGCAGATGCTGTCACAGCACATTCACCCTGTTTTGGCTGCCCAGTTTTCATCGGCGCTTCGTTTCGCTTCGTTTTCATTCAGTTCCGCTCTTCGCGCGATGGAGGCATTTGACATCAATCCATTTGCGATTTCTTCAATTTTTGATTCAAACAAATCAAAATTAACAGATTATTCACAATCACTTCATGTTTCTTCTTCTTCTGCTTCTGCTTCTTCTTCTTCTGCATCAACTTCATCTTATTTCCCTTCGCCTCCTCAATATTCGCCTTTATCTCCTCAATATTCATCTCCTTCTCCTCTTCCTTCTCCTTTTTCAATATTTAATTCTCCTTCTCCTTCTCCTTCTTCTTCAACTTATCCGCTTCAACAACCTCATCATCAGTATTCCCTTCAATCAAATTCTTCCTTCCAAAACTATTCATTTCCTCCTCCTCCTCTTTCTTCTTCTTTTTCCTCTCCTTTTCCTCCTCCTCTTCCTCCTTTTATTTCCACCTCTCTTTCTCTCCCCTCCGCAGCCTCTTTTCCTCGTCTCTTCGCTCTCCTCACCCTCACCTGCCGTGATGTTGCCCAGCAGAATGCATTTTCTCCTCTTTCTTCTCCTTTTTCTCTTCCCGGCGCTTCTTCGCTTCCGGGCTCAAAGGCAGTTGCAAATCGAATCATTGAACTGGGAAACGAAGCAAACAAGCAGCTGCAGAACGTGATTGATAGGGTAGACAATGAAATTGTGAACACGAGAAAGAAAGGGCTGAAGAAGTATTTGGAAAATAGAGAGAATTCAGCTGGTGGGAAAGAAACGGCTGTGAAAGGGAGAAGTTTGTCAAAAGAAAAGAAGAAGAAGAAATGGATTCCGAGTGTTAATCTGAAGAAAGGAGGGAGGAAGAATCAGAAAGAAGCATTTTCAGAAGGTGTATTTAGATTATCATCATCATCTTCTTCTTCTTCTTCTTCTTCTTCTTCTGCAGCTGGATTGCTTCAAATGAATGAAGAAAACACAGTTTTCTCGTTTGAACAGCAAGAAATTGAATTCCCCCTTCCTCTGAAACAAAGTTATTCTTCATTTGCCCAAGAGAAAACGAGCAAGATTCGCTCTTTGCAAGCCGAAAAAGCGAAATTAACAGAAATTCTGAATGAAAATCGGATGAGGTGTTCAGAAGAGAACGTGATGCCTGTTGTGAGTGATGCGTGTGTGATGCTGCTGAGAGGAGGGCTGCCTTTGGCGGTGAATTCAAAAGGAAGGGAAATCCATTGGGAAACAGAAAATGAAGAATTTGATGTGAAAAATGAGGTTTGTGAAAGGGGAAATGAAGATAAAGAGGAGAAAATGATAAGAGATAAAGAGAAAGAAAATGATGATGATTCACAAAAGGAAGAAGCGAAGAAGAAATTACCAAAGCAGAAAAGAGCAAATTATAAAGCCAAAATATTGAAAGATGAAAATGAAGAAGAAGATGATGAAGATGAAGAGAAAGAGAAAAAGATTATTTCTATTAAAAAATCTAAAGCGAAAAAGGTTGGTAATAAAAAGAATGAAACAGCTGAAGTGAAAAGAAAATCCATCAAACAAAAAGAAGAAGAAGAAAATGAAGAAGAAAATGAACCTTCGAAAAAGAAAAAGATAAGAAAATTGATTAAAGACGAAACAGATGCTGAGAATGAAGAAATAAAAGAGAAAGAAATGAAAAATTCTTCTCAGTTTTCAAATTCACTTTCAATTTCTTCTGAAAAATCAAAGAAAAAGAAATCTTCGTCAGCTTCTTCTCCAACTATATCTCCTTCGCCTTCTTCTTCTTCTTCTTCTGATAATCCTTCTTCATTCGATCAATTACCTTCCTCATTTTTCGGTTTACAAACACAAAATTCGCCTTCTCACGCTTCACCTGTTTATTCAGCGACAAGCACGCCTGTTATGAATCGCATTGCAAAAAACACACAAAATCTTCTTCAGTCAAATATTGCTTCATCATCATCATCTTCTTCTTCTTCTTCTTCTTCTTCAAAAATATCATCTGTAATTCAATCAACTCCTCAACAAGAAGAAAATGAAGAATCTCTTTTTGCAGCTTCAGATTGGGCGAAGATTGTTGAAAGAGCGAAAAAGAATTCAAAAACAGCTGGTGCTGTTATTTATGGAGATATTGAGCCATCAAGTGATCTTATGGAGAATACCCTTTTAACTTCTGTGTCTTCTTCAGAGAAAATGAAAAATACAAAAAATAACTCGTTTTTCACAAATTCTTCAGAAATGCCAAAAGAAGAATTAGACAGCCTCAGCCATTCAGTTTATGCAAGCCCGATTTATATGGATGATTCTGATAAATATTTTGAAACGAATTCTTCAATTGAAAATTCTTCACAAACAAATAAACTTTTCGGCGAAGATTATCAGGAAATGAAGGAAAAATCACAAACAAAAGATTTTTCTTCGACTTCTTCAACGTCAGAATTTTCTCAACGTTCTGGTTTGCCTTCATCTTCACCAATTCGTCGCTCTCAGGTTGAAAAATTAGTTAGATCAAATTCTGCTAATCTTTCTGCTTCAAAAACAATAACACGTTCAAATTCAATGAACACTAAAAAGCAATCAGAAGAAGACGAAGCAAAAGGCAAGCCGGATAAAATTCAATTAAGAAAGACATTATCTTCTCAAAGGCTCAAAATGGAAAAAGTTTATGAATTGCGCAGCTCAGAACACACTGAGCAGTCAAATCTTGTAGCATTAAGTGGACATTTGTGCTGTGGTTGCTTGCTTTCACGTGATGGAAGGACAATTCATCCACAATTTGCTCATCTTCACGAGAGAGTCTGCACGCGAATGAGATGGTCGAATGTGGAGTTTGATGAAGAGATGCAACAGTCAACAGAACAAATTAATGAACAAAATGAAATTATCAATGAAAACAACACGAAAAAGAAAGATTTGTCAAAGAAAAAATCTTTTTCATCAAAAATTGTTCGATCAAATTCAAAAGCATCACCACAAAATCTTCATTCTTCCTTTTTATTCTACTCTTCTCAAACTTCTGCTTCAAATAAAAACAAGGAATATTCCAAAGAAATTATAGAAATCCAATCTCATCCAGCGTTTGATTGCACCAACATTCTTCTCAATCTTGTTTCTCTTCCTTATCAATCGTATTTGTCATACGCCCCATTTTTCCTCAGTGAATGCGTTGTTCATCAGCCAAAAGCTGTTGCTTCACCAATCATTTTAAATCCTTTTTCAAATTCTATATCATCATCATCATCATCATCATCATCTTCTTCTTCTTCTTCTTCTTCTTCTTCTTCTTCTTCTTCTTCTTCTTCTTCTTCTTCTTCTTCTTCTTCTTCTTCTTCTTCTTCTTCTTCTTCTTCTTCTTCTTCTTCAATTTCTGATTATTCTTGTTCATCGCTGTGTGTATCATCTGCCTCTCAAAAATCCATCAACACATTCTCTCGTTTATTCATTGAAGCAACTCCTGTGTCACTTGCGCCTCAATTGTGTGTTGAGCAGTCAGAAAAGGGAGGATGGACTGTTGGAACTCTTCCTGTCACTCGAGTAAGTGGAGGTGTGTCAAATAGTTTGATAGAGAAACATATTGATTCAGATGGACATAACGAAAATCAATCTGAAAATGCATTAGAATCAGAAATCAATGATAACATTAACGGTGCTTTTGGAGCTTGGAATTCAATTGTTGCACAAAATAACCACAAAGAATTGACGAATAATAAATCAAAAGTTTTATCTAACGTTCATTGTGCTTCATTGCCTCATTCTTCTCAATTTAAAGAGAATTTTTCACTTTCTCAGATATCTTCTTCTTCCTCTCCGATTTTATCATCTTCAACATTAGAAGACTTAATACCGCATTGTTCTTTATCGTCTAAGGAAAATACTCCAATGCACATGTATTCATCTTCATATCCTTCGATCCATTCAACTTCAATCAACAACTCTTCCTCATTTGTCAATCCCGACGACTCAATCAGTCAAGAATGGACTATTCCTTTTGCCCAAGCTGTTCGCACAAGACAAGCTTTGCAGTTTCCTCCGTCTCATCTTCTCGAACACGACTGTGGCAAACTGCAGTGTCTGGCAGTGCTTTTGAGCGAGCTCCGCAAAGGCGGCCATCGCTGCCTGATCTTCACGCAGATGTCTCGAATGCTCGACATTCTGGAAGGATTTGTGTCTCATCACGGATATCGCTATCTTCGCCTGGATGGAAGCACACCAATTGACAAAAGGCAATCGCTGATGGAGCTGTTCAACAGCAACTCGAAGATATTCCAGTTTCTGCTGTCAACGCGCTCTGGAGGGATTGGAGTGAATCTGACTGGAGCAGATACTGTAATCTTTTATGATACTGATTGGAATCCCGCGATGGATGCGCAGGCAGAAGACAGAGCACATCGCATTGGCCAGACAAGAGAAGTGCATGTGTATCGCTTGATTTCGACGGCAACGGTGGAAGAGAACATTCTGAAGCGCGCCATTTGGAAGAGGAAAGTGGAAGCAGCTGTCACAAGAGAAGGAGACTTTACTTGTTCAAACCTTGTTCGTGCTCGTGATGTTCGAAGCTATTTGGGTGTTGGTGAGAATGAAGAAAAAGACCGTTCAAAATTAGAAGATCAACTTTTTGATCATTTGAAAGGGGATAATGTGAATGCAACAAAAGCGAATGAAATGCAACGCATCGGAATTGACTCAAAGAAAAGAAAAGAAGGATTTGGCCCTTTGTCTGGAGGCGCAAGTGAGATGCAGATTCTTTCGCTGGATGAAATAAAAGGTGTTTTTGATAAAGAAATTGAAGAAGATAACCAAAAATTAGAAGAAGAAGAAGATAATGATGATGAAGAAGAAATAATAGATTTTTCAAAAGAAGAGCAAAGATTCAGCACACAAGATATGGATGGCCAAGGAGAAGTGGCAGATATCATTAACGAATCAAAAGAGATTCAGCAGATGATGAATGAAGTTGAGGACGATGAAGATAAACAGGCAGCTTTGAATGCCCAGCGTGAAATATTGAGGGACAAATCGCTGTTAACGAACGACTTTGACGAGCATTTGCTTGCCTCGCCTGGAAACATGCCTGCTTCTCCGTCTGCTTCTTTGACGCCTCGAATTCTGCGAACTCCGAATGCTTTTCAAACACCTGTGTCATCTGCTGATTTTGCAACAATTTCCACTCCTGAGCCAATTCAGTCACAGGAAATTTTGACGCAAAACGAAGAATTTCAAGCAATGGAATCTGGATTTACTCTGTTACAGCGATACGCTATACGCTATTTAAGTAGAGAAGAAGATGAGTTATTTGAGATGGATTTGCTAAAAGAAACTCAAAAAATGAAAGCCGAGACAGAAAAACATCAGAAAAAGATACAAGAGCTAATTTTAAAAAATGACAAGACAAAAAGGCAAAGATAATATCAAACGTTAGTCATGCTTTATTTATTTGTAATCTTGTTTCAGTTATTTTGGCATTTGTGTAATTTAATCATTTTCAAGTCCCATATCAAAATTGTTTTTTAAATTATTTTTTTATTTTATTTTCTAAAAGCTATTTTAAAGGAATTTCTAAACTTTCATATTTGATTCTTGATAAAGTTTTATGTTTGAATCTTCTGATGCGGAAGAGGACACGAGTTGGACCAAGGATTGGTGGTTTCGGGAAAATCATAGAGAATTCTTTGATTTTAAGCAATTTCAAAAATTCTACAAGAATAAAATGAATTTACAGCAAAACAAAGATATTTCTTGTTCTTCTACAAAAACTCAAAGACATGATAGAAAGTGCCTCGATGTTGTGTTTCAAGATCTTCCTCAGGAATATAATCAACGATATCGATTGAATCATGCGGTTATCGCATCTTTAAAGGAAAAGAACGAAGATAAAATTGAGATATTTAGACAACTTAGCCTTTACGAAGACTTTTTACAAAAAGATCGTTTCCAGAAAATCAGAAAAATTATTGAAACAAAGCAGCAATTACCCATTAGAGAAGCTCGTGACGAAATACTTCGAAAGGTTGAAGAAAATGATGTTGTGATCATTGCTGGTGATACAGGATGTGGAAAAAGTACACAGGTTCCTCAATATTTGTTGGAAGATGGCTACAATCACATTGTTTGCACGCAACCTCGCAGAATATCTGCAGTTTCTTTGTGTAAGAGAGTTCAAATGGAAACATTTAACACTTTTGGGAACTCTGTTGGATTTTCAATTCGATTTGAAACATCAAAAACGAAAGATACTCGGATTGTTTTTGCGACAGAAGGTGTTTTACTAAGACAATTTGAAAGTGACACACTTCTGAACGATTACAATCTCATAATTATTGATGAAGTTCATGAACGTCATCTCACATGCGATTTTCTGTTGTCAATTTTGCGCTCGCTTCTTCAGAAAAGAAATGAAATCGATGAAGAAGATTTCGAGCAGCTTGGAATATCTTCTTCAATTGCTTCTCATGATAATAACTCTAAAAATTCGTTGATTTATTCTTCTGCATCTGATCCAATTACATCGCATCATCAACATCAAAGCTGTAAAATACCATTTGTTCGCACTCGGCGTGATCTCCACGGAAGATTAAAAGTTATTTTGATGAGTGCAACAATATCTCCAGAAAAGTTCTCTCGCTTCTTTGGTGGAGCACCTGTTGTGCTTGTCCCTGGGGGACTGTATCCAATCAAAGTGGATTATATTGGTGAATCGCTTTCTATTCAATCTGAAAGGGAGATGGAAGGCACACAAGGAAAAAAAGTTATAAGTGTGATGTCATGGAGAATGTGAGATCATTCCTTTTTTTTTTCAAATTATTTTTGTGGAAAATATCATTTTTGATTTGATGTTTGAATATTTTTATTTATTTATTTATTTTGTCTTTCGTTCCACTTTATTCAGCATTCATTTGTTTTTTGTATATTATTCATTTTTATTCATTAATAAAGAGCCACCTTCATTCAATTCCTTGTCAGTTCTCCGACTGCTCAAAAAAATCGAAAAAGAATATCCTCTTTCAGAGAGGGGTGATGTTCTTGTGTTTGTTTCAGGGCAGCAGCAAATTATGGAGCTTCTTCAAGCTGTTCGAGTTGCTGGTGGGGAATTTCGAAGAAATATGGTGAATGATGGAAAGAGGGGAAAAGATAAAACAAGTGAAAGGCAATCTTCAAGATCATCTGAATATTCAAGCAGAGATCATTATGAAAGAAACGGTAGCGATGATGATAAATTTGATGATAGAGAAGAAGCAAAAATGAACGAAACAGGTGATGTTAGCCCGTTTGACTTGCCTTCAACCCAAAAAGCTATCTTTCTTTCTCCAATTTGGATCATTCTTCCGCTGCACTCATCCTTAAGCATCGAAGAGCAGGATAAAATATTCATTCCTTCGCCTCTCTTCACACGAAAGTTGATTGTATCCACAAACATTGCTGAGACGTCAGTGACAATCGATGGTGTGCGCTTTGTGATTGACAGTGGTTTGGAAAAGCAGCTGCAATTTGATGCAACAACGCACATTTCTGCACTGAAAGAAGGATGGATTTCACGAGCATCTGCCGAGCAGCGGAAAGGGAGAGCTGGCAGAACTGGGCCTGGAAAGTGTTTTCGGTTGTACAACAAAGAACAGTTCGGGCGGATGAGAGCAGAAACAGTGCCAGAGATTCTGCGCATCCCTCTTACGTCTCTTGTGTTGAAGATTGTGTCTCTACAGCTGGGCGATCCTCGGAGCTTTGAGATGATGGAGAAGATGAGAGAGGATCTTGTGGAAGGAGCACTGGTGCAGCTGAAACGAATGGGTGCAGTAAAGATTATGGATGTGTACTCAAAGGAAGAGAGAGAAGGAGAAGAGGATAAACAAAAAACGAATGAAGAAGATTCGAAGAGTAAAAAATTACCTCCAACGGATGAAAAGAATATGATTGTCGAAGAAAATACGTGTCAGCAAGAAGTTGTTCCTTCTGTTTTGGGTTCAATTATCTCCAAACTGCCAATTGAACCACAGTTGGCTAAGCTTCTTGTGATTGGATGTGTTGTCGGAAAAGCAATGCAATCCGGAAAATCAATTGCAAAGAAGAATGATTACGGTTCAGATTGTGATGATGATGAAAAAGACGAATCCGTTCGTTCTTGGAAGCATATAAGTGATTCTGATTCATTCGATGAACCGCAAAACTCTTCAGATCATAAACGTCACAGAAATAAGCACTCTTATTATTCACAACATGAACATGAACAAAATGAACTTAGCGAGGCAGATGATGAGTCAGATAAGCCTTCTCGCTTTGTAGACATTCTGCTAAATGCAGCTGCAATGATGAGTGGGCAATCACCATTTTTGAATCTTCAGCTGAAAGGAGATTCAGCCTCGCGTGCTACGTCGGTTATTCCTCCTTCTCTTTCATCTTCTTCTCATCAGGCTTCTTTTTCTGCCTCTTCAACGACTGCGCAAAATTCAGCAGCTTCTGCTTTTGCTGATGAACGAGGTGAGCCATTTGTGCTGCTTAAAGTTTTGGATGAATGGGCAGAGTTGAAAAAGAAAAAGCAGCGTAGGGCTCATAATCATAAACACAGTCAGCATTCTTCTCACGGGACAAAAGAGAAACGTTCTTCACGATGGGACAAACAACAACCAAATTCTACAAACGACAAAAATGAACTAAACGATAGTAACAATCCAAGTGATCTAAAACCAATTCTCCACAATATTCCTCAGAATCCCACGGACTGGTGCAGATTTTATAGCATTGAGCAGCAGCGCCTTTTCGAGGCTCTTCGTTTGAAAGCGCAGTTCGTACAAATTCTTGGAGAGTGTGGAATGATTGATGCTTCTCCTTATCTTTCTCATCAGCCACAAAGCACATCTGTAGAGGAAGCTGGATTAAGCATTTTTCAAGCAGAAATGCGTACTAAAGAGGAGAATCCTCTTCAGTCAATAAGACAAAAGCTGCAAGAGATGCGAAACAAAGAATTTTTGAAGTCTCATTGGAGCCAGTTCGATACAAAAGTGAAGCGAACGTTGTATGAAAAGGAAAAAGAAAATGAAGAATCAAATCAAAGCTCCGAGCTGTCTTCATCTGAAACCAATCACAAGCATCATCTTAACAAAACAATTCATTCACGAAATCGAAAAAGAACACTGGAAAGCGAAGAAGAACTCACATCTTTTGATATCTCAATCGATGTGAATAAAGTACATCCATTTTCGCTTTCTTCTCTGTCATCTTCTGAGCAATCGTTGCTGTTATTTGTGCTTTCTCTTGCACTATATCCTCAACTTGCTTTCCCCGATCCTGCCAATCAAATACGACATCCACATGAGTGGATATTCCATGCTGTTTCTGGTGTAACAGTGATTGATAAGCAACTGATGCTAATTCGGAAATGTGTAACTGACATCGACTCCGAACTGGAAAGGATGAAAAACGAAGAAATGAAATCAGAAGAATGCAATGAAATGATTTCTCTATCTTCCTCAGATTCATCGGCTTCATCTGATTCTTCTGCTTCTGAACAAGCAAGTACCTCATCTTCCGCAGCATCCGTTAGTCCATATGGAGCTGTTGCTGCTGGTTCGGTTGTCGCTTTTATTCATCCATCTAGCTCTATCCTTTCTCAAGCAGCTCAATCAGGGATTGTTTCAAATGGAATCAAAAAAGTGCAGATATTTTCTTCTTCCTCCTCCTCTTCATCTTCAATTTGTACAAGCAGAACATCGGAAATGAGTTCTTTTCCTCAAAATGCAACTGATTCTTCACCTTCGTATCCATCTGCTTTCACTATTTTTTCACAATCAACATTTGCATTCAGCAAGCTTCTAAAGACAAGCAAGGCATTTTTGATTAATCCTTTCAAGGTTCTTGCTCCGCAAACACTGTTATGTGGAGCTCATTGTATTGATACTGATGAAACAGGGGAGTGGCTTCTGGTGGATGACGCTATTCAGCTGCATTTTGATAACGCAGATGATTTGCTTTCGATGCTCCTTTCAACCATCTACATCAGATGGAGCATCGAAGCTGCGTTGGCAGACTCGTGTGGCAAAAAGGAGGATGAAAAAAAAAAGCAAGCTTCTCAATCGTCTTCATTTGATTCTTTCTCTTCACCTCTTTCTTTAATGTCAGAAGACGAATCTGTTGAGCTACCTGAATTTCTTCCTTTGCAGACGGATGAGCCTTCTTCTCAGCAAAAGCCTTTTGAATCATTAGATCGATCACGGTCAGTTGGAAGTCCGCTTCCATTGGAGCTTGCAGCAGATTCTACTCTTCCACAAATTCTCAGAACATTGGTGGAGCGATATAACTCCACTTTCGATTCAGAACAAGCTCTTTCCAGTTATGACTTGAATGAAGGCTTGGAGTTTCCTTCAGATACTTCTTCAAGTCACTCTATCAATCTTTCTGAACAATATGCCCTCAATGCAAAAAGTTCAATTCAGCACAAGAACGCTTCAAAGCAATCAGAAAAATTTGTTACAGAAATGTTGCGCTTTGTCCATAGGAACCCAAAATGTACCGTTAGAGTGCTTCCTGACTGGGAAGTGGCAGCACATTTTGGATGGACTCCGGATGTGTTTGGAGATGTGGCAGCAAACAGCTGCAGTTTGTCAGATTCAGATTCTGAAGAAAGTCAAACAGGCTATGAAGATGAAAGCATCAGAGGAGTGGGAAATAAAGATCCTAGGAGAAGTACAATAAAGCATGAAAGAGCATCGTCCAGAAAACGGATGCTTGCGAGGCAAAAAAGAAAATTGATCAACAGATCGAGCAACTTAAGGAAGAAAGGTATTCAAATTACTTCATATCTAAGATGGGGATCGATACAGCAACTTCATTCATCCCTTGAAAGTGGAGCGCCGGCACGGAAAGTCCGAGTGTTTTCATCTCAGAACCACAAAGAGAGTATCAAAACGCAAAAGAAAAATGATGCAAAAAATATCACCTCAAAGACTGAAGATTTGATGAATACTTCATCTGCAATTCGAAAACTAATATTCTACAAATGGAAGTGCCCGCAGTGCAGTGAAACTTTTCGTTTTAATCAAGAACAGATTGATGATCATCTTCTCAAACACGATCAAATCTCAAATTCTTCAAGTGAATCTGGAAATGATGAAAATCATAGTTGCAAGCCAATGTCAAAGGGAAAGTTTTGGAAGTGTTCCCAATGCGATTTTTCTGGAAATATTTCTTCTATTGAGATACTACGTCACAAAAAAATGCACAATTTGGATTGATGAAATTTTCAAATCAAATAATAAATCAAATTCTTGATCAAATCCATTTTTTGATATAAAATAATCAAAAGTTTATTATTTCACATCTTCCTTGTTTCAAAATGTTTATCATTCATTTTCTTTTATAGTCGTGATTTATTATTAGATGGAACAACAAGTTCGAAGAGTTTCTGGTCCGTTAAGCAAATTTGCAAGAGATTCAGTTCGTTTTTGGAATCGTTGCACAAAACCAGATGCTAAAGGTTATATATATATAATATGTTTATAAATATATATATATCAATTTATATAATTGTTTTTGGTTTTCAATAGAATTCTCCAAAATTGCATTGGCAACAGGAGCCGGTTTCCTTGTTCTTGGATTTGTTGGATTCTTCGTTCGTCTCATTTTCATTCCTATCAATCACGTTCTTGTTGGAAACAAATTATAAATATTGAACTAATTTTGACATGTCATTCAATTTGCGTTTCATATTAATTGGAATTAAAAACTATGAGCTTTTATAATGATTTGTTTATATCTTAACTTGAAAGGGCTTGAGGAATTTTCTCAAATTTCACATAAACAAGTTATTATTGATACACAATTATTGATTTAAGTTTGAAAAAATATATGATAAACAAAGCATTTTTCGAGGGAGCGGAGGAGTATGGCCAAAAGGCTCAAACACCTCAAAACACATCGACCTCACAAAAAATGCTTATTCACAAAAAGTGCACAAAAAATAAATTAACACATGAATAAGACAAAACTCAACAAATTTAATATCTGTACTCTTCCTTCTTGTATGGCCCTTCAATTTTGACGCCAATGTATTCTGCTTGGGCAGGTGTAAGAACTGTTAATTTTGCGCCCAATTTTGGAAGATGAAGGCGTGCTACTTCTTCGTCAAGAATCTTTGGAAGTGTGTAGACATCAACAGCTTTGAATTCACCACGGGCAATTCCAATTTGAGCAAGTGTCTGATTTGTGAAGGAGTTGGACATCACAAACGATGGGTGGCCATTGGCGCATCCCAAATTCATCAAACGACCTTCTGCAAGGAGAATGATTGAATGTCCATCAGGGAATGTGAATTTGTCAACCTGAGGCTTGATGGTTTCTCTCTTGACACCTGGCCATGCAATAAGCTTTCCAACTTCAATTTCGTTATCAAAATGACCAATGTTTCCAACGATGGCCATATGCTTCATTTTAGACATATGTTCAGCTGTGATGATATCTCTGTTTCCAGTGCAGGTCACATACACTTCTGCAATTGGCAAGGCATCTTCAACTGTCATCACTTGGTATCCACTCATGCATGCTTGCAATGCGCAAATTGGATCAATTTCTGTAACAATAACGCGTGCACCTTGTCCACGCAATGACTCTGCGCAACCCTTTCCGACATCACCATATCCACACACACATGCAACTTTTCCTGCGAGCATCACATCAGTAGCACGTAAGATTCCATCAACACATGAGTGACGGCATCCGTAAACGTTGTCGAATTTTGATTTTGTAACAGAATCATTCACATTGACGCATGGGATCAACAATGATTTTGAAGCTTTCATGGCATATAATCTGTTAACACCTGTTGTTGTTTCTTCACTGATACCGCGAACTTCGGGAACAACTTTATGGAACCATCCTTTTCCGTTTTTGTCCCAAACCATTCTGATAGCTTTGAACAGGCATTCTTCTTCTTCGTTTTCTGGTTTTGAAAGTGTTGATTCATCATCTTCGGCTCTGTATCCTTTGTGGAGGAAAAGGGTCATGTCACCACCATCATCGACAATTTGCTGTGGTCCAAGACCTCCTGGGAACATTGCAGCACTTGCGGTGTATTGCCAGTATTCTTCCAGAGATTCGCCTTTACGTGCAAATACATTCACACCTTTTGATGCAACATATGCTGCTGCTGCATCGGTTGTGGAGAAGATATTGCATGAGCACCAACGGACAGTTGCTCCAAGTGCTTTAAGTGTATCGATCAAAACAGCTGTTTGAACTGTCATGTGAAGACTTCCACTCAATCTAACGCCTTTCAATGGTTGATCCTTGGCATATTTCTCACGTGTTTGCATAAGTCCTGGCATTTCATGTTCTGCAATTGTAACAATGCGCTGTCCAAGATCTGCAAGTCCGATATCAGCAACAACAAAATCACTCATTTTTATTTTTGATCTGATATATAATTAAACAAACAATTACCATTAATTAGAATATTGAAATAATCCAAATTTTTAATAATAATGTTGAAAGAGAAGTTTTCTTTTTCTTTTGAATTATTTTGAGTGGGCTTAGCACATACAGAAAATATTAGAATTCTTGAATTGTCCAAATGCAAAAATTTACTTATACAGATATCGCATAAAATACCGGACAAGATCGATATCTCAATAACCGCTAGAAGAAAAATTCTGACAATTTTCCTCAAAATATATCTCATTGATACAAACTCAATTGATATACTGGTCTTTCCAAACAGCTTCATTCATGCTCAGAAAAAAATGATTATTAAAAACTCGGAGAAACTTAAAATCCTATTTCTCCGGGATATAAATCATTAATTTTTTCTGAGCACAAATGAAGTTGCTTTAAAAGTTTTGTATATCAAATTCGTTTGTATTGATGAGATATATTTTGAGGAAAATAGTCAGAATTATTCCACTTGTGGTTATTGAGAAATCGATCTTGTCCGGTATTTTGTGCGATGTCCGGTATTTTATGCGATATCTGTATTCAAATATTTAGTGAGTCACAAATCCGGGACATATTACAAATCCGGGAAAGTGCATAAATTTCATGTTTGATAAAACTTTTCGCTCATCCATTTGTTTCAAATTACATAAATGAATCATTTGAAGTTAAAAGAATTGCTTTTTTTATATTACACTGTTCGAAAAAACCCTTTATCTTCAGATTTCGTGTTTCAAAAAAATCTGAAGATAAAGGGTTTTTTCGAACAGTGTAATATAAAAAAAGCAATTCTTTTAACTTCAAATGATTCATTTATGTAATTTGAAACAAATGGATGAGCGAAAAGTTTTATCAAACATGAAATTTATGCACTTTCCCGGATTTGTAATATGTCCCGGATTTGTGACTCCCTATTCTGATATTGATAATCATCACTCTTTCAATTAACAAATGTTCATTTAGCTTTCAAAATAACGAACAATAAAATTGAATATTTGAAGGGCAATAAGTTGTTTTATAAAAAATTTTTTCATGTTCTTTAGTGACAAATCAGATATTTTTTACAGATTCTTGAATAAGACCGTATATTTTTTCTTTGTAATTGTTTGAATTGTTTTTAATTTCCTCGACTTACATGTTTTCTGATTTTTGCTCTCTGATGAATTCAGAAATTTAAAAGATATTAATTCTTTCGAAGCTAATTTCCATAACGATATGTGTGATTATTATCGAAATTAGATTTTGACTATCAAAAATTTCGAGAAGAATGATTGTTATGAATAATCTAAAATTAATCCAAAAAAGTGATGGATTCATTTTATGACGCATCTTCAATTTGTTTCAGTCATTATAGGGCTTTTGAAATGATTGATAAACAATTCACATTTGAATAAAAATTATAAATCCAACGACAATGAATTTTCATTATTACAAACACTCCGATAAATGTTATGTTTTCAAAAATAATCACCAATATCAAGCTGATTTAAAGTCAGAATATTTTGAACTCCAAATGTGTGAGAATGATTTTTGAAAAAATTTTTTTAACCATTCAATCGTGTTTGTTCATGCTTTGTTTGCTGGATCCGCGAAATTCATTTTGCATCATGCAGCGATATGTTCGTATCCAAACGATTTTTTAACATTCGCACATCTTCCACTCATCGCTCATGATTGTGGTTTCAGACTTCATATGGGTGATTATTTTTGAAGTCATTTCCTTTTTCGAGGTGCTGATTTTAAAAAGATCTTTGGAAAGGGTGGACTCAATCGAAACATTTATATGCATCCATTTTTGTGTCTTTTAATTTTTAACTAAAAAACAATTAAATTATTGATTAAAATGAGTATTTATTCGTTGTTATTCATTAAATGAAACAATGAAAAAAAATTCAATTTAATATATGTGTAATTCTTTTTGAAAAGCTGCAAATGTTTAATTCACTTTAATATCAAAATTTTCATATTTTGCTCAAATTTTTATTAACATTCACGAAACTTTCCTTGAATGCATGAAATAGCATTATCCAGAAATATATTCCATATTAGTGTAATTTGGTGTTCGCTGACAAAATTTTCATAAAAATATGAAAATTTTGAATTAAAAGAAAATTAAACACTTGCAACTTTTCAAAAAGAATTACGCATATGTCCAAATTTTTTTGTTAAGTTCCTTTTGGATAATTTTCAAAGAAAATTAAAAATTTCATATTTCAATCAAATTGATGTTCCCACTCACCAAATTTTGCTGTTATAAAAACAAAATCTTGACAATGTAATTATTTCCATTTCAGAGAAATTTGGTAAGTGGGAACAGAAATTAGATCGAAATAAGATATTTTTATTCTTTAAAAAATTTAACAAAAGGAAGTTTTCAAAAAAAAAAAATTTGTTATCAAAAACATAAATGTTGAAAATTTTTCAATACCAAACATTTTTTGTTAGAATCAAAAAATTTATATTTCGCTGAAAATATGATAAATCAATCTCAGATTTCAAAATAAATTGGATTGTCAAATTTAAAAATATGTATTGTTGATTACACAACAAAACGGGCAAAGGGCTACTTTTAGGGTACCTAAAAAATTTAACATAACCTTTATGAAAAGGCTAAATGTTTTCGAGTGAACTTTCATCAACACTCTTTGGTGTTGACAATATGTTTTATTAATCATTAAACTTTTTTAGGGTTTTCGTTCTCAAAAACAACTGACCCCTAATTGAAATTTTGAATAACTTTTTTGTGAAATTAATTAAATAACAATAAAAAGACATTTTTAGGTTTTAAATTGCGAATATTATAGCTATTTCCAATTGTTTGGGTTAAAAATAACTCAATTTACGTATTTAAATGAAGTTTGAAAAAAGTCTCGTAAAACTCAAGATTATAATAAAAAAACATTCAATCATTTTCAGTTTTGATCAATTGGTTATTACAAACTTAATATATTTGAAATATCTCCACATTGCATTTTTTGGCTATTTATTCATGGATTTAACGAAAAAATCGGGTACCCTTAAAGAAGCATCTTGCCACAAAACGTTTTGTGACCTCACTTGTTTCACATTTGAAATTATATTTTGTTTGGATTTTGTGATCAGAATACACAAATATAAAGTTCATTTATTTTCAATAAAAATGCTTGCAGTTTCATATTTTCTCCTCTAATTATAATTTTTCGATTTCAACTATTCTGTCTTTGAAATGAGTTTTTTTTGTCAAAAATGAAAAAATTAATTTGAATAATTTTTGATAATTTTATTATTTTTATTATTTTTTTATTTATATTTGCAATATTTATTTTTGTTTTATTTAAAGATGTTAATGCTCTTCTCATAATAATTTTCTTATTCATTTATTATTAACATATGTTAAATTTATAGAAAATATTTTTTAGAATTGCTTGCAAATAATTTAATAAAAACTTTTATGGAAAATATATTTTTCAAATTTCCATTAAACAAAATATATGGATTGTAAATGGATTGATTCAAAAAGCAAATTCAATTTTTGTAAATCATATTGAGTACACGTGAGAGAAACGAATGCGAACAAGACATAAATTGATATCCACATGCACAAAAGCAAACAATTTTACAATATTATCAACGATTCATAAGATTTCCTCTTCGATTTTCCCTTCACATTGCATTTCTCCCCTCTCCACCAATTAAGCCTTCATTCATATTCATTCCAATCAAATTGCATCACAGTTTGAAAATGATTAGGATCACAGTATTAGCTCAAATACTCGCTGCATTCCTCACCATAAATCTCGTTCATGGAGAAGACATCGCAAACAGCATCATCAGAGGCGCTCGCCCAGACAAGGTGGAACATGCATCGGGAAATCACATCTGTGGTGCTCAGACAAGCCTCGCCCTCATCAACACCTCCTTGTGTGTGACCCATCTCAACCTCATCCCTCTCAGTGGCTGTCCACTCCTCACTGCCCAACACCACTCCGCTGCATCCATCTCCTCCTCCACTTGCACCATCCACCCGCCTTCACTCAACAACCACCACCACCACCACCACCAATGCCCCCTCTTCCTCTCTGCCCATGCCTCCCTCGCCCTCACAAACTTCTCCCTCACCACCCGCCAACCTGCCATCTTCTCCTTCCCCCTCTTCTCCACCCCAAACAATCTCCTCCCAGATGCCCACTCCCCAATCCCTGCCTCCTTCTCCATCTCCCACTCCTCTTTCTCCTCTTTCGTCTCCCTCACCCAGCCTTTCCTTTTTTCTCCTTCTTCCCTCTCTTCCCCTTCCCCTTCTCCATCCCCTTCTCCATCCCTTTCACCTTCATCTTTCTCATCCTCATCCTCATCCTCTTCTTTTTCCTCCCCTTCCCCTTCCCTTTCCCCTTCCATTTCCTCTTCCCCTTCCCCTTTCCATATCTATCACCAATCCCATCCCCACCTCCAAATCCATCTCAATCTCCATCTCTCAAACACCCTCTTCTCCAACATCTCCTCTCCCCAATCCCCTCGATCTCTTCCATCCCTTCCCTCCCACTCACTCCATCCTTTCCTCTCAACCACTTCTTCCTCTTCTTCCACTTCTACCTCCACCAACATCAATTCAATCCCCTCCTTCTCTCTTCATTCATCCCTCTCCATCCACTCAACCATCTTCCTCCACACCCACAACCCCATCGATGGTGCCATTCTCCCCAACCTCAACAGCCCTGCCACTTCTCTCTCTGCCTTCAACACTTCTTTCCTCCACCAAACTCGATCTTTACCAAATGATCCTGTTGTACATGTTGTAAATGAAACTCAAAGAGTGAAACCTGGAAGGTTGACTTCATTCGATGAGAACAGCCATAAATTTGAATGGTGCGAATGGAACGATTCAAATGGTGGTAGTGACCATGGAGGTGCACTTAAAATTATTTGCACAAATGCAAATCTCTCAATCGCTTCTTGTTCATTCAATAATTGTTCAACCACAGGCAATACTGCAGGTGGAGCCTTATTCTGTCAAAATTTGTTGAAAATTTCTCTCACAAAATCCAATTTCACAAGTTGTTCAGCTGCTCATGGAGGAGCAGTCACCTCATGGTATCCGCAATCAAATTCTGCTTGGACATTCCAAGATAACAGAGTGGAAAGCTGTTCAATAACTGATTGGTGTGGAACTGGTTGGTATTTTGGAATCTATAGCACGCCTTCAGATGCTCAATTCCTGTTCGCCAAATGCAAGTGCATATCAAATTCTGGTAACGATTCTGCTGGTTCTCTCACATTTAATCGTCCTCCACAAAATAAACCAAGTCAGTTTTCAATTAATGAGTGTCAGTACATAAATAATAAGTTAACTTCTTCTTCCTCATTTGGAGGAGCTGCCATTTATTTTCATTTAACTTTTAATTGGATGAATGGAATGAAATTCATCACTTTCTGTTTCTTCGATGGAAATATAGCTGCAAATGGAAGAGGAAATGATGTATTTTTCAGTGGCAATTCCATAACACAATCTCCGTTTGAAAATTGTGGCTCAACAACCCAAGCAAAAAGAGTGTGGAATAACAATACAGCTGATAGCAATGTGAACGATGGCTGGCTCTGGCTTTTCTTTTCATATTCTTCAATGGAATTTCTTTCTTTCTTCTATCTCTTATTTTTTCTTTATCATCACCTCTCATCGCATTCCTTCTTTAATCATTTATTCCAAACTTTTGATTTCAACTGCATTTTGTCATTTTTCCCTGTTTGTTATTTCGCTTCTCTAGCATTTTTGTCTGTTTATCCAAAAACATTTCTTTGTTTAGGCAGTTCTTTTTTCTTTTCTCAAGCTCAACTTCCAACTCAAATATCAAATCCAAATATATTCTTCCTTTCTTCCAAAGATATCTTCAATCCTCTCAATTTCATTTCCATTTAGCATGCACCCTAAATCAAGTATTTCTTTTCCTATCCTCTTCCAATTTTCATTTGAAATTTTTTCCTTCATCAATGTATTTATTTGTTTCCATTTCTTTTTTCTCTTTATTTCTAATGCTGACACAATTGATGGAGAATTCAAAATGGATGAAGTGGATTTTGAGGAAACTGTTGTGCGACATGTTGCTGGAGTTTTGGAAGAAGACGAAGATGATGAAGAAGAAGATGATGAATAAATAGAACAAGTTGATTGATAGTTGAGATTTGCGGATACAAATGTTAACTATAAAAAAAACAGGGAGTTTCTCTGAAATCATTTTTTCTGGTTTTTCAACTTTGTTTCCGTGCTCTTCTGACAAGCAGAATCCTCCAATTCCTCCCTCTCCATCCACTCAACCATTTTCCTCCTCATTCACAACCCCATCGATGGAGCCATTCTCCCCAACCTCAACATCCCCTCCACTTCTCTCTCTGCCTTCAATGTCTCTTTCCTCCATCAAACACGCTCTTCACCAAATGATCCTGTGAAATATAACGGATCTGAATCTCAAAAATTGAAACTAGAAAGAATGTCCTCATTCAGCCTGAATAGCTATCTCTTTGAGTGGTGCGAATGGAATAATTCAAATAGCGGAAGTGATTGGGGTGGAGCACTTTATGTTTATTGCACAAATGCAAATCTCACAATCACTTCTTGTTCATTCAATAATTGTTCAAATACAAATCACGGTGGAGCGTTATACAGTTACAGTTTACAGAATGTGAACATCGCTAAATCCAATTTCACAAACTGTTCGGCACTACATGGAGGCGCAATTTGTATTGATGGTCAAAAATCATCTTCTGTTTATTCATTCTCAGATAATAGAGTTGAAGGGTGTAAAATAACGGGCATTTATGGAACTGGTTGGTATTTCTGGATCTATAACATGACCTCAGCAAGTCAATTCCTGCTCACCAAATGCAAGTGCATTTCAAATTCTGGTGGTGATTCTGCTGGTTCTCTCACATTTCATTACCCTCCACAAAACAAACCGAGTCAATTTTCAATCAATGATTGTCAGTTTAGAAACAACAAATTGACAAATGCATCTTCTACACGCGGAGGTGCAGCGATGTGTTTTTATCCTCCATATCCTTGGATGAGTGGAGTTAAATTCATCACATTCTGTTTCTTCGATGGAAACACCGCTTCTAGTGGCAGGGGAAACGATGTGTTTTTTAATGGAAGTAATATCACTCAATCTCCATTCCAGCAATGCGGCTCAACAACTCCAACAAAAAGGGTGTATAATAATGGACAAGCAGATAATGCTGAATATAATGGCTGGCTTCCGATCATCAACCAGAACAAAATAGTATCAAATGGTGGAACTGATGCCGATGCCTGTGGCAAAACACAGCAAAGCTCCTGTGCCACAGTGGAGTATGCTCTCGGATGCGTTGCTCCCTTCAGCGATGCCTCCCTCTCTCTTCTCGTCTCCACTTTCACTCCCACAAACACTCTCACATTCAATGCAATTGACACAAAAATCACTGGAAATGATGAACTTTTTCTGATTTCTTTATTATTCTTTCCATTTTCCATATCAGAGAAATATCCAATTCCTATCATCTTCTTTTCATCAGAAGTTTATTTTTTTCAATCAATTTTTAATCTCCGCTCGTATAAAAACATTTCTTCTTCTTTTCTTCATCAAATTTCACTTTTTCATCAAATGAAAATTCCGCTTGTTGCTTTAAGGAATCATCCGTTTTCCTCTCTTCTATCATATCAGAAAGCTCTTCAAAAGCATTTATTTCCTCAGCATTCATATTTCAACATGCTTATATCCGATTCACTCAACTGCCTTTTATTATTGCACTTCAAATATGCCTTTTCCTCAAAATCGCTTTCTCTCTTTGTTTCATCTTCAATGGCTCATTAAAAGTGTATCGCATTGAGAAATCTCTCAAAGATCAACCATATAATAATTTGTTCCAATAAACATCTTCTGTCTTGCTCTTTCTGTTTTCGGTGAATTCTTTCAGCTTCCAAATTAATAATTCAGATTCAATTTCTATTTTTTATTGTGCACTTTGTGGTCGGCTTTTCTCGATTCAAAATAACATCACTTCCGTTGACATATAACTTCAGCTGATATTCATTAATTGAATAAGTATTTCTTTGTATCTTTCCAAATCGCAACGATAGACGATGTCTGGCATTGAATTCGATGAAAGTTGAAGGAAATGAAAAAAAAAAGCATCGTTTTTGTTGCTCATTGAAGAAGTCGAAGAAGAAGTTGATTTGAATGAAAAGACGAATTTTTTTCTCATCAGAATAATGAATGAAACATAAAATGATAGCATATTTGGTGAACGGTCGTTGAGAGGAAGAAAAGTGAATGAAATAATTGTTAGTTCAATTTGTCTGCGCTTCCAATTGCACAGCTTAAATGCAACAGAAGGTCGATGTTCCGATTCAACTCCAAGTTAGTGAAAATTGCATTGAAGTAGTTGGAGAAGAAGAAAATGGTGAAGTTGAAGATGGCACAACTGGTGGGAAAGGACTAGATGAAGAAAAAGATGAAGAAGAAGATAAGATGAATGAGAGATGAACAATCAGTCAAATAATATTTCTGAAGAAGATGATGAAAATGACTTGTTTGATGTTGTCAGTTGGTGAAGTATCGCATTTGATAAGTTGATTTCAGAAGGAATATAAAACCCCATTCACAAATAATATTGGACAATTCGCATTTATTTGTCAATGAAAACTGATATTCTCAGTTCATTTGCAAACTTTGTGTAGTTGCCTCTTCTTTCTCTTCAAAAAAAAATAATGATGTTCATCCATTGACTATGAAAATGCAAACAATATAAATATCTGATGAAGATATTGGCAAAGACGATGACGAAGACGAAGAAGAGGCAGAAGAAAAAAAAGAAGGTGATGAAGGAAATAATGAAGAAGGTGAAGAAGAAGACAAAGAAGAAGGAGAAGAAGTTTTATATGTTGAATATTTCTGTCGTAAAAACAGAAGCTTTCAGATTGCATTTCTCCGAATGAGAATGTTCTCATAAGCTTATTTTGGAATCCATGGGAAGAAGAAGATGACGATGGGATTATTAAATTAAACAGTATGAGAGAGAGAAAGAAAATGAAAAAGAATACGTAGTCAAAGAAGAAGAAGAAGAAGCAATATTTGACTGAAGAAGATTTTGCGTGTTTTTGGCCATGCGATTCATAACATGCGTGCTTGTCGCTGAATAAGCAAGTGAATTGTGAGAAGGCGAATTTTGTGTTTGCAAACCGAGAAATGAGGAAAATGGTCGATTGAATGAAGGAGGATTATCAGAAGACGACGAAGAAGACGAAGAAGAAGATACAGTTGAGAAATGCGAAATCAGTCGAACAACATTTATGAAGTTGGGAATAATTTGTGTGAAGTTGTTGATTGGCCAAAATGTCTCATTTGATATGTAAATTTCAGATTGGTTTGAAAAATTCAATCACAATATTTGTGAAGAATAGATTGTGGAAATCACTCTTGATGTATTTCTTCAAAGTCATTTTCCCTCTTTTTGCGATTTCCTCTCCATTCCTCTCAAAAATAGAAAATATTAATATTTCTTAATTTCTTTTTCTTTCCATTCCACTTTTCCATTCAGCTTACAAAATCATCAGAAAATATCAATCCCTTCCTTTTCTTCATCTTTCCCATTTTCTTCCATAAAATCTTCTCCTCTCATAAAAACATACCCCTCTTTTGATCTAACATTTCGGAATATTCTTCTTTCAAGCTTTTGCCCTCTTTTCCTTTTTTTCAAAATCCATTTCTCCCATCAACAATAATCACCTTCCTCACCATCTCCAACCACTTCTCTATATTTTTACTACATTTTCCTCTACAAATCTCCACCTGCTCTTCCCCACCCCTTTGTCTCAGAATTTCAATCAATCAAAAACCCCTCTCGAAAAATTAACATTACAAAATATACTCAACTCCCGCCCTCTCCCACAAATAATCCTCTTCTATCTCTTCTCTGCCCCATATCCCTCATGTGCAAGGTGTTGATGAGATAAACATCAAATATTTCTTTTGGTGGTTGAGAATATTATTAAAGGAGATGATCATGCCAAAAACAGAAAAAACCCCTTTGGACATCCACCACGATGTGTACGGGCTGAAAAGACCCTCCAGTGAGATGTACAATGTATTTTGTAGAGATGCATTCTTTGTTGCAATTTGACCATTCTGGTGCTGAAATGGAGAGATTGATTTATTTTTTGAATGATGATGGCTGTGGAAATGAGTGTGCTTCGCAAAAAACGAGTGAAGTGCAGTTTGTTCTTTATTTATTTTTCTATATATGAATATTAACCTGTTGAATGTTTTTGTGTTGTTTTCAGGGCAGGAGGTGGAAATAAATGAAAATGAATGAAATGTTTATAACTCATTGTGCAGGGTGACCACCGAGTTGGGAGAGCGAATTCATATGGAAAGTGCCCAGGATGAAGGGATTGGGAAGGGAATTGGAGATGATATTTTCAGACGAGAAAAAGGATTATTTTCAATGATGAAAATGGAATTTGAGCAGAAAACGTAAATTTCACATTTTTCAGAAGAGCAAGAAATCGCTGCATTTGATGGAGAAACAACTGATGGAAAGGATTATTTGCGAATCAGATGATAAAACACTTGAAAAAGGAAGGAATAATGAAATTGAATTGAAGAAAACAGGTGCCAATTGGATAAAATATAGATATTACCAATAAAAAAGTTTGGAAGGTTTGTTGTTATTATTTATTTTTTTGATGTGATTATTATTTTGTTTTAAGAATGCTAAAAGGATGAGGGATTAGAGGCTTTGAAAAAGAAGAAGAAAAGCAGGGAAGGAAAAATAAAGACGGACAGATGAATTTCAAGATATTATGAAGATGCCTGGCATTAACCTTTGGCGAAGAATTATTTTTGAGGAAAGATGATTTTTTGTGAAAGAAGGGGAAGTGAAAGAAGAAAAGATGGAATGAAAAGGGGATTGACGCGTGCTTTGTATTTATTGTTGGAGAGAGAGAGAAAGAGATTGAGCTGAAAGTGAAAAAGGATTCAGAGATTTCTCCTCTGCAGAAGAAAAAGGAACATAAGAAGAAAATTCGATTGAATTTCTCCGTTGGTATTAATTGACACTCATCTCTCATTTTTCAACAATTAATCATCTCATTCATTCCATTCGTCATCATGATCTTCTTCCTGTTCTTTAAACACATCAACAACATTTCACACAACTTCTTCTTCTTTATCGTCATCCACTTCATCTGATTGGATTTCTTCGAATTCTGCGTTGAAATCAGAGATCATGAATGAAATGAAGAAACGGAGAAATTTTGCGGCTGAAGGAAATAATCTCAAATTAAAATGAGAAGAAGAAGAATGAAAGAAGAGGAGAAAGAGAAAGAGAATGAGAATGAAGAGATTATTTTGAGAGGAGAACTGGAAAGGAAATGGAATCAAGAAGATTGAAAATATTTTTTGAATGAAAGGAAGAAGATGAACGAATTTCAAATATGAGTTGGAAATAAAATTTGAGAAGAGAAGGAAGGTTGAACAGCACAAAAGAGATTATTTGGATAAGAAAAGGAAGATGCTTTAGAAGCGAAAAAATTGAAAAGGGAAACAACAAAGAAGACAAATCGATGAATTACGGGAGAAATCAAAAGTTATGAAAAGAGAGAGAAAAGAAGGAAAGAGATGAGAGGAGGTGATAGAGAAAGAAAAAATGAGAGATGGAAACAGGAAAAGCATTTCATCGGAGAATTTGGAAGGAAAAGCTAGAATCGGTCATTTTTATCAGTGTTATCAGCCGTATTGTTGTTCCACACTCTTTGTATTGGGGTTGTTGATCCACAATTTTCAAATGGAGATTGTGTGATGGAATTACCACTGAAGAACACATCATTCCCCCTGCCATTTTTGGCAGTATTACCATCGAAGAAACAGAATGCGATGAATTTTACTCCACTCATCCAAGTGAAGGTGTTTGTGCAGCACAGCCCAGCTCCTCCATAATTTGCAGAAGCAGTCAATTTGTTATTTATAAACTGACAATCATTGACTGAAAATTGATTTGGTTTTTCTTTCGGAGGCCAATGAAATGTGAGAGAGCCAGCAGCATCGCCACCGGAATTCGATATACATTTGTTGTTTGAAAACAAAAATTTGCAAGTTGATGTCATATTTTCGAGCCAGAAATACCAACCAGTTCCACGCCAATCAGTTATTGAACAACTTTCAGCTTTGTTTTCCGTGAATGACCAATCAGAATTTGATTGAGGACCCCAAGAAGTGACTGCTCCACCATGAGCAGCTGAACAGCTGGTGAAGTTTGATTTTGCAGTGTTAATATTCAATAGTTGCCCACAGTATAACGCTCCTGCTTCCCCAGTAGTTGAACAATTGAAAAATGAACAAGAAGTGATTGTGAGATTTGCATTTGTGCAAGAAACAGAAAGTGCGCCACCATAACTTTCTCCACCAGTTGAATCATTCCATTCGCACAATTCAAATTTATGGCTGTTCTCATCGAATGAAGTCAATCTACCTGGTCTCTTTCTATCAGTTTCATATCCAATGTGTTCAACAGGGGCATTTGATGAAGAACGTGTTTGATGAAGAAAAGAAACATTGAAGGCAAAGAGAGAAGTGGATGGGCTGTTTAGGTTGGGGAGGATGGCACCATCGATGGGGTTGTGGGTGTGGAGGAAGAGGGATGAGTGGATGGAGAGAGAGAAGTTGGAGGATTTTGTTTGCAAAAAGATCAACGAAAATGGAAGAAGAAAAAATGATATCAACGAAACACTCCGATTTTTTATTTGTAATTATTCATTTTCGCAAATATCAGCCTTCAATCAACTCATCAATTCATTTATCATCATCACCTTCTTCTTCTTCCAATTTTTCTCCTTCTCCTTCTCCTTCTCCTTCTCCTTCTCCTTCTCCTTCTCCTTCTCCTTCTCCTTCTCCTTCTCCTTCTCCTTCTCCTTCTCCTTCTTCTTCTTCTTCAATTTTATCATCATTATCATCATTTCAATCTTCTTTTTCTTTTTCTTTTCTTTTTTTTTCCTTCTTCTTCTCCATCATTATCCTCATCATTATTTTCTTTATCTTCGTCTTCTTCTTCGTTTTCTTTGTTGCATCATCATTAGGCATTTGATTCATTTGAATTTTTAACGGTGACAGAACAGCATCATTTTCAGTTTGCGAAGGGAAAGGCAGGGATCTCACAAAAAGGCAATCAATTGACTTTGAGTGAATATTAAAAAGTTTATAGGCTTGAAAGTGTCAGTCATAAATATTGCAATTTGGATTATTATCTCCTTGTGAAGTCAACTTGTTAAATAAGATGTCATATTCAGTCGACAACGTCATATGGAGCCTTATCATGTTCTTCTTCAAAAAAATCATCTGATTATTCAAAGATTTCTCTGTTTCCATTTTTATTTTCCTTTTTTTACTATCTTCTTCGCCTTATTCTTCTTATTCGTCAAATTCGTCTTATTCATCGATCTTTGACTGTTTTGCCGCTCCCTCTCGCTTGACATTGGGAATGAGCATCCTCATTCGGAAACATTTATGCATTTTCAGTCAGCAGAAATACCGTATGAACCAAAAATTGTTTCATTTGCATTTCCTCCTCTCGACATATCAATTACTGAATGGTTTATATTTCCATTCATATTATTTGTGGTAAAAAGTCTATTTGGGCCAAAATCAGTCTTTTCATTCTCGTTATGTTCTTCTTCAACGCCTTCTTCAAGGAACAACAAAAATGTTACAATTTTCTTCTGATGCATCTCCCGTGGAATTCGAAGTCAAACATTGTCATCAATTTTCTATTCATAATCGCAAAATGAAAATTCATTCTTGTATTGAATTTCAGCCAGGCCTAACACAGCAACGAAATGATTCTATATTTAGCCAAGAAAAGTCTGTCAGATGGCGTTAAATAAAAAAGGTGGACTATTTTGCCATATTGGATGTTCTTCTTCAGATTTTAACAATGTTACAAGCCTTCAACATGCGATCAAAGATGAGACGATGACGGAAAGCGATTTGGAGGAAAATTCATTTTTGAAAGGAATTTCTATGAAAGAAGAGAATAAATGTCCGACAAGCAATGCAGATTTCATCAAATGCACATATGAGATGTTTTCTTCTGTTTTGTGTGCCATCTCCCCAACTTTCTTCGACCTTGTGGTCACTTGCACCAATCCACCGACAAGTCAGCTGATGAAATGATTTATGCCTTATGATCTGCACCTTCTTCAGAAGCCCCGTCGCATTGTGCGCACTCTTGTAGGGAGTCTTTGATGTCCAACAATACATTGCTTTGATGCCAAGATGACCATCCACGCATTCATTGTCAGCTGTATGCCCGTTGAGAAATATAAACAAATCGACATTCCAATCACCGAATGCTTCTGTTCTGTCATGTCCAACAACCGAGTTGTCTTTCTGAGTGATGTTTCCCATGAAGATGAACAAGGGTTCCTTCACAGAAGCGACAAATGATTCGCACACAAAATACATATCTCTTCCGACGCTGGCCTTGTTGGCTGAAAACACGATATTGGTTATGGAAAAGGAGGATTCTGACACTTGTGAGTTTTCATTGAACTCGATCATGAGAGCACCGCCTCTTCCTCCAGAACTTGTATCCTCGCTCACAGAGCAGCTGGAGAAGGTGGTGTCACTCACTGAAAAGGAGTTGGCAGGGGCAGATGAGGCGAATGAGATGCACCCGCCATTGGTGGCAGTCTGTTGGCTTTGTGGAGCTGAGTCTATGTTGGTGATGGTGCAGTTGGCGAGGGAGAGGGAGAGGGCAGGGGAGGTGGCAGAGGAGAGGACACAGCTGGTGGGGGCGGCAGTGGAGATGATGTGGGTGATGTTGGAGGAGTTGAGGGTGAGGGGAGCGGTGAGGGAGGTGAGGTGGAAGATGCTCTGGCTGTTGAGGGGGAGACTGGTGATTGCTGTGTGGTTGAGGGCGAGGGAGCCAGCAGTGAGGAAGAAGAGGGGAGTTTTTATTGTTATGGAGGTTGTTCCGGTGATGGTGGTTGTGTTGAGGTTGAGGGAAGGGGAGTTTTGGGAGAGGTGGAAGAGGATGGGGGTGATTTGGTTTGAGGAGTTGTGGGCAATGGCGAGGGCAGAGACTGTGAGGGAGCCCTGGGTCTGTTGGAAGAGGGCAGACGAGGCAGATGGATCTGGTGAAGAAGATGCAGATGAAAATGATGAATATGATGAATTTGATGATGTTGATTGTGATGACTGTGAATATGAGATTGGTGGTTGGGGAATGCCACTGGAGGCGATGGTGGTGGCAGTTGTGCCATTTCCAGTGATTTTTGTATTTGGAGCACGAAATGTGAGAGTCTTTGTGGGAGTGAAAGTGGAGACGAGAAGAGAGAGGGAGGCATCGCTGAAGGGAGCAACGCATCCGAGAGCATACTCCACTGTGGCACAGGAGCTTTGCTGTGTTTTGCCACAGGCATCGGCATCAGTTCCACCATTTGATACTATTTTGTTCTGGTTGATGATTGGAAGCCAACTGTTGTATTCAGCGTTTTCAGCTGTTCCATTATTATACACCCTTTTTGTTGGAGTTGTTGAGCCGCATTGCTGGAATGGAGATTGGGTGATATCACTTCCGTAAAAGAACACATCGTTTCCCCTTCCATTTATTGCTGTATTGCCATCGAAGAAGCAGAATGTGATGAATTTTACTCCACTCATCCAAGTGAAGGTGTTTGTGCAGCAAAGCCCAGCTCCTCCCCATAAAGATGATGAATTTGTCAATTTATTATTGATGAATTGGCACTCATTGATTGAAAACTGAGTTGGTTTATTTTGTGGAGGCCAGTTGAATGTGAGAGAGCCAGCTGCATCACCACCAGAATTTGCGATGCACTTGCATTTGGTGAACAAAAATTGGCAAGTTGAGGTCATATTTTCGAGCCAGAAATACCAGCCAGTTCCACACCAATCTGTTATTGAACAACTTTCCACTCTGTTTTCCAAAATGTGATATTTAGAATTTGATTGCGGAGCGTACACTTCAACTGCTCCTCCATGCCTCGCTTGACAGTTCGAAAAATTGGATTTTGCGATACTGATTATCAACAAATGTGCACATAACAAAGCTCCTCCGTCCCAGCTTTCTGTGGCCGTGCATTTGCTGAATGAGCAAGATGTGATTGTGAGATTTGCATTTGCACGGTCAACATTAAGTGCCCCACCATGACCACCTCCGCTATTTGAATTTTCCCATTCGCACCATTCAAATTTATGGCTGTTCTCATCGAATGAAGTCAACCTTCCAGGTTTCACTCTTTGAGTTTCATTTCCAACATGTACAACAGGATCATTTGGTAAAGATCGAGTTTGGTGGAGGAAAGAGGCGTTGAAGGCAGAGAGGGAAGTAGAAGGGCTGTTGAGGTTTGGGAGGATGGAACCATCGATGGGATTGTGAGTGTGGTGGAAGAGGGATGAGTGGATGAAGAGAGATGAATGAAAGGAGAATGAGGGGATAGTATTGGTATTGGAGTTTGTGGAAGAAGAAGTGGTTGAGGTTGTTGAGGAGGCAGAAACGGATGAGTTGAGTGAGTGAGAGGGAAGAGATGGTTGAAATGGATGGGATTCGGATGAGGAGATGATTGAAAAGAGAGTATAGGAAGAGTGAAAAGAGAAATTTTAAAAATTCTTTTGTGTATGTTTATGTAAAAAAAAAAATGAAATTGCTCAAACTATTTCATTTTTCCTTTGAATTATTCTTTTTGATGAAAAAAAATTGCCTTGTGTTTTCTGCAATGAAAATGAAAATAAAAAAATTATAGAAATGAATTTTTGAATCAATAATTAAATTTTCATTTTGTTTCATTTTCACGTTTTCATCAAAAAAACGAAAAGATCGCGTTTTCAAAAGTTATTTATTTCTGAGAAAACTGAAAACACAAAATTCAACAAGAAATCGAAATAAACCAATGATATTAAATATTCGTTTTCTGGCTTGAACTCTGGATAACTCGAAATTATTAAACCTTTTTATTTTTTTTCATTTCTTTTTTTGTGAAAAAAAAACTTCATTTGAATTCAACTGGTGAAAGTGAGTTGGAAAATGACTTAATTATTTCATCCTGAAAAATCATTTCATTTTTGATATTTGGTGTGAATATTTCCACTGTTTATCATTTTGCAAAATTATCTTTGATATTCAAGAAAAACACTTCATCTGTGATATTGATTGATATTTGAAACTTTGTTTCCTTCATCCTGTCAAATAATACGTTTTCATTTTGATTCGAATTGCAAGCACATGCTTGTGAACAAAACAAAATATATTAATGAAGTGTGTGATTTTTTTTTCTTTTCTTTCTTTCTTTTTCTTTTTTCTTTTCTTTTCTTTCTTTCTTTTTTTTTTTTTTTAAAAAAAAAAGGAAATAGAAAAAACTTAATGAATGGTTCAACAATGAGGAAAACTTTTATTGTTTGAAATTCACATAAAAAAAATATATTTTAATTGGATATTTAATTAATACAGAAGATAATAACTTTTTCCAGTGGGAATGTTAACTTCATTCTATTAGATATCTCAAACATTTTTTTTCAATTTTTCAAAAGAAATTTCAATAGAGAATTTCAACTTTTTTCTTTCAAAATAAAAAAAAGGACAATATTGCAGTGGGATGTCATTATTTGTTTATTTTTCAACCTTTGTTTGAAATATTTGTCACTTCAAACATTCGCATTTCCAGAATCAATGTCTGAAAAACAATTAAATGATAACACTGAAAGACTGATTATTGTTATGATTTCAAAAATAATCACCCAATATTGAACTGTTGTTGTCAACAACAGACTACTGTGATAATGGAGATTATCACTCTTCTCATTCAAAATGTGGAAAAGATTTTGGCCTTCACAACGAATCATTTGAAGAAGAACAGACAAAAAATTTTTTCAAAAAGCTTCTCACAAGAACAAACATTGTAATAATGATTATTTGTTCCTGTGATCATTTTCGACAAAAAGATGATTCAAAAAATGTGATGATAAATTATAATTGAATATTCATGAAATGATAAATGGAATGCAAATAACTATTTTTCTTTTTTTTATTCAGTTGAAAAGAATGATTTGGTGGAAATATCTTTTTTGATACTCACATATCAATCAAAACATCACTGGATTGTTTCGTCAGAAAATCGAGAATCCATTATTTTTGAGAATGTTTTGTTCTTGGTTTTTTTTTCAAATGATTCCAATGATACAGAATTGAAAAGTGAATAACCAAAGATTCTATCAGAATCAAAGAAGTTCTTCAATCCCGAAATTAACATTCAGAATTTCATTATTTTCAGTCAACAATGACTTTTAAATAAAAATCCTTTTGAATATCAAGTTATTGTCGAACTTGACTTTTGATTCCTTCCAAAATGAAAAATTAATAATTGTTTTTAAAAATCAATTTTTCATTTCCTGGTTGCAAAATAATAAATACAAAAACAGTGTCTGAAGTGATATAAATAAAGAAGTACATTCTCAATAAAATAGGTATTTTCGATTGAACAAAAGATAATTCAGATAACAATACAAAAGGTATTTTGACTATTGGGTTAAAAATAAATGATTTTCCAATTATTTGCAGAAATCAAAAGGATATTAATTCTAAAAAGATTTGACAAAAAGTGAAATTTTAAAAAAATGAATATTTTCCATCAATGATATTTCTTTGAAAATAGTTTGTGAAAAAATAATTGAAAATCTCAACATAAAAATACAAATTAACATTGGTGAAAATATTCATATGAAACAAATTCAAAAATTTTAAATAGATTTTTGAAAATTTTCAGTTGTTGTATTCTTTCTCTTTTTATATCTCTATTTCCATCCACTCAACCATCTTCCTCCACACCCACAACCCCATCGATGGTGCCATCCTCCCCAACCTAAACAGTCCATTCACTTCTCTCTCTGCCTTCAATGCCTCTTTCCTTCATCAAACACGCTCTTCATCCAATGGCCCTATTGTACATGTTGGATCTGAATCTCAAAGAAAAACACTTGGAAGACTGACTTCTTTTGATCTGAACAGTCATCGCTTTGAATGGTGTGAATGGATTGATTCAACTGGAGGAAATAATAATGGTGGTGCTCTTGATGTTTATTGCACAAATGCAAATCTCACAATCACTTCTTGTTCGTTCAACAAATGTACAACCACAGGGAATGGCCAAGGCGGAGCGTTATTGTGCGCATATTTGCTAAACATAGATATCACAAAATCCAATTTCACAAGTTGTTCTGCTTTACATGGAGGAGCAGCTGCAATATGGTATCCACAATCAAATTCTGTTTATTCATTCTCAGAAAACAAAGTTGAAAGTTGCTCAATAACTGATTGGTGTGGAACTGGTTGGTATTTTGGTCTCGATAACATGCCATCAGACGCAAAATTCTTGTTCAAAAATTGTACCTGCATTGCAACTACTGGTGGTGATGCAGCTGGTGCAGTCACATTTCATTGGCTTCCACCAGAAAAACCAAAACAATGCTTGCTCCAAGAGTGCCAGTTCATCAACAACAAAGTCGAAAATCCAACCACCTACGGCGGTGCTGCGCTGTGCTGCACAAGAACATATGATTGGATGAGCGGGTTCAAATTCATCTCATTTTGCTTCTTCGATGGCAACACTGCCAAAAATGGCAGAGGAAACGATGTGTTTTTCAATGGCAGTAGCATCATCCAATCCCCATTCAATCAATGTGGATCAACAACAGAATCAAAAAGAGTGTGGAATCAAGGAACTGCTGATGATGTTGAGTTCAACAGATGGCTTCCTCTCATAACAACATTCAAAATCGTGTCAAATAATGGAGCAAACACCGATCTCTGCGGAATCACACAACTCAGTCCATGCAAAACAATAGAATTCGCTCTTGTTCGCATGACAGATACCCTAGACGCCTCTCTCACACTCCTCACCTCAACATTTGTTCCTCTTCATACACTAACCTTCAGCGTGGTTGATTCAAAAATCACTGGAAATGATGGACTTTTTGTAATTTCTTTATTATTTATTCCATTTTCCAATTTTCTCCATTTTCTATATCATAGAAAAATACATGAGACTTCATCTTCTTTTCATTTGAAGTCTATATCATCACTTATTTTTTCATATATCATAAACTCATATCACATAAAAACATTTCTTCGATATTTCCTTTTCGAATTTCTCCTTTTCATCAAATGTAAATTCTGCTTGTTTCCTAAAGGAATCATCTCTTTCATCTCTTCAAAATACATTTCTTTAAGCATATCAGCAAGCTCTTCAAAAATTTCAATTTCTTTTAATATTCCCATTTCTCCTTTTTTGAGCGCTGCAGACGCACTTATTTCATAGAATTATCCTTCGATTATTTGTTTTCCTAAAACAACTGCTTTCTCTCTTTGTTTCATCTTCGATGGCTTGATGAAGGCGCATGACATTAAACGATCTCTCGAAGATCATCCATATAATAATTTGTTCCAAGTAATTTCTTCTGCTCTGCTCCTGTTTTCTGTAATCTTTCAACTTCCAAATGAAAAGCAGAGGTAATCTCTATTTTTCATTGTGCACTTTGTGGTCGGCTTTTCTCGATTCAAAATAACATCGCTTCCGTTGTAATATAATTTCAGCTGATATTCCGTGATTGAATGAATATTTCTTTCGTCTTTCTGTGTAAGAATGAAAGACAAGGACTGGAGCTGAATTCGAGGAGAATTTAAATGTAATGGAAATCACAAAATATATTTTTCAATTATTGAAGAAGGCATTGAAGAAGTTGATTTGAATGAAATGAATGAATTTGTTCAAATTGCCTTTTTTTCATCACGAGAATCGCGAATGAAAAATGAAATGAGGTCACAATCAAAAATTGACCATTGAGAAGGAAAGGAAATGAAGAAATTTTTGATTCTGTTTTGTGGTGCGTTTCATCGAGATGTATAAATAAACTTGATATGAGATCGTCTGATACAAATGAGAGAAAGCATCAGAGAAGAAGAAGAAGAAGAAGAAGAGAAAAAGATGACATAAATTTTGAAGAAGGTGAATATATGTGGTAAAAGAGAAATGTACAATCAGTTTAATGATATTTCTGAAGAAGATGATGAAAAGGGTTCATGTGATGTTGTTATTGAGATAAAATATTGTATTTGATAAGTGAACTTCATATTGGAAAAAAAACATAATCACAAAATATGTGGCAAACAGATTGATGCATACCAATTGAATTGGATGCCCATCGTTCATTGACTGCTCTTGAGTGGTCGCCTCCTCTTTCCCCTCAGAAACTGAAAATGTTGATTTCTTCAAATTCCTCTTCTTCATCTTCTTACAATCACACCCATCAGAGTTCAATCATTCTCTCCCTTCTCTCATCCTCTCATCATATTTTCTCTTCCAATCCACATCCTTTCCCATCTCTCCCACTTCTTTTGAATCTTCTCTCCCAAAACCCAGCTCATTCACACTCACTTCCCCCATCTCTCTGCACTTCATCAATCTCTTCATCAATTTCACCAAAACTCATCCATTCGCAAGTCCCCTCAAATCGTGCTGCTTCTGATCGCACTTGATAATTCCTGCTTCTTCCTTCAAACATCACTCGTTGTCTGTCTCCTATTCAAAATTAACACATTTCAAAAAAAAATTGAAAAAAATAAAAAATAAGACACACTTGAATGTTGTGTGAAAATGACTCAAACCAAGCAAACTCTTTTCAACTTCTTTTTGAGTCTCCTCCCTTTCCTTCTTTCTCCAACACACCTTTCAGCAGGCAAGCCACACAAATCAACACCAATTCCACTGAAAGGCCTCCATTCAGAATTACGTTCCATTGCAAACATTCCCCCAGAAGTCTTTCATCCTTTTCTTATTCGTTCTTCTTCTTTTCATCAAAATTCTTTTTCTTGTATCTTTTCCTCAGTGAAGAACGAAAATACAAGTCATTGTCCCTCAAGTCCTTTGTCTCTTCAAAGCATCCCACCAAATGCTTCAATGCCAAAATCACATCCCCCAACCCCAATCCCTTTCCATCCGCCATTTTCTCCATTTTCTTTTCAACAACCCACTTCACAAATCGCGCCCGTCTCTTCAAATCTCACGTCTTCCATTATTCCATCCATCCCTTTACTTTTCCCTTTTTGCTCCAGGTCCCTCAAATCGTTCAATCGCCCAAGCCCCTTTCAAAAGTCAATAAATAATTTCTTTTTTCAAAATAATTAAAAAAGAACAGATAAAATCGCCTGAATAGTGATTCAGTCATGCCCTGTGCACACCATAAAACATTTGTTGCTGGCCCTGTGCATTCGGAAAAATAAAGGTGAAGCAACAAATTGATTCCTTTTCGGAATGTTGGAGGAACATATGCTTCAAAAGAGTCAAAAATATCGATTAAAATACCTGAACGTGCACAATCATTAACTTATTCCTCTGCATCATTTTCATTCTTTTGCCTCAAGACAGGCAAGACGAAGGGCAGCAAAACATTCATTTATTGTTTGGTTTATTAATAAGGGTGTCCAACCTATAATAATATAAGTGAAGATTTTTGATAAATTATTTGCTGCAGCCAGAGCATGTTTGAGATACTTAGATGCACGTTTTCAGATGCACCCATGCGAGTTATAGCACTGCAGAAGGGCAATAATTTTGTTAACAGATGGAGGAGCGAGTGGCTGTTTTCCAATATTGTTTGCGAAAAGTGAATTGGTGGGTAAAATTGTATGAATATGAACTTAACTGTATATTGCAAATCATATGGCGCAATATCTGCTGTTATATTTTGTGAAAAATAACTCAAGCAAGATGCAGAAAAAGCTACGACAATTTCAGAAAGATCGAATTGAACAGCTTGTTCATTTCGAGGGAAATGTTGTGTGTACTTGACATATCTTTTGCGCAGGAATTGTTTTGCATGATTTTTTGGGGAAGGTTGGTTTCGTGGAAAAGGAAAGGGAATTGAGGGGTTGGATAATGGAGGAAACGAGCGGAGCGAGACACTCAGCAGGCCTCAACAACAAACGCATTGCCATTTACGCGAAACACGTTGGAAAACTATCAACAAAGATATGGCGTTGAATAAGTCTTTGAAAAAGAGTTGATTTCTTGTTTATTTGGATAATATAATCTTTCACTTGCATCATTATCGGTTTCATAAAGGATTTTCTGCTTTTGATGATGTTCTTCATCAGCCATTTGTTGTCCAGTTGTCTGTTTTTTATGTAGTAAGAGGCAATTTTGGAGAGCAAGAAAGACTGCTTGGCTGATAATAACCAATCCATTGGAGATGGGAAAATAATTCAAGGCCAAAAAGATGGTTTGATTTTTTTATTTCATTCATTTTTATTTAAAGGTGTTCTTTGAATAAATACAGATTGATCATGAACAGGAATTCCATGGAGAGAAACCTTTTAATCCTTTTTCAAAAGAACCAGAAGTTTTGAGATTATTCTGGTTTGGATTGCATTCGATGATGATATTCGTGACTTCAGCCATCTGTCATATATGATGCATAGCCTATCAATGCTTAACATGAGTTTGCAAGAGAGAGAAAAGCAATTTGTTTGGCTTATTTGTGAGAGTGTTCGGCAGAAGCGACTCTTTTATCTGGGCTGATGAGCTGACTGGGCATTCACATTCAGAACACATTCAGTTTTTTCTATCGCCCAACGTGACCTGGAAAAGCTGACATCTTCTATTTTTCTTCACCTTCGCTATCATTCTCAACAGTCTCACTTCAATAAATGATGTTCATTGCCAGAATCGACACATCAATCACATAATCATAAAATTCGTTATTTTCTTCTCCTTGCCTTTGAAATTTTTGCAATTGAAATCAGATTCTTCAATCGTCAATGCTTTCTTCGATTTCGAATTCTTCTATGCCAATATCCTCATTATGCATGAAGTTCATTTGAATTGTTGACATCATTGGACAAACATAATTTTCTTTTTCTGAGGGAAAAGCAGTTCAACCACGCAAAGTCAGTCAACGATTTGTGGACTTCCTTCTTTATCTCTTTGCATCTCTCTGACTTTCACATGTTTTGTGATGAAGATTGTTAATTTCATCTGAAATCAACTCATCGAATGATATATTTTTCTCAATCGACATTCCTCAAGTAATCATCAACATCTTTATTAAAAGGATTGAATTTTTTCACAATTCTCAATTGCTCCATTTTCATTGGTTTCATCATCTTCTCCTCCTTCTCCTTCTCCTTCTCTTTCTCCCTCTCCTTCTCCTTCTCCTTCTCCCTCTCCCTCTCCTTCTCCTTCTCCTTCTCCTTCTCCTTCTTCTCCTTCTTCTCCTTCTTCTCCTTCTTCTCCTTCTTCTCCTTCATCATCATCATCATCTTCTTCTTCTTCTTCACCTTCTTCATCATCTTCTTCTTCTTCAAATTTTTTTTTACACTTTTTTCTGGATCAGAGAACAGAACTTCAAACGCATTTATTCCATTCAATTCAACAGCTCCGCAAAATTGAACGGAAAATTGCTTCATTTCCTTTTCTTCGTCTCTTCAATCAATCAATAAAGGAGCTTTCTTTTCATTTTTCAATCACGATTCCTACGAAGAAAAAAAAGATGTCTTCACAAATTCATTCATTTCATTCAAATCAACTTCTTCTTCGATTTCTTCAACGATCAATAAAAATAATGTTGAATTTTACGTTTCATTCAACTCCCGTTAAATCCAGGGCCAAGCATCATCTTTCATTTCGTTCAGAAGCACAAATGATTATTCATTCTTTCACAAAATATCAACTGAAGTTATATTTCCACGGAAGTGATTCTGCACAAAGCAAAGAAAAGTTTGCACGTTATCAACAACTGAATCAATTCTGACTTATATTATTTTTAAACTCAAGCATATGAAGTGAAAAGGAAATGGTATAAAAGCAATTTTTGTTTGGAATGAATGAGTTTGAAAATAGCCTTCGACTGATTACACAGCTACGAAGCAACAGCGAATTATTGCAAATGAAACGATGAGGAAGAAAAGGAATCGAGAGGAAAAGGCATATTTGAAGAGAAATTATAGAGATTCTTGCTCTTATTTGATACGAAAATTTTGAAATCGGAAAGTTGAGAAAATAAATGTTTTTGAAGAACTTTCTGATATGATCGAAGAGAGGAAAACGGAAAATTGCTTTCAACAATGAGCTTTATTTGCATTGGATGAAAAGGAGAAAATAGAGGAAGAAATGACGAAGAAATGGTTTTATACGAGCGGAGATTAAAGATTGATTGAAAAAAATAAACTTCTGATGAAAAGAAGATGATAGCTGATGGATATTTCTATGATATGGAAAATGGTCAAAATTAATAAATGGAAGAAATTATAAAGAAATAAGATAAAGGTTATTGTTTTCAGTGATTTTTTGTATCAACCGCGCTGAAAGAAAGTGTTTGAGTGGGAACAAATGCTGAGGTGAGGAGGGTGAGAGAGGCGTCTTGGGGATCTGTCATGCGAACAAGAGCGAATTCTATTGTTTTGCATGGACTGAGTTGTGTGATTCCGCAGAGATCGGTGTTTGCTCCATTATTTGACACGATTTTGAATGTTGTTATGAGAGGAAGCCATCTGTTGAACTCAACATCATCAGCAGTTCCTTGATTCCACACTCTTTTTGATTCTGTTGTTGATCCACATTGATTGAATGGGGATTGGATGATGCTACTGCCATTGAAAAACACATCGTTTCCTCTGCCATTTTTGGCAGTGTTGCCATCGAAGAAGCAAAATGAGATGAATTTGAACCCGCTCATCCAATCATATGTTCTTGTGCAGCACAGCGCAGCACCGCCGTAGGTGGTTGGATTTTCGACTTTGTTGTTGATGAACTGGCACTCTTGGAGCAAGCATTGTTTTGGTTTTTCTGGTGGAAGCCAATGAAATGTGACTGCACCAGCTGCATCACCACCAGTAGTTGCAATGCAGGTACAATTTTTGAACAAGAATTTTGCGTCTGATGGCATGTTATCGAGACCAAAATACCAACCAGTTCCACACCAATCAGTTATTGAGCAACTTTCAACTTTGTTTTCTGAGAATGAATAAACAGAATTTGATTGTGGATACCATATTGCAGCTGCTCCTCCATGTAAAGCAGAACAACTTGTGAAATTGGATTTTGTGATATCTATGTTTAGCAAATATGCGCACAATAACGCTCCGCCTTGGCCATTCCCTGTGGTTGTACATTTGTTGAACGAACAAGAAGTGATTGTGAGATTTGCATTTGTGCAATAAACATCAAGAGCACCACCATTATTATTTCCTCCATTTGAATCATTCCATTCGCACCACTCAAAGAGATAGCTATTCAAAGCAGTGAAGGACAATCTGCTTAATTTCTCTTGTTGAGATTCAGATCCGTTATATTTCACAGGATCATTTGGTAAAGATCGAGTTTGATGGAGGAAAGAGACATTGAAGGCAGAGAGAGAAGTGGATGGGCTATTGAGGGAAGGGAAGAAAGAGAGAGGAGTGAATGGAAAGAAAGAGAATGAATTTTGCCATTGAATTAAATCGAGAATTTGCTTCAAAATATGAAAATTTCTCAAAATAAATAATTTTAGCATTTATTTGCATATGATGTTGAGATAATTAATTATTTTATCACAAACAATTTTCGATGAAATTTCTATGATGGCAAATATGAATTTCTTTTTGTTTCTCTTTTTGTTGAATCTTTTTAGAATTAATATCCTTTTGATTTCTGCAAATAATTGGAAAATCATTTATTTTTAACCCAATAGTCAAAATACCTTTTGTATTGTTATCTGAATTATCTTTTGTTCAATCGAAAATACCTATTTTATTGAGAATGTACTTCTTTTGTTTTGTCACTTCATATACTGTTTTTATATTTATTATTTTGCAACCAGGAAATGAAAAATTGATTTTTAAAAACAATTATTAATTTTTCATTTTGGAAGGAATCAAAAGTCAAGTTCAACAATGACTTGATATTCAAAAATATTTCCTTAAAAAAAGTCATTGTTGTTGACCGAAAATAATGAAATTCTGAATGTTAATTTTGGTATTCATATTTTTCTTTGAATTTGATAATTTCTTCGTTTGTTCACTTTTCAATTCTGTATTATTGGATCTATTTTTTAGAAAAACCAAGAACAAAACATTCTCATAAGTTTTTTGGTTTCATTCTTTTGTTGAAACAATCAAGTGATGTTTTGATTGATATGTGAGTTTATTCAATGATATTTCCACCAAATCATTCTTTTCAACTGAATAAAAAAATGAAAAATAGTTATTTGCATCCCAGTTATCATTTCATGAATATTCAATTAATATTTATCATCACCTTTTTTGAATTCTTTTTCAATCGAATGTTATCACAGGTTCAAATATTCATTATCACAATTTTTGTTCTTGTGAGAAGCTTTTTGAAAAAATTTTTTGTCTGTTCTTCTTCAAATGATTCGTTGTGAAGGCCAAGATTTTTTTCATATTCTGAACGAGAAAAGTAATATTCTCCGTTCTCAAGTTTGTCTGTTGTTGACAACAATAGTTCAATATTGGGTGATTATCTTTGAAATCATAACAATAATCTATATTTCAGTGTTATCCTTCAGTTGTTTTTCACATGTAGATTCTGGAAATGTGAATGTTTGAAGTGACAAATTTTAAACAAAAAGTTGAAAAAATAAACAAAGAATAGAAATACACTTCAAAACAATTATTCTTCTTTTTTGAGAAATGAAAATTGAAATTATTAATTTTTATAATTTTGGAATGATGAATGACAGGACGTTTGAGACATCAATAAGAATGAAGTTTATCCTCTCAATGGAAAGGACTCATTTTATATGAAACAATGAATAATAGAATACAAATTCTTTTTCCAAATATGAATTGCAAACAATGATAGCCTGACATATTGTTGAAATAATTGGAAAGTTATTCTATTTCCTTTCTTTTTATGCAATACCAAAAAAACAAAATGAATAATTTCAAATGAATAATTTGTTTTGTTTGCTAGTACTTTATGGATAATTTTTTTTTTGAAAACTTCCTTTTGTTTAATCTACAAATTAAATAGAAATTTCATATTATTATCAATTTTCTGTTCTAACTGATAAAACTTCACCAAAATGGAAACAGAACCTGAGCAATGTAATTATTTCCAAATGAGAAAAGTTACGTGAGTGGGAACAGAAATTTGTTGAAAAATTGATTTTTGTTTTTTTGAAATTTAAACAAAAAAAAGTTTTAATGAAAAATTGACAATATCATCTTTTTTTCATTGAAAAATACATTATCCTTGATTGGTCAATGCAAATACAGTATCAAATAACGATTAATATTACAAATGAAGTGTTTTGTTTTAGAATTTCAAAGATAATTTAGCAAAATGATAAACAGTGGAAATATTCACGCCAAATGTCAATAATGTAATGATTTTTTAAGATGAAATAATAAAGTCATCCTTTAATTCACTTTCACCATTTTATTCTTAAAAACTTGTTCTTTCACAAATAAATGAAATGAAAAAATGAAATGATTTATTAATTCCGAATTATCCAGTGTTCAAGCCAGAAAACGAATATTTAATAACAGTGGTATATTTCGATTTCTTGTTGAATTATGTGTTTTCAGTTTTCTCAGAAATAAATATCTTTATAAATTGCGATCTGTTTGTTTTTTTGAAGATAACGTGACAACGAAACAAAATAAAAATTTAATTATTGATTCAAAAATTCATTTCTATAATTTTTTAATTTTCATTTTCATTGCAGAAAACACAAGGCAATTTTTTTTCATCAAAAGGAATAATTCAAAGGAAAAGTGAAACAATTTGATCAATTTCATTTTTTTAAATATAGCAAACTGCAAAAGCTCTTTCAACAAAATCAATCCATTTTAAAACATCCAATTCATCATTCGATTTCCTTCTCGTCCCATCTCTCACTTCCATCCCTTCCCTCACACTCACTTTATCCATTCACCTCAACCACTTCCTCTTCTCTCTCTTCCACTTCCACAAACACCAACACCAATACAATCCCCTCCTTCTCTCTTCATTCATCTCTCTCCATCCACTCAACCATCTTCCTCCTCACCCACAACCCTATCGATGGCGCCATCCTCCCCAACCTCAACAGCCCATCAACTTCTCTCTCTGCCTTCAACTCCTCTTTTCTCCACCAAACACGCTCTTCATCAAATGCTCCTGTTGTATATGAAGGAACTGAAATCGACAGAAAGAGACCAGGTAGATTGACTTCATTCGATCAAAACAGTCATCGCTTTGAATGGTGCATATGGGAAAATTCAAGTAGTGGATCTTCAGCAGGCGGTGCACTTCATGTTGAACGTGCATATGCAAGTCTCGCAATCACTTCATGTTCGTTTTTCAATTGTTCAACAAGCGATCATGGAGGAGCATTGTATTGTCACAGTTTGTCAAAAATTAATTTTGAAAAATCTAATTTTTCAAATTGTTCTGCATTACATGGAGGAGCGAATTGTGTAGTTAATCCTCTATCCAATTCTGTTTGGACATTCTCGCAAATTAAAGTGGAAACTTGTGAAATAACTGATTGGTGTGGAACTGGCTGGTATTTCAGACTCAATAACATGCCAAATAATGCAAAATTCTTGTTTTCAAGCTGCATGTGTATCGCCAATACTGGTGGTAATTCAGCCGGATCGTTAACATTTTATGACCCTCCAAATAACAAACCAAATCAATTTTCAATCAATGATTGCCAGTTTAAAAACAACAAATTGACAAGTGCATCTTCCACACGCGGAGGAGCTGGACTGTGTTGCACAAACACCTTCACTTGGATGAGCGGATTCAAATTCATCACATTTTGTTTCTTCGATGGAAATACTGCAACAAATGGCAGAGGAAATGATGTGTTTTTCAATGGCAGCAGTATCACCCAATCTCCTTTCCAGCAATGTGGTTCAACAACCCAAGCAAAAAGAATGCAAATTAATAAAACTGCAGATTATCAGACTTTCAATAGCTGACTTACTCTCATTTTTGCTTTCTTTATAATCGCCTCTCCTCTCATTCCTTCTTTTCTCTCTTTTTTCATAACTTTTGATTTCTCCCGTAATTCATCGATTTGTCTTCTTTGTTGTTCTGCTTTTCAATTTTTTTCGCTTCTCAAGCATCTTCCTTTTCTTATCCAAATAATCTCTTTTGTGCTGTTCAACCTTCCTTCTCTTCTCAAATTTTATTTCCAACTCATATTTAAAATCCATTCATCTTCTTCCTTTCTTCCAAAAATATCTTCAATCTTCTCAATCTCATTTCCATCTTGCATGAGCCCTTGATCAAGATTTTCTTTTCTTTCTTTTTCTTATATTTTTTTTGTTATGTTTTCCTTCAGCTGTATAATTTCTCTGTTTCCTTTTCATTTCTCTCTTAATCTCTGATGCAAACGCAGAACGTGAAGAAATTCGATCAGATGAAGTGAATGAAGAAGAAGAAGAAGAAGTTGTGTGAAATGTTGTTGATATATTTGAAGAAGAAGATGATGATGAATGGATTGAATGAGATTATTAATTGTTGAAAATTGAGATGATGAGTATCAATTTTCATCAACGTAGAATTTCATTGAAATTCTCTTCTTCAGGATTTTGTCTTCTTCTGGCAAATAATATCCTTTGAAATTCATAGCAATTTCAATTTGATTCTTTCTCTCTTTCCAACAAAAAATATGAAATATAGGTCAATCTCTTTTTCATTCCATTTCATTCAATTTTTCGCTTCCCCTTCTTTCACAAAAAATCATCTTTCCTCAAACATAATTCTTCGCCAAAGGTTAATGCCAGGCATCTTCATAATATCTCGCATTTCATCTGTCTGTCTGTATTTTTCCTTTCCTGCTTTTCTTCTTCTTCTTCAAAGCCACCTAATCCTTCGCTCTTTCAGCATTCTTAAAAAAAAATAATAATCACTTCAAAAAAATAACAATATCAAACCTTCAGAACCTATTTTTAAGCCAATGCCTATATTTTATCCCGTTGGCACCTGTTTTCCTCCAATTCAATTTCATTATTCCTTTCGTTTTCAAGTGTTTCATCATCTGATTCCCCAACCATCCTTTCCATAAGTCATTTATCCATCAAGTGCATCGATTTCCCTTCCTTCTGAAAAATGTGAAATTCATGCATTCTGCTCAATTCCACCCTCATCATTGAAAAATATCATTGTTTTTCGTCTGAAAATATCATCTCCAATTCCCTTCCCAATCCCTTCACCCTGGGCACTTTCCATATGAATTCGCTCTCCCAACTCCATAGCCACCCTGCACAACGAGATATCCCGCTTTCATTCATTTTCATTCTTTTCCACCTCCTGCCCTGAAAACAACACAAAAAACATCAAAAGGCAAATGTTCATATAAAGAAAATAAATAAAGACCAAACTGAACTTCGACTGCTTTTTGCCAAACACACTCATTTCCACAACAATCATCATTCAAAAAATAAATCAATCTCTTCATTTCAGTCTCAGAATGGTCAAATTGCAGCATGGAATGCATCTCCACAAAATACATCGTGTATCTCACTGGAGGGTCTTCTCAGCCCGTACACATCGTGGTGGATGTGCAGAGGTGTTTTTTCTGTTTTTGGCATGATCATCTCCTTTAATAGTATTCTCAACCATTAAAAGAAGTATTTGATGTTTATTTCATCAACACTATGCATAGGAGGGATATGGAGCAGAGAAGAGAAGGAAGTTTAATTTTTGTGGCAGGGGGTGGATGTTGAGAATTTTATGGAATGTTAATGTTTCAATAGGGGTTTTTGAATGAAAGAAATTTGGAGACAAAGGGATGGAGAAGAGCAGATGGAGATTTATAGAAGAAAATGTAGAAAATATGTAGAGAAGTGGTTGGAGATGATGAAAGAGGGCTTATGGTTGAAAGGAGATATGGAATTTGAAAAAAAGGAAAAGAGGGCAAAAGCGGGAAAGAAGATGAATATTCTGAAGTGTTCAAATGAAAGAGGGGTATTTTTTATGAAAGGAAATGATTTTATGGAAGAGACAGGGAAAGATGAAGAAAAGGAGGGGATTGATATTTTCTGATGATTTCGTGAGCTGAATGGAAGAAGGGAATGGAAAGGAAAGGAAATTGAGAAAAATCAACATTCTCTATTTTTGAGGGGAAAGGAGGGGAAATCGCAAAAAGAAAGTGAATTGACTTTGGAAATATGCAACTTGAGTGATTTCCACAGTCTGTTCGTCACAAATATTGTGATTGAGTTTTTCTAACCAATCTGAAATTTATACATCAAATGAGACATTTTGGCCAATCAACAACTTCATACAAATTATTCTCAACATCATAAATATCGTTCGACTGATTCCGCATTTCTCAACTGCATCTTCTTCTTCCACATCATTTCCTTCTTTTTCATCATCTTCTTCTTCTGATAATCCCCCTTCATTCAATTAACCATCTTCCTCATTTTTCAATTTGCAAACACAAAATTCGCCTTCTCACAATTCACTTGCTTATTCAGCGACAAGCATGCCTGTTATGAACCGCATGGCCAAAAACACACAAAATCTACTTCAGTCACATATTGCTTCTTCTTCTTTAACTTCAATTTCTTCTTCTTCTTCTTTGACCTCGTTCTTCCTCATACGTTCGCACATTCACACAGCATCTATCTTCATTTCAAAATTTGTGATCCTTCTTTTCTTCTTCAACGCCTTCTTCAGTGAACAACAAAAAATTGTCATTTCCATTTCATTCAGCTCCTGTCAAATTCAGGGCCAAGTGTCATCTTTCATTCTTACTCAGAAATACGAAAGAAATATTTATTCAAATAATGAATGTCAGCAGAAATTATGATACAACGAAATGGAAGTAACTTTTAGAGGAGAATAGGCTATTAGCAGCGCAAAATAAAAAAAAAAGTGAGGTTGATTTTTCCCTTTTTCATTTGGAAGTTGAAAGAATTCACAGAAATTATAAAGAACATGGCAAAAGTGATATTTGGAATGAACGAGTTCCGAAATTAACCTTCGATTGATTTTGCAAACTCAACCACAGCGAATTGTTGGAAATGAAACAATGAGGAAGAAAAACAATATTGAAGAAAAAGCATATTTGAAGACAAATTGCATGAGATTCTTGCTCCAATTGGATACAATTTAGATGGAATGAGAAAGTTAAGGAAAGTTTAATCTGAAGAAAATTGCCAGATGTGATTGAAGAAATGCTATTTAAAGAAAGGAAAACGGAAGATTCCTAAAAGCAACAGCAGAATTTGCATTTGATGAAAAGGAGAAATTAGATGAGGAAATTTCAAAGAAATGTGTTTTATGCGATCCGATGTTAGACTTCTCGAAAGAAAAGTGACGATATGTTCTCGTGTTGAAAAGAAGATGAAAGCTGATGGATATTTCTATGATATGGAAAATGGTCAAAAATGAGAAAATGGAATAAAGAATAAAGAAATAAGATAAAGGTTATTGTTTTCAGTGATTTTTTGTATCAACCGCGCTGAAAGAAAGTGTTTGAGTGGGAACAAATGCTGAGGTGAGGAGGGTGAGAGAGGCGTCTTGGGGATCTGTCATGCGAACAAGAGCGAATTCTATTGTTTTGCATGGACTGAGTTGTGTGATTCCGCAGAGATCGGTGTTTGCTCCATTATTTGACACGATTTTGAATGTTGTTATGAGAGGAAGCCATCTGTTGAACTCAACATCATCAGCAGTTCCTTGATTCCACACTCTTTTTGATTCTGTTGTTGATCCACATTGATTGAATGGGGATTGGATGATGCTACTGCCATTGAAAAACACATCGTTTCCTCTGCCATTTTTGGCAGTGTTGCCATCGAAGAAGCAAAATGTGATGAATTTTATTCCATTCATCCAGGAATAAGTTGAATAGAAGAAAATGGCAGCGCCTCCATAATTAGTTGAAGTTGATATCAATTTGTTGTTTATGAACTGACATTCATCAATCAAAAATTGACTAGGTTTGTTACTTGGAGGATAACGAAATGTTAAGGAGCCAGCAGAATCGTTACCAGAATTTGAGATGCACTTGCATTTGATGAACAAGAATTGAGCACTTGTTGGTGTACTTCCCATGTTAAAATACCAACCAGTTCCACACCAGTTTGTGATTGAGCAATTTTCCACTTTGTTTTCTGAGAATGAATAAACGGAATTTGACTGTGGAGTATATATTACAACAGCACCTCCATGAACTGCTGAACAACTTGTGAAATTCGATTTTGTGATGCTGATTTGTAATAAATATTGACAGAATATTGCTCCTCCTTCACCATTGCTTGATGTACATTTGTTGAATGAACAAGAAACTATTGTGAGATTTGCATTTGTGCAGTTAACATAAAGTGCACCACCCCAGGCACTTCCACCTTTTGAATCATTCCATTCGCACCATTCAAATTGATAGCTGTTCAAATCAGTAAATGGCAAACGACTTAATTCCTTTTTTTGAGTTTCGGATCCGTTATATCTTACAACATCATTAGAGGAAGAACGTGTTTGGTGGAGAAAAGAAGCATTGAATGCAGAGAGAGAAGTGAATGGGTTGTTGAGGTTGGGGAGGATGGCGCCATCGATGGGGTTGTGAGTGTGGAGGAAGATGGTTGAGTGGATGGAGAGAGATGAGTGAAGGGAGAAAGAGGGGATTGTATTGAAGTTGATGTTGGTGGCTGTGGAAGAAGAGGAAGAAGTGGTTGAGAGGAAAGGATGGAGTGAGTGGGAGGGAAGGGATGGAAGAGATCGAGGGGATTGGGGAGAGGAGATGTTGGAGAAGAGGGTGTTTGAGAGATGGAGATTGAGATGGATTTGGAGGTGGGGATGGGATTGGTGATAGATATGGAAAGGGGAAGGGGAAGAGGAAATGGAAGGGGAAAGGGAAGGGGAAGAGAAAGAAAAAGAAGAGGATGGAGATGAGGATGAGAAAGATGAAGGAGAAGGGGAAAGAGATGGAGAAGGAGATGGAGAAGGGGAAGAGAGGGAAGAAGGAGAAAAAAGGAAGGGCTGGATGAGGGAGATGAAGGAGGAGAAAGAGGAGTGAGAGATGGAGAAGGAGGCAGGGATTGGGGAGTGGGCATTATGGAGGAGATTGTTTGGGGTGGAGAAGAGGGGGAAGGAGAAGATGGCAGGTTGGTGGGTGGCGAGGGAGAAGTTTGTGAGGGCGATGGAGGCATGGGCAGAGAGGAAGAGGGGGCATTGTTGGTGGTGGTGGTTGTTGTTGAGTGAAGGCGGGTGGATGGTGCAAGTGGAGGAGCAGATGGATGCAGCAGAGTGGTGTTGGGCAGTGAGGAGTGGGCAACCAGCGAGGGGGATGATGTTGAGATGGGTCACACACAAGGAGGTGTTGATGAGGGCGAGGCTTGTCTGAGCACCACAGATGTGATTTCCCGATGCATGTTCCACCTTGTGTGGGCGAGCGCCTCTGATGATGCTGTTTGCGATGTTCTCTTCATGAATGAGATTTATGGTGAGGAATGCGACGAGTATCTGAGCTAATAATGTGATCCTAATCATTTTCAAACTGTGATGCAATTTGATTGGAATGAATATGAATGAAACCTTAATTGGTGGAGAGGGGAGAAATGCAATGTGAAGGGAAAATCGAAGAGGAAATCTTATGAATCGTTGATTATAATCTGAAATATCTGCTTTTGTGCATGTGGATATCAATATATGTCTTGTTTGCATTCGTTTCTCTCGTGTGCGCTCAATTTTTTATTCGGAAATTAAATAGATTTTTTTTTTTTGAAACAATTATTTTTCAGCTGAAGAATTGACATTGATGAATAACTTGATGATTTATTTTCATGAAAGATTTAATTTCGATTTTGCAGATAATGCCCCAACAATCTCCTCTATTAACTTGAGAAATGGTTGAAATGTATGTTATTGGAAATGGGGAAATCTGAAAAAAATATTAGCATCTCAAATAAATACACAATGTTTCGAATTACAACCAATGACTGACAAACAACAGTTGGTGATTTTAAAAAATATATATATTTTAATCAAAAAAACAATAATCCACCGAAACATTTTTTTTTCTTTTTCTAAAATACACAAATTTGATAATTAATCTGTGAAATACAAAATTCAACTTTGTTATTAATGAATACCAAAAAAAAGGAAAACAAGTGTGTGAGAAAAAAATAACATTTATAATGAATTATGAATAAACGAACAACGAAATGCATTTGTGGTGCTTCAAATATCTGAGGAGCTTTCGAAACAGTTGAGTCTATTATCACACATATTATTATTCAAAAGTGATTTTCTCAAAAAATCTTATTAGAATTTCTTTTATGAATAAATTTTCTGAGAAAATCAGTTTTGTTTTGGTTGAATGTCAGAAACGGAGTTTGATTTCATGCATTGATAATACTCGTGAAATTGATGAAAATTTTAAGTTTCTTCTTCAATTTTTTAAAAAACAAACCTGAGAACAATATTTCTTTCAATAAACATTCACTTTTTCATCCCAAATGAAATTCTGAAATAAATGAGATAATTGGAGATTATTGGAGATTATTTTTGAAATCATAACTTTTTTCGATGTGAGTATTTTCACTTCAATAATTGTTCTTCATATTAATAATTCGATAACTGTTTTTTTACCTTTTAATAAATAAATTTGTTGAACTTATCTTTCAAAATTATTCAAACCCAGTATTTTTTTCAGAAAAATCACTTTGAAATGAATTGGTTTTTGGCTGAGTGTCAGAAAGTGATGAAAATTTTCATTCAGTCAATATTTGAAAAAAGGATGAGAAATTGAACCTCTGTTAATACTATTTGTCATTGAACAAGAAAATTTTTTATTTTTTAAAAAAAAATCATCATAAAGGAAATCGGATTATTTTCATATGGGACAAAATATTTGACTTCATGCATTTTCATTGAAAAATTACGCATCTCAGATGATTTTTTTGTGATCAAAATTTTTTGAAATAAATAGGTTTATTCTTTGAAATACGTTTAAGGCAGCTAAACATAATGTTATTATATCAATGATGTTTATTTTCAAATGTGAAAATGAAATTTATTTTGAAATCTGAGAAATGGAAATAAAGTTATGAGTGAAGCAATTTTTCAATGTCTTGTGCAAAAAAAGCAAGAAAGTTCGTTTATTCCAGCATATGAGAGATTATTTTTGAAATCATAACTTTTTTCCGGGATGTTGATTTTTCAAAGTTTGTTTGTCTTTGGGAAGTGATTTTGAATTCAAATGATAAATTCATTTCAACTGTTTAAAAAACAAATGTTTTAACCAAATGAGAGAAAATACTATCTTTCAAGCTTTTTTTTGCAAAAAGCACAAATTAATTGTTTCGCTCATAACTTTATTTCCTTTTCTTTGATTTCAAAATAAATTTGATTTTCATATCCGAAAGCAGGCATTGTTGGAATCATAACATTAAGTTTTTCAAGATTCACGAATGTCAAAAAATGGAATCATTTTTATTGTGTTTTTTGTTCTCAAAAAGTCAATGAAAAGTGTATAACCCTTCAATAAAAAAGCCTGTAGCACAATATTTTGCCCTAAATCAATATACAAACAAAAAATATTTTGTTAATGAAAATTTGAATTTTTATTTCATTTTCTCAAATAACAAATATCAAGAAAAATTAGTTGAACACGATTATAACATCTTAAGAAAAGCTAAATTATAACAACTTTCACAAAATTATAGAAAAATTAGGGTTGCAATGTTCTCTCTTTCAAAAAGATAATTCAAAATGAAAAGAATTATTTTTGGAATATGTATTTTCAACATACAGAATTATTTGTATTCTGTCACCAATTATAAATAATGAACTTTTATATTGATTTATTTATATATTCATTTTTTTTAAAAGTGTTTTTCACATAATTTCTCAAACATTTTAATTCTTTTGAACATTTGTTTATTGGAAAGTCTTTTATTATTTTGTTTGATTTTTGAAAATAAGGGATTCAATTTAAAAAAAAACTTCAACAAAAAAATAGATTAATGAATTTCTTTGACTGCGCTCATGACGTACGTCTATTTTTTTGTATTTATAAAATGCATCCATATTTCAACATGCGCTAGCCATCCAAAAAGAAATGAGGAAAGTTTGAATTTTCATTTTTAAAATTTTTTTAAACAAAATATTTGATTGTAAAATTTAAAGAACAATTTGAACAATTCGAACACAAAAATTAAAGAAAACTCAAGATATAGCAGCATTTTCAACAGCATCTGCAAACGAGGCATATATCCTCTTTCGCCTGCTCTGCTCAGAAAGCGCCTTCGCATTTAGCGCTGTCCATTTCGGGATAACTGCACAAGGCGTATAGAAATCGGCTGGCGACATCGCAAGAATCGTGTGAGGTTGAGCTGTGCCAGATTCCTCAGAAGCAGCAGAAGTCGAAGATGTACGAAAGCTGCTCTGTTCTTGCTCCGCCATGGTGCGCGACTTGGCAATGCTTGCAGGACTTCGCGGGTCAAACACGACTGTTCTCGGCGGCTCTCCAGTGCAGAGAAGTGAAGACCACGAAGACGACAGACAAGTCTGCTGGCTGCTGTGCTGTGTGGAGTGTTCGGGAAAGGCGTCCAGAAGGAACGATGCAGCCGCTGACTCACAAGGAGTGCGGGAAGACGACACCTGAGAAGCTTTTCGAGTTGAAGGGTTGGAGCGGAAGAAGTGCAGCCGACGGGCAATGAGATGCTCGTTGGACAGACACTGTGTGAAATGGACATCTGGAACAGCCAAATGATACACACCCAACAACAGTGAATGAATTGAATAAATAAATAATTTATATCAAACAAAAATCAATTATTGCCAAATTGAAATATTCATTTGATATATTTAACAAACAATTTTTCGAATAAACCATTTATTCACAAAAAGAAAAAATAAAATTGCAAACCTCTTTTCAATTCTTCGTCACTCTCAGGCACAATCGTCCATTTTCTGTGAACAGCCGCCAAGTCAGGCACATCCGGTGTCACGTCATCCACTCCCGCGTCTGCTGCTGCCAGCACAATGTTCGCATCTTTCACTTCCTCAACATTCCCCATGTCTGCTCCATCAATCCCGCTCAGAGGTGCTGCCAGAAGCCCCACACCCATCTCTCCCTGCTTCTTGTCCCATCCATCTCTACCTCTACCTCCACTGCCTCCACCTCTTCCTTCTTGCACACCAACCTTCCCACTAAAATAGCTTCCGCTCGTTTGTGTCAGTGCTGATGATCCCATCGCAGAGAACACCGAACACATCGATGGCATCAGTCGCATACACTGCATCACCCTTGTCCAGCACTTATCATGCACAGCGGATGTGTGCAGCTCAACAATAGATGCAGATGGAAGCTGTTCCAACTCTTTCATCCTTTCTTTCCCTTCACCCACAAGAAACCCTCTTATCCCATCTTTCCTTGTCTTTCCTTTCCCCTCTGTCCTTCCTCCTCCTCCTGCCCAAGTTCCATTCTTCATTGATGCTCCTCCTTGCCCAGATAATGATCCAGACATTTGTGGTCCAAATTCCCATGAGCCATTCAATCCTCCGCCCATCCTATCTCCTCTTCTTCTTCCCTTCCCTCTCCTTCCCCAAACACTTCCGTCTGCTTCATTCTTCCCCATCATACCGGCCTTCAACAACTCCCTTCGTCTCTCTTCTCTCCCTCTCCCCAAAACCACCTCCACAATCTTCTCTCTTTCTCTCTCTCTTGCCTCCCTTCTTCCTTCTCCCCTTTCCTCCATCCAACCAATTCCCGCTAGCTGCCCACTCATCATCATCACTCCTCCCCACATTCTTGTCGAAAGCATTCCCATTCCGAAACCCGACTGACCAAACCGACTCAAATTCTGAATCGATCCTCCAAGTGGAGCAGCATAGTTGCCAATCGCATCCCAAATGCTCCTATTCTCTCTTGCATTCCCATGCGACATCAAATGATCTGCTCCCCGCACTAAAAGCGCTGTCGATGATGGCCCACAGCCAGCCCCATCCCTTGCACCACATGGAGTCCCTGCCCACAGAACTGATGATTTCGTGAAAAGAGACCCTGGACGCGCAACATGAGGAATATCCGATGGAAGCACTTGTCCCTTTCTGCATTCCTCAAGACAATTCGCTGGAAGAAGCGTCAGCGCAAATGGAATTTCATTCCCCATCTTTGAAACAGCTGCTCCAATACTGCAAATCTGCTCCTTGTCATTTTCCTTTTCCTTTCCAATTTTTTCCTTCTTTGCTTTTTCTTTTTCCTCCTTCTCCTTCTCCCGTGTCTCCTCTTTCTTCGTACGCACCACTTGTCGAGTAATCTGCTCTGCTGGCGTGAAGATAGCTGACAGCCCCTGCGAGTTTGGCAGATCCACGGAAATTGCGCTGTTCACAAACGCCCCAGGTGATGGAGCTATCCGCGGCAGCATCTGCTGCTTCGACACCTGCCCTGCCTCCACCCCGAGAAACTTCGCACCAAACACAGAGAATGTGGATGCTGAGGCTGTGGATGCTGTCGAGCCCGACACAACAGAAAGCGTAGATGTGGTCACCGGAAGAGCAAGCCCGCCAATCGACTGCCCCTTTTTCGACGAGACAGACGAGCCCACTTTCGGGAATGAAAACGGCACAATGTTCTCCAGCGAAAGCCCCCACCCAAAGTTCTCGATGCCTCCTGACAGCTGTTCCACATTCCCCCTGCCTTCTCCTCTCTCCCCTTCTTTTCCCTCCTCCCCGCTCTTCTTCCCGTTCATCCACCTCTGATGATCCTTCTCAATGAACCCCCGCACACTCTGCTTGTCTCCCCCTGCAGCGCTGATCATCCTGTACATCTTCTCTAGCCTCTTTGCACATCGCATTTGAACAATCACAGTGTTTGCTGCTCCTCTGAACCGCCGCAAAGCACTCTGCCGCAGCTGCCACGCACTCGACTGTGTCAGCTCAAACTCAGGTATTTCTGAAGGGTTGATAAAATCTGCAAACTTTGATTTTTGTTGTGTTGCTGATGAAGTGTTATTGTCTGCCTCTTCTGCATTAACTCTATTTCCATCCATTCCTTGTGATTCATAATCTGGCTGATTATTGTGCTTTGCTTGTGCTGGCACTTTCACTTTTGTTTGCATCAGCTCTGACCTTAACAGCGCCTCCCAGTTCCTCCTCAGCATCTCCACAGGCACAGTTGGTATTTCACTGATATCTCCTGCATCTTTTCTGTTCAGCACTTCTCTTCTCTTCTCCGTCATCAGATTTATTGGATTCCCTTCTTCATCCACTCCATCTGCATTCTTCTTGCCTTTAAATGCTTCAATACTTGCTCCATTCGCAATGAGCTTCCTCTTCTCCTCTTCCTCCTGCAGCCTCGCCTTCTCCTTCTCTTCCTCCTCTTTCTCTATCCCTTTCCACTCTCTCTCCACTTCTGTGGCTCTGCAGTTCCGCATCCTGTTCACAACGCCATTACGCTTCTCCTTCCTCAGTCTGTCGTGCAGTGCATAAAGAATCTCACTCGATGTGATCATTTCTCTTCCAATCTCTGGCTCGTCCGTGAATGTCACATCCATCTGCTTTTGCCGCTGTTTTTCCTCATTCACAATTGATATGAACGCCATCTCGCTGATCTGCCTTTTCTCAGGCTGCGTAAACACAAGCGTCTCAAAGCGATCTTCAATGAAAAGAAATGGGAATAAATATGAACCAAAGAAAAATATATGAATAAAAGGGAATTAAATATAAATTTCAAAAAATAAAGAACAAAAAAGACAATAAAAATTGTCAATTTTTTTTTTTTTTTTTTTTTTTTTTTTTTTTTTTTGGGTTTCCAACTCCAAACCTCTTAGGTCTTTCGAAGAAGCAGAATTTCCATTTCTCGAAGGAGAAAGCGACCTGCTTCTTCCTTTCCCTTTGGCTCTTCGTGTGTCCATTCCACACGCAATTCCCTGCAGCTTCCACTTCAACTCCATGTCTTCTTCATCTTCGCTATCCAACTCCTCTTCCCCTTCCTCATTCTCTTTCTCTTCGTTTCCCTTCTTGAAGCTCTCAAAATAGTCTGTGTTGCTGTCGTCAAAGCTTCGTGTCCTCTCTTTCGTGCTCAAGCCAAACTTCCTCAGTGTCCTTCCTCTTCTCCTCCCTCCATTCCTCTGTGTGCTGGCAAGCCCATACTCTCCCTCTGCTTTCGACTCAGCGATTCTTCTGTTCCTTTCTGATGCTCTTTTGTTCTTCTCTTCGATTGCACTGTGAAGATCTCTCACTCGCAGCTTCCCTTTCTCCTGCAGCAGCACATCTACTACACCGTGTGAAGTGTCTGATAATGAGAAAGAGAAGAGGAAGAAGAGGAGGAAGAAGAAGGTGAAGAAGAAGAAGATGATGATGAAGATGAAGATGAAGAAAAAGAAAAGGAAATGAGGAAGAAGATGAAGAAGAGGAAGCAAAGGGGAAAAGAAAAAATTATTGTTATTTTTTTTTTTAAAGAAAAAATAGAAACGTATATTTAAAAAAAGAGCGATGAACAAATAACCAAAAAACATCTAACAAACTCAACTTCCCCAGATCGACCTGATAACCGTCCGTAGTTCTGTCGTGGAACTTCTGCAGCTTCTCCTTCCTTCTCATCCTCTCCTTCTCGTTCTTTTCTTGCTGCATTCGAATCTCATCTTCCGAGAGAACTGCGCCAGGCACGCCAGAAAGGGCAGCAGAGACGACAGAGGCAGCAGTCGGAGGGAAAGCAGAGAAGGAGCGTGTGGTGGAGGTGTGGTCGAAGTCAGAGGGGAGAGTGGAGGTGTAGCCCTGGTGAAGGAGAGAGAGAGAGAGAGAGAGAGAGAGAGAGAGAGAGAGAGAAAATAAAGAATGAGGAAAAGAAGAACAATTTGAAGAAGAAGAAGAAGAAGAAGAAGATAGTGATGTAGAGATATGAAAAGAAAATGGTATTAAAGTCAAGATAGATGCATGAAATGAAAGAGAAGATAATCATTGAACGAAATTCACCATTTAATGCAAATTGTTTCAAAATAAATGCAAAAATATAAAAACACTTTAAAAAAGAACTCAAAAAGTGTAATGAAACAACGATCACATTACAAAATTCTTTTCTTTCTCTTTCTCTTTCTCTCTCTCAATAAAACAAACAAACAAATAAATAAATAAAATACTTAATTCATCCTTTCTATCAAACCTGTCTTTCTCTCTTAACCCCATCGATTGTATACTCCCATCTTCCTTTTGTCCTTTCTTTCTCTTCCACCCTCTCGTTGTACTTCAAATCTCTCAAAAGCATCTCGGCATCTGCAATTGGATCCTTCGAATGAAGCTGCTTGCTCAGTGTGGCGATCGCTTCGGGTGAAAAATCCTGAGAGGGAAGAATGAGAGAAGGGAAGGGAAGGGAAGGGAAGTGAAAGGAAGGGAATGGAAGAGAAAGAATGAAATGGATGATGTTTCATTTATAAACACACAAAGAAAGAAAGAAAGATGATCATAAGAATATGAAATAATAATTAAAAAATGATATAATTAAAAGAAATAATCGAAAATACAAAAGCATAATAACGAATAAACATCAACTCCATGACTTCACTAAACAGAAATAGCACAACCTTCAGCTTGTCCACGTTCCGAGCAGCCAATGCTCTCTGCATCTTCGAATTCATCAGCATCGTTGCCGTCTGCACAATTGGATCATTCTCATCCACACTCACACTCACACTCACATCTCCATTTCTGTTGATTTCACTTCCTTCTTCTCTTTCTCTTCTTTCTCCTTCTCTTTCTCCTTCTCCTCTTCCTTCTCTTCCAGATACACTTCCCATTGTCATCCCTCTCTCTTTCGCCTGTCTCACAGCAGAAAGAGGTGGAAGCACCATTCTTCTGCTTCTTCCGCCTCCGCCAGCAGATGAAGCTCTTATTTGAGAAGAAGAAGAAGAAGAAGAAATATCAGAAAATGTATTGAAATTGGTATTATTGTTCTTCAGTCTGTCAGTTGCCTCCCACACAATCTCATCTGAATCATCAGAAGCAAACGGGTTGGTGAAGCGAGGAGTGAATTGGGTTTGATTTTGACTCAAATTTTGTGTTTGTGTTTGTGTTTGGCCTTGGAAGAGAGGGAAGTCTCGGCCAACAGGACGGCCTGGAGTGAATGTGGAAGAAGAAGAAGAAGAAGAAGAGGAGGAGGAGGAGGAAGGAGAAGAAGGACGACGAAGAGCTGGGAGTTGTTGTCTTGAGGCTGATGATGGACGTTGTGATTCTTCTTCAATGAAATGTCAATGTTATGTTGAAATGGATAAATAAACAAAGAAGAAGAAGAAAGAAGGAAATAAATAAATCAATAAAAAATAAATAAATATCAAAACATTGTCAAAAAAAAAAAAACCAAATCTATTCAAAAGCATACGACGTAATGTTCCATCGACACTTTGAGCAAGCGGGCGCAGGCGAGCGGTGTGTGTGGGTGAAATGCCGTAGAAGAGAGAAGTGGGAGGGGTGGAGAGGAGCCTGGCAGTGGAGGAAGGAGACATCGGGGTGAGCTGGGAAGAGCGGGAGGTGATTGGCTGAAGAGAGGAGGAGGATGGAGTTGGGTTGGATAAAGTGACTGAGAAGAGGTGAAGGAAGGATATGAGAGGAGGAGGAGGAATAGATAAATGAAAGTAATAGAAGAGAGGAAGAAATAAATGAAATAATGCATTATGTTTCAAAATATAAATAAAAAAAAAGAAAGAAAAAGAAAAATACAGTTCAATTCCATCTCTCAAAGCATTTAACACATTATTCACATTTTACATCAATCACAAAAATTCAAATCATCTCCAAACCTCCGCTCAAGTTCGGCCTCCTGACCTTCATAGCAGTCGCAGGTGTCTTTGACGATCTGCTCATCGTCATCTGCATCTGTGTTGTCGCCATCGACGTGAATGTGTCACCTCCCTTCCCTTCACCTGCCCCTCTCATTTTTCCTCCCCGCATCGTCCCAAACACAAACGGGATATGCCGCTGCTCTCTCATATCGGCTGCCGCCTCGCTCATGCTGTCCTTCGCTAGCAGAGCTTCTCTTAAAAGCCCAACTTCTGCTGAGCCGTGCACTTCAAACGAATGCGGCTCAAAGCCAAACTGGCTCATGTCCAGGCTGAACTGCGCGGACGCGGTCGACGAGCTGGTCGGCAAGTACTTCACTTTGATCTCCACATACCCTTCGCCTGGGATTGTTCCTTCGGTCGGAGAAATATCGATGTCTGCATGCGGTCTGACTGAAGTGATGGAATAATCAAAAGAAACTGGCAGCTCATTTACAAGGCGGTATGATTTGAAAAGCCTAAATTTTTTTTATAAATATCGCAAATACCGTCGAACCAAAAAAGAATATGGTGAAAAACATACTTTTCCCCCAGTGGACAGATGCCAAAATCGATTATGCGTGGAAGTAACTGTCCAGTAAATACTGGATATGCATGTATTGGTACGTGAAATGCCTATTGACAATTAAAAACATAAATAAAATAGTTACAGAAAACTTGCAATGCAAACATCCACAGGTGTTCTTATCTTAATTTGATCCATAAAATATCGAAATTCTGTTGGTAAAAATGAAACAGTCACAGTTACCCCAAGCTCAGGAGGCAAATACTCCTTTTTTCCAAATGTAAATTGAAGGGTTCATCAAATATCGCGAAACAAAGAGTTAGATTCGAAAATAAAGAAAAATGCAAATATTTGATAAAATAGTTAAAACCTTTTTTGTATATTTTATTGAAAAAAATCTCGTTTCTGGTTGCAAAATATCAAAGCGAATATTGCTTTGACTTTTGTTTGATACAACAAATTTTAAGGTCATAGCCTCATTCAAGCGATCAATTTTGAAATGAAGAGTTTTCGGCTGAACGAGAAGTGCATCGCTTTCAGATTGCCGTGAGTAATCATAAAGATCTAATGGATTGAGAACGTTTGAGTGAATTGCAGAGTAAGAATTTATTTGGGCCATGAAATACTCTTTAAAAATCACCAAACGGAATAAAACCATTATATCATTTTAAATAAATTTTTTATTTATTTAAAAAAAAAGAAAAATTTAACCCATCTTTAAACTATCTGTTATAATAACACATAAATGTGATAAAATAATTCTCGAAACATTTACAAAAAAACTTATTATTCATAGAAAAAGTTTCCTCAAAAAATTTGTAACATCAATAAAAATATCTCGCACTCAATCTCAAACAATAACCAGACATAAAAAATTACATAATTTCAAGTTCGAAGAAAAGAAACTTGAAATTTTCACAAAACACTTTTATTCACGAAAAAGGGTTAACATTGTCTGGTCATTCTGAGAGAATGTTTTCATTCTGTAAAAGTATTCCAATAAAAGTTGAAAAAAATAAATGATAATAAATTCATCTAAAAAACATCAATAACACAATAAAACTAAAACAAATTTGCTAAACATAATCAAAATGTCAAAAAAAACTCGAATTTATTGCTCCTTTGCTTCGCAGATTTTTTGGAAATTATCAAATTCTTTGCTAACATCAAAATAACATGAAAACTTAATGCTTTCTAGGAAAAGAAGTTCTGAACTATTGATGTCTGAAAGTGGAACACCAACAACAGTGCTCCACCATTTATTTGTAAGAGGTTGATCTCTCTCAAGTTTTAGTGAAACCAAGAGAGACATTGCAACAAGAGTACCAACGGTTTTGAATGTCACAATTCCCGGCGCTAAATTATCAGAATCAAGCAAATTATGTAGAAGAGATACTGCGCAACACAATTCCAATGAATCAAAGTTTGCATATTCTCTGACAAACATTAAAAAGTGACAAATTTGAAGAGACAAGCTTTGAGATGTATCTGAAATAGAATCATTGGAATATAAACGAAGTGTTGCAACAGAATAATCCACTTCACCATCAGGCAATAATCTTTTGTATAATGCTGCTGCAAATATCTTTCCGAGATGTTGTGAGACTTTTTTGACAAATTCATCTTGAACTAGATGTTTTCTCCGAATCTTTTTTGAAAAAGGAGGAACAACAACAGCATGCGCCAAGGAGTTGGACTCCATAATCTCGCAACAAAATAATTGAAATTCGAGACAGCTTTTTTTTTTATTGATTTCTTCCCATAATATTCCTTTCAATTATAAATAAATAAAAACAGTCAATTGTTTTGTTCGTGTTCTCATAACAAAAAATAATTAATTGTTGCAATGACTAGAAATAGGAAATAAGTGTGGAAGAAAAGTCAAATAAAGAAGCCAAATTGGTGCTGATGAAGTGAATTATACAAAAACAATTAAAATGAAAAATTATTAATTTAGAACAGTTTCATTATTTGTTTTGAAATGACTTACTCATTGTCTCCTCCTTTTTCAGCTGCTGATCAAATTTATGTAGCCTTTCACGCAGCTCTGTGATGATTTTTATTTTGGTTCCAAGGATTGTATCCAATCGAGAAACATAGTCATCAATAGAAGAACCAGGCGATTCAACGTCATTCAGCAGAGCCATTTCCTATAAAAAATGTATTTCAAAGCAGGAAATAAAAAAAGAAGAAAATTTCATTATTTATTATTCATTAACAAAAAATGGATAAAGCATAAATAAAGTTGTATAATAAGACTAATAATACTAATAATAATTAACAAACCGTCTGTACAAACTGCATCATTTCATCCAGTTCTTGTTTGTGTGCGGAGATGAGGTCTTCCTCCTCCTGCAAAATAGCCGAAACCAGCTCTTCATGTGTCCTAGCAAGAGCATCATCTGCATCTTCTTCTTCTCCTTCCTCTTCCATTTCGCCATCCATTATGATGTTCTCTGGCAATGTGCTTATATCCTCCATGTCCCCTCCCTCACATTCACACCCTCCAACATTGTCCCCTCCTTCCACATCCATCCTCCCACTCTCCTTCTCTCCCCTCCTCTTCCTCTCCCCTCCTGCCTGTATCTGCGACACCAGCTTCTCCTCATCAAAGTCCTCCATCGCTGCTGAAGAAGAAGAAGATGATGATGATATTCCTCCTCCTCTTCCCCCTGCCTCATCCATCTGCTTCTGCTGCTGTGTCTGTTGTTCTCCATCCATACTGTCATCCAACACTCCTCTCCACGCAGGCCGCGGCTTCGGCGATGGTTTGCGTGCAGGCGCTCTAATTTTCCGAGGCGCTGGCTCTCTTCCTGCACCACCAAGACCAGAAGAAGAAGAAGATGATGATGACACACCATCACCACTGTATCCATCATAAGCAGTGGAAGAAGAGGCAGCAGGTACAGCACCATCGGCATGTTTCAGCTCTTTCACCCGAAAGGCATATCGCAGTGTGTTCAGTGTGTTCTCACAGGACCCGCTGTTTGGCGATATATTTGCAATCATCACAGTCGATGCATCGCCCACAAAGGAGTCCTTCAGCACCATCGTCAGCTTCGACCCTCTGAATGGCAAGTGGCCGTGCTGCTGGTCCATTGCTCTGATACACTCTTTCAATGCCAAAAGGGACTTGTTGATTTCTGCTCCTTCCAGCCGTGTCTGTCTGTCTGCATGCATCGTGTCTGCCCCTCTTTCTGAGCCAGCCAAGTCGATGAAGGAGAACTTGCCCACCAAATCTCCCGTCCGCTTCTGTTTGATCGCTATCTGCAGAATGGCATGTGACCTCGACGAGTCTGCATTGGCTGAGGTTGTTCCTGTGGAGCGTGCTCGTGTCCCTGCTTCCACTGCACCCATCAGATCTTCCACAGTCGTCGCATTCACTTCCCTCAGTCCTTGTATCACAACATTCTGCTTAGCATCTTCTAAGGGTGTTAATTTTTTTCTGCCAGCAAGCAAGTCAAAGAGCTTTGTTCCGTATATTTCATAGAAGGCTACGGTTGCGTGTAGATGGCTGTATTGTGGCTGCAAAAGCATTGAAAAGATGTCTTGCCCTGCAATTCCATACATACCATTGAGCCCATCCCCCATCATTGTGAATGTTTTTCCTGAACCCTGTGAAATAAATTGAATGCGAAGAAAAAAGTTAAATTACGGAAATGAAGATTTTCCAGAAAAGCCAAGGCGGAGAAGAAGAAAATGAAGGTAATAATTACAATTTTGAATGAATTGATGCATTTTGTTTATGTTTTTGTTGGGAAAGTTTGGATTATTTGTAACAATGAAATTCAGTGGAAGTTGAATGACGAGAGAAATGAATTTAAAAAGCAAACATAGAAAAAACGTAAACAAAAATTGAATGACTGTATAAGAATTTAAAAAAATATTCAAACTGTTTGTCCGTATGCAAAGCATGTTGCTTTCCCTCCATGAAAAACTTTTTCAACAAGTGGCTGAGCAGTGCAACGATAAATCTCCTCATTCGTTGAATCTTCATCAAAAACTTGGTCGAACCGAAATACGTGTCTGTCAATATATTTTGTTAAATCAACCTTAATTTTAGGTTCATGAACAGAAACTGTACTGTCTGAATCCACAGTAATAATATCAACTTCTTTCTTCAAAAGTTCTTTTTTGTTCATTGGACGTTTTCTCACAACGACACGAATTCTGCATCCTGTGACTGGAGTGGCAGTTGAAGGTTGTGGAGCAGGACGTGCTCTGCCGTCGTCACGATGAGGCATATATGGATCAGCAGTATCACGATGTGAATATGTTGGTGCAGGAGGTTCGTTGGATGGAGCATTATCGTCTATCATTCCACCACGACGCGAGGGCATTGCACTTGCTGAAGTTTGTTGTGTTTTCAAAACTTGGATCAAATGAAAAAGTGCCTTTCGCTCCTGAACAGCGATAATACCAAATTGATTGTAGTCTTGAACAGTTAACTTCAAAAATGACTCCTCTGTGATTCCTTTGTCAGCAAATGCAGAATAGTATTTTGACAAATTTGCTGCATTTAGCCATTCATATAATCTGCCAGTTTTGGGATTTGCTGCTGAAATAAAAACAATTCCATAAAACGACAACAAACATAAAACTAAAAAAATGTAATTAGTTAGTAGAGCTTTATACCCATGACGTTGATGCTTCGGCTATTTCAGAAGTTCACTTTTTCTTTCAAATGAAACAACCCTTACTTATTATTTTTCATGATCAATGAGTTAGCAGTTATCAATATGAGTTCGAAATTCTTCAACATAAAACCAACAGTTATAAAAAAATTAAAAAATAATATTCAGTGAAAATGTCGAGAGCATGTTTGCATTTACGACGTAAAATAAAAATCAATTCAATTCAAAAACAAAAAATTAGTAAACTTTTCAAAAAAAAAAAGTTTATCAACACTTAATTAAAGAAACGGCCTGCAATTCATAATAATCCTCAAAAATAACATCCCATTGAAAAATACAATACAAAAAATAGTTTCAAATTGATCTACTACAAAACGAATAAAAAAATATTGCTTAAAAAATACGTTGTGAATTAATTTGATAAAAGCTTAACATTTTTTGATCTTCAACTTTCTTATCTCAAAGAATATATTCGAAAATCAAATCAAATAAATAAATAAATAAATAATGGTAGAAAGATAGAAAAAGAGAAAAGAAAAGAAGAAAAGAAGAAAGAAAGAAAGAATAAAAGAAAGAAAGAAAGAAAAAGAAAATGTTGAAATAAACAAAGAAATTAATTAATTAATTAATTAATTAATAATTTCTTTCTTTTATTTTTTTTCTCTTGTTCCAATCTAAGCATCATTCTCAAATAGATGGATAGTTTGAAAAAGGAGTGATGTGACTAGAAATATTGCAAGGAGGAGGAAAAGAAAGAATTTGAGAAGAAGAAGAAGAAGAAGAAGAAGAAGAAGAAGAAGAAGAAGAAGAAGAAGAAGAAGGAGAAAGAGAAGAAGAAGAAGAAGAATTTTGAGGAGGGCGTTTGAATGGAGGTAAAGAAAGAACTGAAGGAGAGGAGGAAGAAGGAGAAGAGGAAGAGGAAGAGGAGGAGGAGGAGGGAGAGGGAGAAGAAGAAGGTGAATATATTGGAGGAGGAAGAGAAAGTTTCTGAGAAGAAAGAGAAGAAGAGGAGGAGGAAGAATATGAAGAACGAGAGGAAGGTGAAGCAGAAGAAGAAGAAATAAAGCTATTTGTTGGAATTGGCGATGGAAAAGAGAAAGAAGATGATGATGTATATTGTGAAGAAGGAGAAGGAGAAGATGATGATGAAGGAGATGAAGAATAAGAATAAGAAGGAGAAGAAGGAGGAGGAGGAGAAGAAGAAGAAAAAGAAGAAGTTATTGGTTGAGTATTCGAATGTGATGGAGAAGGAGAAGAAGAACCAGAAACTGGAGGAAGAGAGGGATACGACAGAGATGAAGGAGAAGTGGCATAAGAAGAAGAAGAAGAAGAAGAAGAGACAGAAGTGATTGGAGCAGGAAGTTTTGCAGAAAAAGAGGAAGAAGAAGAATAGGAAGAAGAAGGTTTAGAAGAAGAAGAAGAAGATGATGATGATGATGATGATGAATAAACATAAGGAGGAGGAAGTTCATTTTCTCTGCTTCTATTGCTGCTGCTATAACTGCTGTTACTATAAGGAGAAGGAGAAGAGGAAGGAGATGAGGAAGGCGATGGAGTAGATGGATGAATGAGCAGAGGAGCTCCCTGCAGTGCAGACTTCGCACTGGCCTGTGCACCCGAAAGAGGAGAGGAAGTAGAAGCAGAAGAAGAAGAGACAGAAGAGAGAGAAGCAGCAGAAGGTGTTGGGATGAATGTTTGCATCCGCCGGGCTGATTGTGAGGTGGGGAATTCCATGTCTTCTTCTCTTACTCCTTCTAAATAAAAATTTACAATTTTTTTCCCATAAACAAAGAGAGCGTAAAGCAGACTATGTGATGCAAAAAATCCACCAATAGATGCAGGGCGGTTTAGCCAAGACGGAATACCCTTTTTATATAAAAATAATTTTTATTTGAGCATTGAAAGTTCAAGCATCAAAATTTTATAAAATAATATATATTCACACATTCCCTGTGAGACGTTTGCATAAATCGTCAGCGAAATGATTGCAATTTCGAGTTAGCAAATGATACGATTTTGCTGGATATTCGATTTTTATGAATTTCAGTATTCTCTCGATTTCGTCATCGCTTTTGTTGCAAATACCAATAAAACGCTGTTCCTTAAATTTGCATGTTCCAAGTTCTTCTCTTGGATCTTGTTCCCAAACGCCAGTGCCTGATTCTCCACCTCCAAATCCATATTCTTAAAGAAAATAATAAAATGAACAAATAAATGATTATCTATAAACCTTTCGTTTTAATTTGTACTCCACTGTGATATATTCCCTGAAAAATAAATGTATATTTTTAAATTTTATTCAATTCGTTAAAAACAGTTCAATATGAAATCATTCAAAATACCAATAAAGAATTGTTCCAATTTTTCCCCTTTAACAAAATATCATATATATTAATATATATGGGTGTGGAGAACATTGCACAGATTGTGTTGAAATTATCTCAAATAAAAATCAGCAAAACAATAATTGATCTGACCCTTTTCTGAACATCTTCATCATTTTTTTTATAACTTGAAGTTATTTCATTTATGATTGAAGATCAGGAGGTTTAAACTCTTTTTTTCAATATAAAATTACAATTACTGTATGATACATATTTCTTAGTCATCACAACAACCTCAAAACACAGAAAATGTAAATACAAAAGCTTTTTACGACCATACAAAAATTATTGTCAGAAACCTTCCATTCGATGTTTGTTGCGCTGTAAATTGTTATTATCTAATTTCTTATGAATAAATCTGAAATTAATATTCTGAAATTTTGTAGATATCTTCAGAAAATTTATCTGAACCATTTCAAAAATTTGGAAAAATTCTTGAGGTCATAATTCCACAAAATAAAACAGGTATTAAAATGTCTATTTGTGCACTTTGTGAAGTAATTTATTTTCCACTTTTCAGAGAAGAGAGGTCGTGGATTTGCCTTTATCCGATTTTCTGAAAGAAAAGAAGCTGTGAATGTATGATTAAATACATATAACTTTTTTTTTCGAATTTTAATAATGTTTACCCTATTATTAGGCAAACAATGAAATGAATGGTGAATTTGTTTCTTCACGTCGTATTGCAACAGATATGTGTGAACCTCTAACCGAAGAAGAAAAAGCATCTCTTCCAAAAGTTACACCAAAACATATCGTAGATCGTGTTGGTCGCAAACGTAGAATGGTAGATGGTTCTGATGATGGTGAAGGATCAACTCGTAAAAGAAAAGATAAATATAACTCAAAGAAAAGGGGGAAAAAATACACGAAAGAGAAAAAAGAACAAACAGAAGAAGACGATGATGATGGGCGAACATTATTTATCAGAAATCTTGCATTTGAAGCAACTGAAGAACAATTGAAGAAAATGTGTGATGATATTATTTTGAAGAATACAAAATAATATTAATATCTAATTTAAAATTTCAATTTTTTATTAAAAAAAATGTTCATAATAATTCAGTTTTTCTCCCTTTGGCCCAGTTGAAAAATGTCTTCTTGTCAAAAACAAGATTACCGAAAAGCCAACAGGAACAGCCTTTGTTCGGTTTCTGTCAGCGATCGATGCTTCGAAGTGTCTCAACACATATTTCCAACAGCAGGCAGCCAGTGGAGCAAACGCATTAAATGAAGAGAAAGTGCAAGTGACTCAAACTTCTTCTTCTTCTTCTTCTCAGTTTGTGTTGGACAAAAGGCCGTTGTGGATATGTGCAGCTGTGTCGAGGGAGAAGCTGGCAGAGATTCAGGCAGAGAGGAAAGAGAGAGAGAAAATTGGGGAAAAAAACAAGGACTCGAGAAATGTGTATCTGCTGAATGAAGGAGGTGTGTGTTCGAAAGAATGCGTTGATATTTCTTTTTATTTCTTTTTATTTCTTTTTATTTATTCGCAAAAATTGCATTCATAATGTGACATAGTAATTGTCCCTGGAACGCCTGCAGCTGAGGGAATGACTGATTATGATTGGAATCTGAGGAGGAGTTTGCCTTCAATAACAATTCGAATTAAGGAATATATTTTTTCAAAATTGATTTTTTTTAATCTTTCTCATGTTTTTTGTCAATATTCTTTTTGGTTTTCCTTTGAAATTCGTTTGCTTTCCATTGAAAATTAACATTATTTTTATCGCCTAATGTTATCAACATTCGACAGGATTGTCGGAGTCGAACCGGAAGAAGCTGCTCAATCCATCCACTTATGTCTCCTCCACGCGCCTCTCCATCCACAACCTGCCATTCTACATGTGTGGAACAGTCAATCCTTCTTCTCTCTCTTCCTCTTCCTCTTCTTCCTCCTCTTCCAAAAAGAACACAAACAAATCTTCTTCTCTTGTTTCGTCGCCGACGCTGCTGAAGAGGCTGGTTGTGAATGCAGTTTTGTGGGGGAGGCAGAGCAGATGGGAGAAAGAGAAGCAGAGGTGGGAGAGGATCTATGGGAAAGCACTGAAACAGAAGGAAAAAGAAGAGAGAATGAAAATGAAAAGGGAAATGAAGATGAAGAAAGAGAATGAAGGGAATGATGATGAAGAAAATAAAACTTCTTCATCATCATCATCATCTTCTTCTTCTTCTTCTTCATCATCTTCTTCTTCTTCTACTTCTTCTTCTACTTCTTCTTCTTCTTCTTCTTCTTCTCTAACTTCAGCATTGTCTGTGATTCCACCTTGTCCTCCTCCGCCTTCGACGAAAGTGAACATCAAGCAAGTTGTGATTGTGAGAGAGAAAGAAGATGCTTCAGCACAAAAAGGGAAATATGAGAGCAGCAAACGGAAGAGGCAGTCGAGGCTGGGAAAGCCGAAGGGATATGGTGTGAATTGCATGTGTTATTCGGAAGTGTCAATGAAAATGTCTTGTTTTTTGAAATATTATTTTTATTTTCCTTTTCCTTCTTTCTCTTTCTTTCACAGCCTTTGTGGAGTTCCTCACCCATGACGATGCGCTGCTGTGTCTGCGTGTTCTGAACAACAATGCGGAAGCGTTGAGTGTTCTTGTTTCGAAAGAGGAGTGGGAGAAAGAGAGGAAGCGATACAGAGACAAGACAGAGGAGGTGGTGAAGAGGGAGAAGGAGATGTATTTGAGAGAGGAGAAGGAGAAGAGGAGGAAGGAGGAGGAAGAGAAGAAGAGGGAGATGATGATGAGCAGGCAAGATGAAAATGATGACAGTGAAGAGGAAGAAGAGGAGGAGGAGGAAGAAGAAGAAGAAGAAGAAGAAGAAGATAGTGAAATGAGCAGCGACGATGAAAAAGTCACCAAGCGCAAAATATCGAAGAAGAAGATGGGAAAAGATGAATATGAAGACGAAGAAGAAGATGAGGAGGAGGAGGAGGATGAAGATGAAGATGAAGAGGATGAGGATGATGATGAGGATGACGACGACGACGACGACGACGAAGAGGATGAAGATGAAGAAGAAGACGAGGAAGAAGAGGATGAGAAGTTTTTGCGGCAAGAATTGGAGAAGCTGAGAGAAGAATCGATTCGTGAGAAAGAAGAAATGAAGAACAGAAGGGGAATGAAGAAAGGGGGAGGGAAAGAGAATGAGGAAGGGAATGCGCAAAAAGGAGAGGAGGAGGAAGAAGAAAGCAGAGTGGATGAGATGATAAGGAAGAAAGTGGGGTCTCTGTTTCCAGAAGTTCCTTGCTATCCTCCGCCTGCTGTTCGGCTGGCTGTGCAGTTTGCGATAGAAGACAAGACAGCAGTGGCGAAGCACGAGAGAGTGAAGAAGTGGGGAGGGAATGCACAAGCACGGTGTGTGAGAAGAGAGGACGAGGAAAAGAGGAGGAGATGGATGGAGGAGATAATGTTATTTGGAGGGTTATATTGGTTTTTGATTTTTTTTTTTTTTTTTCAAATGATTTTTTTGAACTTTAAATTTATTTTTATTTTTCAATGAATGTTTTGTCTTGTATTTCTTATCATTTTATTTTTTTTTTTATCTATCGCTGCTGATTCATCAACAGCCATTCGTCGAAGGTGATGTCGAGTGAAATGAGGAAGATGAAGCGACGAGAACAGAAAAGAGCAGCGAGAAAGTGGAAGCGGCAGCATCCGGGTGAGACAGGCACGAAAGGAGGGAAAGGCAAAAAGGGAGGGAAAGGAGCAAAAGGAAGGAAGAGGAAGTGATCGATGGATGAGAGTGAAAGAGGAGAAAGGGAAAGAAAGGAAAGGAAAGGAAAGGAAAGGAAAGGAAAAGGAATTTGGTGTTTGTTCACTTCAAAGGAATGGATGAAGAATGAATGAAGCTTCGTGGTTGATTTGCTTTCTGGAAGCACAAATTATCTTTTCAATTCACGTTTTAAACCAAAACAAGCATTTTTCGTTTCTTCATGTTTTTATGCACTTTTTTCATGAAATTCCATGCAAAATGATGTTCAATCGATGTTTTCCTTTTCATTTTTATTTTTTTCAAAATTGAAAATCCTGAGTGAATAAATAAAAATATGGAACTAATTAACAAAATAATTTGCAAAACTTAACAAGCAAGGCAATTGCACATTATGGAAGCGAGCACATTGAGCAAACATGCTCTTTCAAGCGGAAATCAAAAGGATTTTAATCACAAGTTGGTGATGGAAGGAGAAATTAAGATGAATATCTGAAGCACATATCCATTGCACACTGATGACGTTTGATCTTTTTATGCACATTCACGAATGAGAATAAATGTATTCATATTGTGTTGAACATTTATTTTTGTTTGAACAATGATGGATGGATTGTTATTCATCACATGAAAATCCAAAAATTTGTTTCTGGTGAAGAAATGAAAACGAGGAGTGAAGCCGACGAGCAGCAGAACGAAGATGCACAAAATGATTTTTCAGAAGAAGAAATCCACTTTCGGCAAGGAGAAGAAAAGGGAGGAAAGGGTGTATCGAAGAAAGAAAGAAATGCAGATGAGAAAAAGTGGAAATACGAAAATTGAGAGTGCTCATGATATCGCAAAACACCTTACGTTCATTCCAATTGAAGCAATGTTGAAGCTGAAAGAAGATTTTATTGAAGAAAAGGAAATGAAAGAGGAAAATGAGGAAAGGAGAAAACAGAAATGAGGATTGCCAATTGTTTCCTATTTTTTGTTGGAAAGAGGAAAAGTGGCAAGTCAAATGTTTGAAGGATTTAGTGGTTCCTGCTTGCCAGAAGAATATTAAACAAAAAACGAGGCAGTCAGATTCACATGTGTTTCAACAATAATCTTTGCATTTGTTTTCATTAACTTCATAATTCAAGACTTTGAATAATCTCATCAATTCACATCATCTTCTTCAACATCAACACCTTCTTTCTTATCATTTTCTTCGTCTTCTTCTTCTTCTTTAACATCTTCAATTTCCTCTTCTTCTTCAACATCTTCACCTTCACCTTCATCTTCACATTTTTTTTTACACTTTTTACTGGATCAGAGAACCGAACTTCAAACACATTTATTCCATTCAATTCAACAGCTCCGCAAAATTGAACGGAAAATTGCTTCATTTCCTTTCCTTCGTCTCTTCAGTCAATCAATAAAGGAGCTTTCTTTGCATTTTTCATTCACAATTCTCGTGATGAAAAAAAGGCGATTTGGAAAAATTCATTTATTTCATTCAAATCAACTTCTTCAACGCCTTCTTCAACAAGCAACAAAAATAATGTTGAATTTTTTATTTCATTCAACTCCCGTCAAATTCAGGGCCAAGCCTCATCTTTCGTTTCAATTCAGAAGCACAATCAAATATTCATTCTTTCACAGAATAACAGCTAATGTTATTTTACCAAGGAAATTGTACAATGTTTAACCAAGAAAAGCTGATCATCAGGCATTCAACAGAAAACAGAGATTGAATCTGACTTTTTTGATTTTGAAGATCAAGCATCTGAAGTGAAAAGGAAATGGTATTGAAGCAATTTATTTATGAAATGGATGTGTTCCTAAATAGCCTTCTGCAGATTACACAGATACGAAACTGGAGCAAATTGTTGAAAATGAAAAGAAAAGGAAAATCAAGAAGAGCATGCTGATATGCTTGAAGAAATCCTATTTGAAGAGATGAAAGCGATGAATCTTTTTTCTTGAGCTCAATTCATATTTGATGAAAAGGAGAAAATAGAGGAAGAAATGACGAAGAAATGGTTTTATATGAGCGGAGATTAAAGATAGATTAAAAAAAATAAACTTCTGGTGAAAAGAAGATGATAGGTGTAGGATATTTCTCTGATATGAAAAAATGCTCAAAATTAATAAATGGAAGAAATTATAAAGAAATAAGATAAAGGTTATTGTTATCAATGATTTTTGTATGAACCAAGCTGAAAGTGAGTGTTTGAGTTGGGACAAATGTTGAGGTGAGGAGGGTGAGAGAGGCGTCGTGGAGGAGGGAAATGAAGCCAGTGAGGGCATACTCGATGGTGGCACATGGGGTCTGTTGGGGTCTGCCACAGGCATCGACATCACTTCCACCATTTGCAACGATTTTATTCTGGGCAATGAGAGGGAGCCAGCCATTGTACACATCGCTATCAGCTGTTCCTGCATTCCAGACTCTTTGTGTTGGGGTTGTTGAGCCACAATTCTCAAATGGAGATTGGGTGATACTGCTTCCATTGAAAAACACATCATTTCCTCTGCCATTTGTTGCAGTGTTGCCATCAAAGAAACAGAAAGTGATGAATTTTATTCCATTCATCCAATCATATGTTCTTGTGCAGCACAACGCAGCACCACCATAGGAAGTTGGATTTTCGACTTTGTTGTTTATGAACTGGCACTCTTGGAGCAAGCATTGTTTTGGTTTTTGTGGTGGATGCCAATTGAATGTGACTGCACCAGCTGCATCACCGCCAGTATTTGCAATACAGGTACAATTTTTGAACAAGAATTTTGCATCAGATGGCATGTTATCGAGCACGAAATACCAACCAGTTCCATAATTGCCTGTTATTGAGCAACTTTCAACTTTGTTTTCTGAGAATGTCCAAACAGAATTAGGTTGATTGCAATACAAATAAGCAGCTCCTGCATGAGCAGCTGAACAGCTTGTGAAATTGGATTTTGCGATATCAACTTTTAACAAATAATCACAATATAACGCTCCGCCATATTCATTTGTTGAACAATTGTTGAACGAACAAGAAGTGACTGTGAGATTTGCATTTGCACAATCGATATAAAGTGCACCTCCACGACTTGATCCACTTATTGAATTATTCCATTCGCACCACTCAAATTTATGGCTGTTCTCATCAAAAGTGGCCAATCTTCCAGGTGATTTTCTTTCAGTTTCAGTTTCAGTTCCAACATGAACCACAGCAGCATTTGATAAAGATCGTGTTTGGTGGAGGAAAGAGGCATTGAAAGCAGAGAGAGAGGTGGATGGACTGTTGAGGGAAGGGAAGAAAGAGAGTTGAGTGGATGATAATTGAGATGTGAATTGAAAATGAATGTTAAAATCGAAAAATAACAATTATTTATTTAAAATTCATTAAATTATTCAAGATGAATAATTTTAGCATTTATTTGCATATAGTGTTGAGATTTTCAATTATTTTATCACAAACAATTTTCGATGAAATTTCTATGATGGCAAATATGAATTTCTTTTTGTTTCTCTTTTTATCAAATCTTTTTAGAATTGATATCCTTTTGATTTCTGCAACAAATTGGAAAATCATTATTTTGTTTTTCACACAATCATCAAAATACCTTTTGTATTGCTTTTTGAATTATTTTTTGTTCAATCGAAAATTTTCGGTTTGATTAGAGAATGTACTTCTTTTGTTTTGTTCTTCAAATGCCTAAATAATAATTATTATTTTGCAACCAGAAAATGAAAAATTGATTTTTAAAAACAATAATCAATTTTTTCATTTTGGTAGGAATTAAAAGCTTTGTTCTGCAATAACTTGACATTCAAAAGGAATTATTAAAAAATGCCATAAATAAATAAAAAATGTGAAATTCTGAATGTAATTTTTGGGATTGGAGAACTTCTTTGATTTTGATAATTTCTTCGTTTATTCGTTTCAATTCTGTATTATTTGAATTATTTTTTTGAAAAGCAATGAACAATGGATTTTCAAAAATGTTTGGGTTTCATTCTTTTGTCGAAACAATCCAGTGATGTTTTGATTGATATGTGAGTCTATTCAAAGATGTTTCCACAAAATCATTCTTTTCAACTGAATAAAAAAATGAAAAATAATTATTAACATCCCACTTATCATTTCATGAATATTCAACAAATATTTATCATCACCTTTTTTGAATCATCTTTTTCAATCGAATGTTATCACAGTGTCAAATATTCATTATCACTATTTTTGTTCTTGTGAGAAGCTTTTTGATGAAAAAAAATATTGTGTGTTCTTCTTCAAATGATCCATTGTGAAGACCAAAATCTTTTTCATATTCTGAACGAGAAAAGTGATATTCTCCATTATCAAGGTTGTCTGTCCTTGACAACAACAGTTCAATATTGGGTGATTATCTTTGAAATCATAACAATAATCAATTTTTCAGTGTTATCATTTAATTGTTTTTCAGACATTGATTCTGGAAATGCGAATGTTTGAAGTGACAAATATTTCAAACAAAGGTTGAAAAATGAACAAAGAATGGAAATACACTTCAATTTTGTTATTTTTCTTTTTTGAGAAATGAAAATTGAAATTATTAATTTTTATAATTTTGAAAAATTGAAAGAGATAATATTAATAACATCAAATCAACTGAAGTTTATCCTCTCAATGGAAAGGACTCATTTTATATGGAACAATGGATAATAGAAATAAATACTTTTATTTTTTTATTTTGAATTTCAAACAAATAAAACCAGACACATTTTTGAAATATTTGCTAAGCTTTTCCATTTCCTTTCTTTTCATGCAATACCAAAAAAACAAAATCATTCATTTCATTTGATTTTCTTTTTTTTGTTTGCTAGTACTTTATGGCTAATTTTTTTTTTGAAAACTTCCTTTTGTTTAATTATCAAATAAAATAAAAATCATATTTTTTAAATCAAATTTTTGTTCCAACTAATAAAACTTCACCAAAATGGAAACAGAACCTAAGAAATGTAATTATTTCCTTTTAAGAAAAGAAATGTGAGTGGGAACAGAAATTTGTTGAAAAATTGATTTTTTTTTTTTTTTTTTTTGCAAAATTAAACAAAAAAAAGTTTTAATGAAAAATTGACAATATCATCTTTTTCTCATTAAAAAATACATCATCCTTGATTGGTCAATGCGAATACAGAATCAAATAACGATAAATATTACAGATAAGGTGTTCTTTTGTATTTCAAAGATTATTTTGCAAAATGAAAAACAGTGGAAATATTCACGCCAAATGTCAATAATGAAATGATTTTTCAGAATAAAATAATAAAGTCATCCTTTAATTCTCTTTCACTAGTTGTATTCAAATGAAGTTGTTCTTTCACAAATGAATGAAATGAAAAAATGAAATGATTTATAAACACCACTTTCTGCTGAGTTCTTTCCAGAAAACGAATATTTAATAACATTGGTATATTTCGATTTCTTGTTGAATTTTGTGTTTTCAGTTTTCTCAGAAATAAATAACTTTTGAAAACGCGATCTTTTCGTTTTTTTGATGAAAACGTGAAAATGAAACAAAATGAAAATTTAATTATTGATTCAAAAATTCATTTCTATAATTTTTTTATTTTCATTTTCATTGCAGAAAACACAAGGCAATTTTTTTTCATCAAAAAGAATAATTCAAAGGAAAAATGAAATAGTTTAAGCAATTTCATTTTTTTTTTACATAAACATACACAAAAGAATTTTTAAAATTTCTCTTTTCACTCTTCCTATACTCTCTTTTCAATCATCTCCTCGTCCGAATCCCATCCATTTCAACCATCTCTTCCCTCTCACTCACTCAACTCATCCGTTTCCGCCTCCTCAACAACCTCAACCACTTCTTCTTCCACAAACTCCAATACCAATACTATCCCCTCTTTATCCATTCATTCATCCCTTTCCATCTACTCAACCATCTTCCTCCACACCCACAACCCCATCGATGGCTCCATTCTCCCCAACCTCAACAGCCCATCCACCTCTCTCTCTGCCTTCAACACCTCTTTTCTCCACCAAACTCGATCTTTATCAAATGCTGCTGTTGAGCACATTGGAAATGAAACTCACAGAAAGAATTTAACTCGACTGTCCTTTACTGAATTGAATAGCTATCTCTTTGAGTTGTGCGAATGGAATGATTCAAATGGAGGAAGTGATTGGGGTGGAGCACTTTCTGTTGTTTGCGCAAACGCAAATCTCGCTATCACTTCTTGCTCATTCAGTAAATGTACAACCACAGGAAGTGGAGAAGGTGGAGCAATATTCTGTCAATATTTATTACAAATCAGCATCACAAAATCGAATTTCACAAATTGCCAGGCGAGACATGGAGGAGCTGTGGAAATATGGACTCCTCAATCTAATTCCGTTTGGGCATTCTCTGAAAACAGAGTGGAAAGTTGTTCAATAACATATTGGTGTGGAACTGGCTGGTATTTCTGGCTCAATGATATGCCATCAAATGCTCAATTCTTGTTCACAAACTGCAAGTGCATTGCCAATTCTGGTGGAGATTCTACTGGTTCTCTCACATTCAATAATCCTCCACAAAACAAACCAACTCAGTTTTTGGTTGATGATTGCCAATTTATAAATAATAAATTAACTGCTTCTTCGACATATGGAGGTGCTGCCATCTATTTGGATGTCACTTATTCCTGGATGAGCGGGCTAAAATTCATCACATTCTGTTTCTTCGATGGCAACACTGCCACAAATGGCAGAGGAAATGACGTGTTCTTCAGTGGAAGCAGCATCACTCAATCTCCTTTCCAGCAATGTGGATCAACAACTTTAACAAAAAGAGTGTGGAATGCAGGAACTGCAGATAGCAGTGTGTACAATGGATGGCTTCCAATCATCAACCAGAACAAAATAGTCTCAAATGGTGGAAGCGATATCGATGCCTGTGGCAAAACACAGCAAAGCCCATGTGCCACGGTGGAGTATGCTCTCGGATGCATTGCTCCCTTCAGCGATGCCTCCCTCTCTCTTCTCGTCTCCACTTTCACTCCCACAAAGACTCTCACATTCCGTTCTCCAAATACAAAAATCAAATGAAATGATGAATTTTTTCAGGTTCTCATATAAATTCTTTCATTTTCCATATCATAGAAAACTCCTATAGCTATCATAGCTTTTTCAATTGGAGTATATATCATCATTATTTTTTCAAAAAGCACAACATAAGCTCAGATAAAAACATATTTCTTTCATTTTCTATTTGATTTGGCTTCTTCATCAAACGAAAACAAAGCTCGTTGCTTTAAGAAATCGTCGATTTCTCCTCTTCAATATTCATCTCTTCGATCATATCAGAAAGTTCTTTAAAACATTTATTTCCTCAACATTCCGATTTCAATATGCTTGTATCCGATTAGCGCTAATATCTCATACAATTTCTTTTCATATAAGCCTTTCCCTCTAAATTGATTTTCTTCTTTATTTCATCTTCAATGGCTCACAGAAGGTGTATCGCATTGAGAAATCTCTCGAAGATCATTTACATCATCGTTCGTTCTAAATAACGTCTTCTGCCCTGCTCCTTCTGTTTTCTGTGAATTCTTTCAATCAAAAAACGAAAAAGTCAGAATCGATTTTCTTGCTGATTGCACGCCTTCTGACAGCTTTTCTTGGCTAAAAATAGAATCGTTTCCGTTGACATATAACTTCAGCTTTTGAGTTTCCAAATTGATATCGATGATGAGGCCTGGAGCTGAATTCGGGGGGAGTTGAGTGAAATGAACAATTCAACATTATTTTTGTTTTTCATCGAAGAAGGAGTTGAAGAAGTTGATTTGAATGAAATGAATGAATTCGTCCAAAAAGCCTTTTTTCATCACGAGAATTGCGAATGAAACATAAAATGAAAGCATATTTGGTGAACGGTCGTTGAGAGGAAGAAAAGTGAATGAAATAATTGTTAGTTCAATTTGTCTGCGCTTCCAATTGAACAGTTTAAATGCATCAGAAGGTCGATGATCTGATTCAACTTCAAGTGAGTTATTATGGCATTGAAGGAGTTAAAGATAATGGTGAAGATGGCATAGCTGGTGGGAAAGGACAAATCGCAGAAGAAATTATAGAATTTGAAGAAGATGAAGAAGATGAGATCATTGAGAGATGAACAATCAGTCATATAGCATTTCTGAAGAAGATGAAAAAAATGACTTGTATGATGTTGTCAGTTGGTGAAATGTCACATTTGACAAGTTGATTTCAGAAGGAATATAAAACCCCAATAACAAATAATATTGGCCAATTCGCATTTATTTGTCAATGAAGATTGATATCTTCAGTTCATTTGCAAACTTTGAGTGGTTTCATTGCTTTCTCTTCAAAAACATAAAAATAATGATGTTTGTCGGTTGGCTCTGAAAATACAAAAGACATAAATATCTGATGAAGATAAAAGTTAAGTTGAATACGAAGATGAATACAAAGATAAAGAAGCAGTAGAAGAAAAAAAAGAAGGTAATGAAGGAAAAGGAGGAGGAGGAGGAGGAGGAGAAGAAGAAGAAGAAGAAGAAGAAGAAGAAGAAGAAGAAGAAGAAGAAGAAGAAGAAGAAGAAGAAGAAGAAGAAGAAGAAGAAGAAGAAGATGTTGAAGTTAAAGAAGAAGAAGAAGCAATATGTGACTGAAGAAGATTTTGTGTGTTTTTTGCAATGCGATTCATAACAGGCGTGCTTGTCGATGAATAAACAGGTGAATTGTGAGAAGGCGAATCTTGTGTTTGCAAACCGAGAAATGAGAAAGATGGTTGATTGAATGAAGGAGAATTATCAGAAGAAGAAGAAGAAGAAAAAGATGGAAATGATGTGATAGAGAAATGCGGAATCAGTCGAACGATATTTATGATGTTGAGAATAATTTGCATGAAGTCGTTGATTGGCCGAAATGTTTCATTTAATGCATTCACTTCAGATTGGCCAGAAAAAATTCAATCACTAAATATGTGACGAACAGATTGTGAAAATCAATCTTGCTGTATTTCTTCAAAGTTTATTGACTTTCTTTTTGTAATTTCCTCTCCTTTCCCCTCGAAAATTGAAAATGTTGATTTTTCTCAATTTCCATTCCCTTCTTCCATTCAGCTCACAAACTCCTCAGAAAATATCAATCCCCTCCTTTTCTTCATCTTTCCCCATCTCTTCCAAAATATCTTCTCCTCTCATTAAAATACCCCTCTTCCATTTGAAAGCTTCAGAAAATTCTTCTTCTTTTCCACTTTTGCCCTCTTTTCTTTCTTTTCAAAATCCATTTCTCCAATCAACAATAATCACCTTCTTCATCATCCTCAACCACTTCTCTATATATTTTCTCCCTTTTCTTCTATAAATCTCCACTTGCTCCTTCCCCACCCCTTTGTCTCAGAATTTCTTTCATTTATAAACCCCTCTCGAAATATAAACATTCCAAAAAATACCCAACTCCCACCTTCTCCCACAAATAATCCTCTTCCATCTCTTCTCTGCCCCATATCCCTCATGTTCATGTTATTGACAAGATAAACATCAAATACTTTTTTGTATCGTTGAGAATATTATTAAAGGAGATGATCATGCCAAAAACAGAAAAAAACACATCCTGACAGGCAACACAATGTGGACAGGTTGAGAAGACCCTTCAGTGAGATATACGATATATTTTGTGGAGATGCATTCAGTGTTGCATTTTGACCATTCTGAGACTGAAATGAAGAGATTGATTTATTTTTGGAATGATGATGGCTGTGGAAATGAGGCTGTTTGGCAAAATACAGTCAAAGAGCAGTTTGTTCTTTATTTATTTTATTTATATGAATATTAGCCTTTTGATGTTTTTTGTGTTGTTTTCAGGGCAGGAGGTCAAAAAGAATGAAAATGAACGAAAGCGGGATATCTCGTTGTGCAGGGTGGCTATCGAGTTGAGCCAGCAAATTCATATGGAAAGTGCCCAGGGTGAAGGGATTGGGAAGGAAATTGGAGATGATATTTTCAGACGAAAAACAGGACATTTTTCAATGAGAAAGATGGAATTTGAGTTGAATACATAAATTTCACATTTTTCAGAAGAGCAAGATATCGCTACATTTGATGGAGAAACAACTGATGGAAAGGATGATTTGCGAATCAGATGATGAAACATTCGAAAACGAAAGGAATAATGAAATTGATAAAGAAAACAGGTGCCAACGGGATAAAATATAGGCATTGGCTTAAAAATAGGTTCTGAAGGTTTGTTGATATATTTTTTGAATTTATTATTATTTTGTTTAAAGAATGCTGAAAGAATGAGGGATTTGCTGACTTTGAAGAAGAAAAAGAAAAGCAAGGAAGGAAAAATAAAGACAGACAGATGAAATGCGAGATATTTCGAAGATGTCTGGCATTAACCTTTGGCGAAGAATTATTTTTGAGGAAAGAAGATTTTTTGTGAAATAAGGGAAGCGAAAGAAGAAGAGATGGAATGAAAAAGGAATTGCTCAATATTTCATATTTTTTGTTGGAGAGAGAGAAAGAGATTGAGCTGAAAGTGAAAAAGGATTCAGATGTTTCTCCTCTGCAGAAGAAAAAGAAACAGAAGAAGAGAATTTCAATGAATTTCTCTGTTGATATTTATTGACTCCCATCTTCTCAATTGTCAACAATTAATCGTCTCATTCAATCCATTCATCATCTTCTTCTTCTTCAAATACATCAACATTTCACACAGCTTCTTCTTCATTATCATCATTCACTTCATCTGATTGGATTTCTTCATGATCTGTTTCATCATCAGAGATCATGAATGAAATGAAAAGGAAACAAGGAAATATATTGATGAAGGAAATAATCAGAAATGAGAGTTAGAAGGTGAAAAAAGAGGAGAAAGAGAAAGAGAACGCGAGTGAAGAGATTATTTTGAGAGGGGATTCAGAAAGGAAATGGAATTGAGATGGAAGATATTTTTTGAATGAATTAAAGAATAATAGGAAGAAGAGGAGAGAAAAAACAGGAATTTTCACAAAGAAATGTATTTGGATAAATAGAGGATAAATTTGAATGAAGAAATAACAAATAAGAGCAAATGATGAAATTCAGAAGAAAACTAAAATTTCAAATTTGAGAGAAAAGAAGAAATGAGAGAAGAGGAGAAAATACAGAGAAAAAAAATTAGAGAAGGAAACAAGAAATGCATTTCATTGGAGAATTTGGAAAGAAAAGCTAGAATCGATCATTTTTTCTCAGCGTTTTCAGCTGTGTTGCTGTTCCACACTCTTTCAGCTGGGGTTGTTGATCCACAATTCTCGAATGGGGATTGAGTGATTGCATTGCCACTGAAGAACACATCGTTTCCTCTGCCATTGGTTGCAGTGTTTCCATCGAAGAAGCAGAATGTGATGAATTTCATTCCATTCATCCAGGAATAAGTTGAATGATAATAAATAGCAGCGCCTCCATAAGAAGAAGAAGCAGTCAGATTGTTATCGATGAACTGACAATCATTAACCAAAAATTGATTTGGTTTGTTTTGTGGAGGCCAACGAAATGTGAGTGAGCCGGTTGAATCTTTACCAGAATTTGAGATGCACTTGCATTTGGAAAACATGAATTGACCGTTTGAAGAAAAATCACCAATATAGAAATACCATCCAGTTCCATAAATGCTTGTTATTGAACAATTTTCGACTTTGTTATCAGAAAATGAATAAATGGAAGATGATTGTCTGCCATCAATATCAATTGCACCTCCATGAGGAGCAGAACAGTTTGAAAAATTTGATTTTGCAATATTCTCATTTTGCAAACAGTAACTGTATAACGCTCCACCACCAGTATCGCCTGTGATCGAACATTTGCTGAATGAACAGGAAGTGATTGTGAGGTTGGCATTTACACAAAAGACTTTAAGTGCTCCTCCATGATCGTTTCCTCCATTTGAATCTTTCCATTCACACCACTCAAAACAATGGCTATTCTCATCAAAAGTGGCCAATCTTCCAGGTGATTTTCTTTCAGTTTCAGTTCCAATATGAACGATAGGTGCATTTGATGAAGATCGAGTTTGATGAAGGAAAGAGGTGTTGAAGGCAGAGAGAGAAGTGGATGGGCTGTTAAGGGAAGGGAGAATGGCACCATCGATAGGGTTGTGAGTGTGGAGGAAAATGGTTGAGTGGATGGAGAGGAATGAGTCGGAGGATTTTGTTTGCCAGATGAACTCAACGTTGAAAAAACTGAAATTAAACGATTTCTGCGAACATCTTCATTTTTGTTTGTCTTCATTTATCTTCTCAAATCTCAATCTTCAATCAACTCATTTTGTACGTTCATTCAACACCTTCAAAATCTGCTTCAAATCATCAACAACATATAACACAACAATTTCCTCAACATCCACTTCATCTGTTTTGAATTCTCCATCAATTGCGTCAACATCAGAGAAAAGGAGAGAAAAGAAGAAACGAAGAAATTATACAGCTGAAGGGAAAAAATTACAAATGAAAATTGGAAGAACATAGATTGGAAAATGAAAGCAGGCAAGAAAACTCACATAAAGCCAAAGAAAATTTCTTTCATCTGGAATTGCAGCTTCACAGACTTCTTCTTTTGAGGATGGAGAGGAAAACATTTTGTGGAATCTTTCTGAAGCCGCATGGCTTCTGTGGAATTTTTGCCTTTATTCAACAGAATGAGCAGATGACAGCAACTGCAGCATTTTCCATTTCTGAATTGATCTTTTCACATATTCCACTTTTTTTTTTCGTCTAATGTTAGACCAGAACGATTATTCATTCATAATTAGCATAACTTCTTCATCTTCTAATTTCAACTCAACTTTTTAAGAAAGCTTGTTTTATCTTTTCCCATCGATCGAGAACGGCGATCTTTCACAGCTGGTTGATCTTTCTGATCCGAATGTGGATGTGGTGTTTGTGGATCCATTGGAGCTGTTGTACGACACGAAAGCCTATTTCAAAAAGCTTCTTGTGGCAGGGGTTGCACAGAAGTCGTCTCTTCGCTCAGCGCCTTCGTCTTTTTCAACGGGAGCAGCACGCCGATCAACTTCGCCATTCCGGAGTCGGAGAAGCGAAGAGAAGAAGGCAGCAGAAGACGATAAGCTATCTTCTTCTTTTTCTTCTTCAGCAACTGCGATTGACCCTTCGGATGAATTTGCTGTAGCAGCGTCAAACAAGTCGGCTGGAGCGATGGACAACATCGAGAGGTGGCTGTGGTGTATGATAGTCACGGATTGTCGTTTCTGAGGGAGCAACAGACGCTGCATGGATATGTTGTGGCTCGGCGGGCGGTGCTGTATGGGGGTGTTGTGTGTGCACACGATGTGGCGCTTTCAGCGATACTTTCGGTTTCGCTGGTCGCCCCGCTTCCTTCGCTTGCAGTGTAAGTTAGCACGAAGTCGGGGAGCAAGCGGATCTTTTCAGCGGCAGATGTGAATGCGTTCCCGTCGATCTACGATCTGTTTGACCCGTCGCTGCTGCCGTCGGCGATAGCGCGGCTGGTGTCGCGATCGCCGCAGTCGAGGTGTGTGGAGGTGAAACTGGACGACGAAGTGATGGGGCGAGGGGTTGCAGTGTGTGAAGTGGGGAGATTGTGGAGAAGGGGCTTTCGGCAGCGGGGATGAGGATGGAGGATGTGGTTCTGTCACAAGCAGCGATTGCGCTGGCTGTGCTGGAGGAGCGAGAAGAGGCAGAGGGAGGTGATAGGAATGAGGAGAAAAGCGAGTATCCGACAGCTCACAGAGAGTTTGTGGAGAGAATCAAAGAGAACCAGGGGAAGCTGGAAGAAGCGATGGCGCCTTTGATTGTGGAGGCGCTTGGGATGAGCGGGCTGAGGTTTGTGAAGGCAGAGACTGAGGTGGGTGTAAGCAAGCAGCATCCAATGAAACCTGAAGTGTGCAGTTCTTCTCCATCCAATGGCATTCAACAGGAGAACAGAAGAGCAGCAGAAGAAGAAGCAGCAGATGGATCTTTGGGCATGACTTCAGATGGAAGTGCAGAGGAAGTGGGAAAAGATGTGGAACAGGTGGAAATGTCGAAAAGTGGTTTAGAGATGAATGAGGAATCAGGGAGAGAGGGTAGTTCGATTGATTTGGAAGAAAAAGAGAAGAAACAGATAATAAGGGATTGGAGAAAGACACCCACAATAAAGCATTCCCGTATCCTCAAAAGCCAAAGGAACATACAAAAGCAGTTAAAGAATATGACTGGGGATAAATAATGTGACTCATTTGGCGAGCCTGAAAAATTTCCAGGGTCATTTTGTGAGGAAGAAACGCTGCCTCTTCTACCGCCTTTGGGAGAACAGAGGGAAGAAGGCGGGGAAGGGAAGAGAGGAGCGGCAAATAATCGTCTTCTTGGTCGGTTCAATGACATTCGGAATTGTTTGAAAAGAGGGAAGATGATGAATGAGCATCATCCTTCACCATCATCCGCTTCAAATTCATTGAATGTTGGGAGTCAGCCTCATTTTGAGCATCCATGCAGCAGTGCTTCTGTTGTGATTCAACAAGAAGAATGCAAACAAATTCCTCTATCATCATCATCTTCTTCTTCTTCTTCTTCTTCTTCTTCTTCATATTCCTCTTCATATATGATCTCGAATTCGAGTAGTTGTGATTGTATTGCAATTGTTTCTATCTAGCAGCACACAATTTGAGAGTGTCTCCCACACGTCAATGCTGTCGAAGATTCCCTTTTGGAGCACTTGTGAAGGCTCTGGTTGCTCATATGTGCAAATGCCTTCTCCGCCTCCACACTCTTCAGATGCACTGTTTCTTCCTCCTCTTCATCTTCATCTTCATCTTCTTCGCTTTTATTTTCCTCAGCATTTTCATCACCATTATGGATATCGTCACTTTCTCCTCCATCAACGTCATCTTCAATCACAGTCTGTTTCATGTCTCCATTCGGATGATTATCTTCGTTTGACTCAGCCACACGCAAATGTTTGCTGTTTGATGAGCAATGTTGATTTTTTGGGAGAGTTTATAAATGAAATAGAAAATGGATCAAAAGGAGATGAGAAAGAAAAAGGAGCAGAGAAATAGCAGAAGAACAATAGAAATATGAAGAAGGAAAAGAAGAAGAAGGTATATTCAGAGAGAAGAAGAATATTCAGAGAAGAGGAGGGAGAAGGAGAAAATTGGATTGATGATTGATGATTGGACTGTGAAAGAGGAAAGGGAGAAGCAGAAACGTGAATGGTGTTTGTATTTCTTTGATGGGTTCTATTTCTCTGAAATCTTCATCTTCTTCCTTCTTTCTTCTTCCTCGTCTGATTCATCACCAATTTCAACATCAAAACAAGCAAGATTATCTTCAATGCATTCTTTTCTTCTTCTTTCTTCTTCTTCTTCTGTTTCATGTTCTTCTTCACTGCTTTCTGCATCCTCATCTGATTCATTCACTCAAACAATCCAATCTTCCTCTGCCTTTGGGCTATATTACACCTACTTCTCTTCTTCTTCTTCACCTTCTTCTTCGTCTTTTTCTTCGTCTTCTTCGTTTTTTTATTTTCATTCTTCTTCGTTGTGATCTTAACCTTTTTCTCCTTCGTTTCCGCCTTTTTTTCTTCCTTTTTGGTGTTCTTCAACTTCTGCATTGTTTTTGCAATATTCATCTCACTTCCTTCTCGATCGGCAATTGGCCTTCTGATGCATTCATTCATCCAAATCAGCAAAGACGCTAAATTGTACATAACATAGCTTCATTAACTTTTCTTCTTCTCATCGTCCATTCACCACATACGCCATCATTTCATGTTTCATTCACAATTCTCGTGATGAAAAAAAGGCGATTTGAGCAACTTCATTCATTTCATTCAAATCAGCTTCTTCTTCAACGCCTTCTTCGTTGAAAATCAAGAAGTGCCATTTCCATTTCATTCAACTCCCGTCAAATTCAGGGCCAAGCCTCATCTTTCATTCTTACTCAGAAAGACAAAAGGATTATTCATTCTTTCACAGAATAACAGCTAATGTTATTTTACAAAGGAAATTGCACAATGTTTAACCAAGAAAAGCTGATCATCAGGCATTCAACAGAAAACAGAGATTGAATCTGACTTTTTTGATTTTGAAGATCAAGCATCTGAAGTGAAAAGAAAAAGTATTCAAGCTATTTTTGTTTGAAATGGATGTGTTCCAAAATAGCCTTCTGCAGATTACACAGATACGAAACTGGAGCAAATTGTTGAAAATGAAAAGGAAAGGAAAATTTAGAAGAGCATGTTGATATGCCTGAAGAAATCCTATTTGAAGAGATGAAAGCGATGAATCTTTTTTCTTGAGCTCAATTCATATTTGATGAAAAGGAAAAATTTGATGAAGAAATGACGAAGAAATAGTTTTATATGAGCGGAGATTAAAGATAGATTGAAAAAAATAAACTTCTGGTGAAAAGAAGATGATAGGTGTAGGATATTTCTCTGATATGGAAAATGGTCAAAAATGAGAAAATGAAAGAATTTGTATGAGAATCAGATAAAGTTTATCATTTCCTGTGATTTTTGCATCAGCTGCGCTGAAAGTGAGTGTTTGAGTTGGAACAAATATTGAGGTGAGGAGGGTGAGAGAGGCATCGTGGAGGAGGGAAATGAAGGCGTTGAGAGCATACTCGATGGTGGCACATGGGGTCTGTTGGGGTCTGCCACAGGCATCGGCATCAGTTCCATTGCTGGCAACGATTTTGTTCTGGGCGATGATTGGAAGCCAGCCATTGTACTCAACATTATCTGCAGTTCCTTGATTCCACACTCTTTTCGATAGGGTTGTTGAACCACAATTCTCAAATGGTGATTGGGTGATGCTGCTGCCATTGAAAAACACATCGTTTCCTCTGCCATTAGTTGCTGTGTTTCCATCGAAGAAACAGAATGTGATGAATTTCATTCCACTCATCCAAGTGAAGGTGTACATGCAGCACAGCCCAGCTCCTCCGCGTGTGGAGGAGGCAGTCAATTCATTGTTAATAAATTGGCACTCATTGATCAAAAATTGACTCGGTTTGTTTCCTGGAGGATTATAAAATGTTAAAGAACCAGCAGAATCTCCACCAGAATTTGAGATACACTTACATTTGGAAAACAAAAATTGAAAATTTAACTGATTATAATCTAGAGCAAAATACCAACCAGTTCCACACCAATTTGTTATTTTACAACTTTCCACTCTGTTTTCTGAAAATGAATAAACAGAATTTGATTGAGGATAAGCAATGCAATTTGCTCCTCCATTAGCCGCAGCGCAACTTGTGAAATTTGATTTTGAAATGTCAGTCTTCAACGAACGATTACAATATAATGCTCCGCCGTGGCCATTACCTGTACAAGAGCAATTGTGAAATGTGCAAGATGTAATTGTGAGATTTGCATTTGTACAGTTGACTTTCAGAGCACCTCCATGATCACTTCCGCAATTTGAATCGTTCCATTCGCACCATTCAAAGCGATGACTTTCAACATTAAATGAAGTCAGTCTACCTGGTCTCTTTCTATCTGTTTCAGTTCCAACATGTACAATAGGTCCATTTGATGAAGAACGTGTTTGGTGGAGAAAGGAAGTGTTGAAAGCAGAGAGAGAGGTGGATGGGCTGTTAAGGTTGGTGAGGATGGCACCATCGATGGGGTTGTGGGTGTGGAGGAAGATGGTTGAGTAGATGGAGAGGGATGAATGAATGGATAAAGAGGGGATTGCATTGATGTTTGTGGAAGTGGAAGAGAGAGAAGAGGAAGTAGTTGATGTGAATGAATTGAGTGAGAATGAGAGAAGTGATGGAAGTGAGAGATGGAACGAAAAGGAAATCAAAGAATGAAAAAGATGCTTTATAATGGATTGATTTTGTTGAAAGAGCTTTTGCAGTTTGCAATATTTAAAAAAATGAAATTGCTCAAATTGTTTCATTTTTCCTTCAAATTATTCTTTTTGATGAAAAGAAATTGCCTTGTGTTTTCTGCAATGAAAATGAAAATTAAAAAATTATAGAAATGAATTTTTGAATCAATAATTAAAATTTCATTTTGTTTCATTTTCGCGTTTTCATCAAAAATCAATGATATCAAATTATCAGAAAATTTTTATTTCTGAGAAAACTGAAAACACAAAATTCAACAAGAAATCGAAATAAACCAATCGCATATTAAATATTCGTTTTCTGGCTTGAACTCTGGATACTCGGAATTATGAAATTATTTTTTCCCCCACTTATTTGTGAATAAATAACTTAAGAAGAATATAATGGTGAAAGTGAATTTAGGGATGGCTTTTTTGATTAATTATGAAAAATCTTTTCATTCACGACTTTGGTGTGAATATTTCCACTGTTTATCATTTAGCAAAATAATCTTTGAAATTCATAGAAACACTTCATCTGCGATATTTATCGTTATTTGATACTGTATTTGCATTGACCAATCAAGGATGATGTATTTTTTAATGAAAAAAAGATGATATTGTCAATTTTTCATTAAAACTTTTTTTTGTTGAATTTTACAAAAAAAAAAACAAAAATCAATTTTTCAACAAATTTCTGTTCCCACTCACATTTCTTTTCTTAAAAGGAAATAATTACATTTCTTAGGTTCTGTTTCCATTTTGGTGAAGTTTTATTAGTTGGAACAAAAATTTGATTTAAAAAATATGATTTTTATTTTATTTGATAATTAAACAAAAGGAAGTTTTCAAAAAAAAATTTGCTATATGGTGCTTGCAAACAAAACAAAATATTTAAATGAATGTTTTGTTTTGTTTTTTGGTACAGTCAAAACCGGATATAATCACGTCGAATATAATCACATTCGTTTATTGTCACATTTCTCGATGCGCCGACATTTTTTGCTTGCTTTTCATTCATTTTTCATCGCATATAATCACAGAGCTAAATATATATAATTACATTTCGTTTCATTATGGGTGGATTTTTCATTGAAAAATTTACTATTTGATCAAAAATCTCATTTTTTTGATTTCACGAAATAATGTTTAAATAAGTCTAAATAACATAATAAAACATAAAAAATTGTTATTTCGATTGAAAAATGTGTGGTTGTGTAGGATTAAAAAAAATGGAAAAATTTACCCAAAATAAATTATTTCAAAAATTATTTTTCATTTTCTTCTGTGTAAAGCATCATCGTGTATAATCACAATCGGATATAGTCACAAAAAGTTGTGCAAAAACCGATGTGATTATATCTGGTTTCGACTGTATTGCATAAAAAGAAAAGAAATGGAAAAACCTTCCAACTGTTTCGACAATGAATAAGACTTTAATTGTTTGAAATGCATATCAAAAAATAAAAGATTTATATTCTATTATTCATTGTTTCTTATGAAATGAGTCATTTCCATTGAGAGTGTCATCTTCATTTGATTTAATATCTCAAACATTTTTTTTCAATTTTTCAAAAGAAATTTCAATAGAGAATTTCAACTTTTTTCTTTCAAAATAAAAAAAAGGACAATATTGCAGTGGGATGTCATTATTTGTTTATTTTTCAACCTTTGTTTGAAATATTTGTCACTTCAAACATTCGCATTTCCAGAATCAATGTCTGAAAAACAATTAAATGATAACACTGAAAAATTGATTATTGTTATGATTTCAAAGATAATCACCCAATATTGAACTGTTGTTGTCAAGGACAGACAACCTTGATAATGGAGAATATCACTTTTCTCGTTCAGAATATGAAAAAGATTTTGGTCTTCACAATGGATCATTTGAAGAAGAACACACAATATTTTTTTTCATCAAAAAGCTTCTCACAAGAACAAAAATAGTGATAATGAATATTTGACACTGTGATAACATTCGATTGAAAAAGATGATTCAAAAAAGGTGATGATAAATATTTGTTGAATATTCATGAAATGATGACTGGGATGTTAATAATTATTTTCCATTTTTTTATTCAGTTGAAAAGAATGATTTGGTGAAAATATCTTTGAATAAACTCACATATCAATCAAAACATCACTGGATTGTTTCGACAGAAAATTGAGAATCCATCATTTTTGAGAATCCTTTGTTCATGGCTTTTCTGAAAAATGATTCCAATAATACAGAATTGAAAAGTGAATAAACGAAGAAATTATCGAAATCAGTGAAGTCCTTCAATCCCAAAAATTTTCATTCAAATTTACATATTTTCAATCAACAACAATGATTTTTTTAAAGGAAATATTTTTGAGTATCAAGTTATTGTCGAACTTGACTATTGATTCGTTTTTAAATCAAAAATTAATAATCATTTTTAAAAGTCAATTTTTCATTTCCTGGTTGCAAAATAGTAATTATTATTAAGGCATCTGAAGAACAAAACATAAGAAGTACTTTCTCTAATCAAATAGGTGTTTTCGATTGAAAAAATGATCTTTCAGAAAATAAAACAGATGACAGCTTGACAATAAAGTTGGAAAAAATAAATGATTTTTCTAATTATTTGTTGGAATAGAAAAATTTCAATTCTAAAAAGATTTGACAAAAAGAGAAATAATTAATTATGAACACTTTCCAATAAAGACATTTAATTGAAAATAGTTTTGAAAAAAAATAATTGAAAATCTCAATACAATATACAAATAAATGCTGAAAATATTCATTTTGATAAAATTTCATATTTTGAAGCAAATTCTCGATATTTTTCAATGGCAAAATTCAATCTCTTTCTCTCCATTCACTCCTCTCTCTTTCTTCTCTTCACTCAACAGCCCATCCACTTCTCTCTCTGCCTTCAATGTCTCTTTCCTCAAACAAATACGTTCTTCATCAAATGATCCTGTTGTACATGTTGGAACTGAATCTCAAAGAGTGAAACCTGGAAGGTTGACTTCTTTTGATGAGAACAGCCATAAATTTGAGTGGTGCGAATGGAATGATTCAACTGGTGGAGAAAGTTATGGTGGCGCACTTTCTGTTTCTTGCATAAATGCAAGTCTCACGGTCACATCTTGCTCTTTTCACAATTGTTCAACTACTGGGGAAGCAGGAGCGTTATACTGTGGGCAACTATTGAATATTAACACTGCAAAATCAAACTTCACCAGCTGTTCAGCTGCTCATGGTGGAGCAGTAACTTCTTGGGGTCCTCAATCAAATTCTGTTTGGACGTTCTCAGAAAACAGAGTTGAAAGTTGTTCGATAACGTATTGGTGTGGAACTGGTTGGTATTTCTATATTGGTGCTTTTCCAGAAAACGGTAAATTCCTATTCACCAAATGCAAGTGCATCTCAAATTCTGGTGGTGATGCTGCTGGCTCTCTCACATTTCACTGGCCTCCAAATAACAAGCCCAACCTGTTTTCAATCGTTGAGTGTCAGTTCATCAATAATAAGTTAACTTCATCATCCACTTATGGCGGAGCCGGAATATACTTTGATGGAACTTACTCTTGGATGAATGGAATAAAATTCATCACATTCTGTTTCTTCGATGGCAATACGGCTACAAATGGCAGAGGAAATGATGTGTTTTTCAATGGAAGCAGCATCACCCAATCCCCATTTGAGAATTGTGGTTCAACAACTCCAACAAAAAGAGTGTATAATAATGGACAAGATGATAACGCTGTGTACAATGGCTGGCTCCCCCTCATTGCCCAGAACAAAATCGTTGCCAGCAATGGAACTGATGCTGATGCCTGTGGCAGACCCCAACAAACCCCATGTGCCACCATCGAGTATGCCCTCACTGGCTTCATTTCCCTCCTCCAAGACGCCTCTCTCACCCTCCTTTCCTCAATATTTGTTCCAACTCAAACACTCACCTTCAGCGCGGTTTACACAAAAACAACAGGAAATAATGACTTTTTTCTGATTTCTATATTATTCCTTCCATTTTCTTATTTTCACCATTTTCCATATCATAGAAAAATTCATAAGCTATCATAGCTTTTTCAATTGGAGTATATATCATCATTATTTTTTTCAGAAATCCATACCATCAACAAGACAAAAATATTTCTTCGTCATTACCTCATCTAATTTTTCTTCTCCATCAACTACAAATTAAGCTCATGAAAAAAGATTCATTGCTGTCGTATCTTCAAAATACATTTCTTCAAGCATATCAACAATCTCTTCAAAAATATCTGTTTCTTTTATCACTCCAATTTCTCCTTTTTTGAGCGCTGCAGACGCACTTATTTCATAGAATTATCCTTCGATTATTGATTTTCCTAAAACAACCGCTTTCTCTCTTTGTTTCATCTTCTGCGATTTGTTGAAGGAGCATGACGTTGTGAAATCTGCCGAAGGCCATTTTGGAACCCATCCATTTCATAAAAGGATTTCTCCAATTCTTTTTCTTTTTCACCTGTGTATCCTTCATTCACTGAAAGAAGGGGGAAAGCATCCTCCTTTTTTATTTCACGCTGCTAATAGACTATTCTTGTTTAATTAAGTATCTTTTCTATTTTTATTAACTTCAGCTGACATTATGCGTTGTAATAAGTAATTCTTTGTGTCTTTCCAAATAGCAACAATAGATGAGATCTGGCCCTGAATTTAACTAAAGTTAAATGAAATGAAAAAAACAGTATCATTTTTGTTGTTCATTGAAGAAGGCATTGAAGAATAAATGGATGAACACAATTGTTGAAATGAAGATAGATGCTGTGTGAATGTGCGAATTATTGAGGAAGAACGAAGATGAAGTTGAAGTCAAAGAAGACGAAGAAGACGAAGAAGCAAAATTTGAATGAAGAAGATTTTGTGTGTTTTTGGTTAGCGATTCATAACAGGCATGCTTGTCGATGAATAAACAGGTGAATTGTGAGTAGGCGAATTTTGTGTTTGCAAATAGAGAAATGAGGAAGATGGTTGATTGAATGAAGGAGTATTATCAGAAGAAGATGGAGAAGAAGATGATGATTCCACGATGACCACGAAGATGAAGTTCAAGTCGAAAAAATGTGAATATATGTGGTAATAGGGAAATGCGCAATCAGTCAATTGACATTCCTAAAGAAGACGTTGAGATTAATTTGGGTGAAGTCGTTGATTGGGCCAAATATCGAATTCAATAAGTTGATTTGACAAAGAGCAAACAATCGTTATCGAAATATTTGTTGAAGGCCGAAGAAAATTGGTTGATGAAAGATGACATCCTCAGTTCGTTTCTGCCTTTTTGAAATTGTTCTGCACTTCACTGAGAAACAAAAAATGAAAATATTTCTTAATTTCCTTTCCTTTCCATTCCCCTCTTCCATTCAGCTCACAAAATTCTCTGAAAAATATCAATCCCCTCCTTTTCTTCATCTTTCCCATTTTCTTCCATAAAATCTTCTCCTCTCATAAAAAAATACCCCTCTTCCATTTGAGCATTTCTCATTTTCCTTCTTCTTTCCCGCCTTTGCCCTCTTTTCTTTCTCTTCAAAATCCATTTCTCCCATCAACAATCAGTCCTCTTTCATCATCCCCAGTCACTTCTCTATATGTTTTCTCCATTTTCTTCTCCAAATCTCCACCCGCTCTTCCCCACCCCTTTGTCTCAGAATTTCAATCAATCAAAAACCCCTCTTGAAGCATTAACATTCTCAAAAATATACTCAACCCCCACCTTCTCTCACAAATAATCCTCTTCCATCACTTGTATACGCCTTATCCCTCATGTGCCTGGTGTTGATGAAATAAACGTGATATACTTCTTTGGGTGGTTGAGAATATTATTAAAGGAGAGGATCATGAGAAAAACAAAAAAAACACATCCTGACAGGCAACGCAATGTGTACGGGCTGAAAAGACCCTTCAGTGAGATATACGATATATTTTGTGGAGATGCATTCAGTGTTGCATTTTGACCATTCTGAGACTGAAATAAAGAGATTGATTTATTTTTTGAATGATGATGGCTGTGGAGATATGCATTCTGGCAAAATACAGTCGAAGAGCGGTTTGGTATTTATTTATTTTTCTTTATATGAATATTTATCTGTTGAATGTTTTTGTGTTTCTTTCAGGGCAGGAGGCGGAAATGAATGAAAATGAATGAAAGCGGGATATTTCGTTGTGCAGGGTGACCATCGAGTTGAGCCAGCAAATTCATATGGAAAGTTGCCAGGATGAAGGGATTGGGAAGGGAATTGGAGATGATATTTTCAGACGAAAAACAGGATATTTTTCAATGATGAGGGTGGAATTTGAGCAGAATACATGAATTTCACATTTTTCAGAAGAGCAAGAAATCGATGCATTTGATGGAGAAACAACTGACGGAAAGGATGGTAGGAGAATCAGATGATGAAATACTCGAAAACGGAAGGAATTATAAAATTGAATTGGAGGAAAACAGATACCAACTGAATAAAATATAGGCATTGGCTTAAAAATATGTTTAGAAGGTTTGATATTGTTATTTTTTTTGAAGTGATTATAATTTTGTTTTATTTTTGATGCTGAAAGAATGAGGAATTAGATGGCTTTGAAGGAAAAGAAGAAAAGCAGGAAAGGAAAAATACAGACGGACAGATGAAATTCAAGATATTTCGAAGATGCCTGGCGTTGGGCTTTGGCGAAGAATTATTTTTGAGGAAAGAAGGGAAGCGAAAAATTGAAAGAAATGGAATGAAAAAGGGATCGCTCAATATTTCATATTTTTTTTGTTGGAGAGAGAGAAAGAGGATTGAGCTGAAAGTGAAAAAGGATTTGGAGGATCTTATTTGCCAGAAGAAAAAGAAACAGAAGAAGAGAATTTCAATGAATTTCTCCGTTGATATTTATTGGCTCTCATCTTCTCAATTTTCAACAATTAATCGTCTTATTCAATCCATTCATCATCATCATTACCATCTTCTTCTTCTTCCTCTTCTTCAAACACATCAACAACATTTCACACAGCATCTCCTTCATTATCTTCATCCTCATTATCTGATTGAATTTCTTCGAATTCTGCGTTGAAATCAGAGATCGTGAATGAAATGAAGAAGAAGAAGAAAATTTGCAGCTGAAGGAAATATTCACAAATTAAAATGAGAAAAAGAAGAATGAAAGAAGAGGAGAAAGAGAAAGAGAAAGCGAGTGAAGAGATTATTTTGAGAGGGGATTCAGAAAGAAAATGGAATTGAGAAGATGGAAGATATTTTTTGAATGAATTAAAGAATGATAGGGAAGAGGAGAGAAGAAATAGCAACTTACACAAAGAAATGTATTTGGATAAGAAAAGGAAGATGCTTTAGAAGAGAAAAAATTGAAAAGCAGAACAACAAAGAAGGCAAATCGATGAATTACAAGAGAAATCAAAAGTTATGAAAAGAGAGAGAAAAGAAGGAAAGAGACGAGAGGAGATGATAAAGAAAGCAAAAATGAGAGATGGAAGCAGGAAAAGCATTTCATTGGAGAATTTGGAAAGAAAAGCCTAAACCTGTAGTTTTTATCGGTGAAGTCAGCTGTTCCTTGATTCCACACTCTTTGTGTTAGAGTTGTTGAACCACAATTCTCAAATGGAGATTGAGCTATGGAATTACCATTAAAGAACACATCGTTTCCTCTTCCAATTGTGGCGGAACTGCCATCGAAGAAACAGAATGTGATGAATTTGAACCCGCTCATCCAATCATATGTTCTGGTGCAATGAATACCAGCACCACCATAGGAAGTTGAAGTGCTTGTCAATTTATTGTTTATAAACTGACAATCATTAATTAAAAATATACTTGGTTTGTTTCCTGGAGGGTAATGAAATGTGAGAGAACCAGCAGAATCTCCTCCAGAGTTTGAGATGCACTTGCATTTGGAAAACAAGAATTGGCTTGCTGAGGTCATATTATACACATGAAAATACCAGCCAGTTCCAACAGTACCATTTATTTTACAACCTTCAACTCTATTATCTGAGAATGAATACACAGAAGATGATTTTTGACCATCAATACAAATTGCACCTCCGCGAGTAGCAGAACAGTTTGAAAAATTGGACTTAACGATGTTCACATTTGACAAATATATACTGTATAATGCTCCACCAGCATAATCGCCTGTGATCGAACATTTGTTGAATGAACAAGAAGTGATGGTGAGGTTGGCATTTGTGCAGTTGACTTTAAGAGCACCACCATAATCATTTTGTCCATTTGAATCATTCCATTCACACCACTCAAAGATATAGCTGTTCAAAGCAGTGAAGGACAATCTGCTTAATTTCTCTTGTTGAGATTCAGATCCAATATATTTCACAGGATCATTTGATGAAGAGCGTGTTTGGCGAAGGAAAGAGGTGTTGAAGGCAGAGATGGAAGTGGAAGGGCTGTTGAGGTTGGGGAGAATGGCACCATCGATGGGGTTGTGAGAGCATTGGGAGAGTGAGAGAAAGTTGCAAAAAGGATGGAGAAAAGGATATAGAAGAAGAAGAAAAGGAATGCAAGATAATAATCTTCCGCGCTTCATAAAGTGCACTTTTGCAGTTATTTTTGTGTTAGACAATGAAATTTATCAGAGCTTTTCAATTTCCCTTTGTGGTGTTATTTAACCAAATTATAAACGTATCTTATGTGTCTTCTTCAAAATAGACACAAAAATATTTGCGAAACAATCATTCAACTCACAAATTCAGTTTTTGATTTTTGTCTTTAAAGCTCAATTTGATGATGTTTTGTTGCAATTCCATTTAAAAGCAAAAGAGAAAAACCGTTGTAAAAAATGATATTTTTTTAAAAAAAAAAATAACTCTCTATGCCAATAAGAAATTTTGAACGAAGAAAAAACTGAAAATACACTTCCTGCAATTTTTCAGGATGGATTTCTGGTTTGATTTGTATTCAAAAACTCCATTAATAATTAGCCAACTTTATTTGTGTTTAACCCACTTAACCTATCAAAGCCAGTTTATTAGATCAGAAAATTTTTATTCATATTTCATTAATGAAATGAAATTCTTTTCTTATTTTCAATAAAAAAGTTTTCATGAAAACGCAAAGAATTTAAAAGCATTATTATTCCCAAATGTTTCTATTCAGTTCTCTTTGTATTTTTATTATAAAATCACAACATATTCATTAAACAATGATCATTAAAATGATGAAACATTAGAAATTAGGACGAGGTATTGACTAAAATATCTGCAGTCATAAGCAAAATCCTCCGAAATGAAGAAAACCCTTCAATGATATAATTCAAAAAATAAAAATTAAAAAGTTGGATGGAATATAAAAAAATAAAATAAAATAAAAATCTGCTCGATTTTCCAATAAACTCAACACGTGAATGTGATATCTTTCAAACTGCGTTATAAATGCAACACTAAACAGAAAAAAGTATTGTTGACAACTAACATTAAATTACATTTAAAAAATTTATATATAAAATCAAAACAACAATACCTATAAAACTCCGAAAATGATATGTCCCACACATCATTTTCATTAAAAATATCACAAATTACAATTTCATTCCTCTCCCCTCTCTTCGACTAGTACACCGACTTCCCCAACTCCACACTCTCCGGCAGTTTAATCTCCGCCTCTGAACTTGCCATCTGGTTCGTCTGCATTTTGCTCGGCTGATAAAGGGCAGGCTGTGCAGCAGCTGTTGCGGCATAGCCCTGATAGGCATACGCATTCTTGTCGTATCCCCCACCCACCGCCGGCTGACCCATCATCGGAGCCAGGCTCGCCCCGACAAACGCGCTGTTCCTCTTCCTGCGGCGGGTGACGATGCAGATGACAGTAACGACAGTCACAACGGACAGCGCAAGCAGCACAACCACAACGACAATGGCAATGATGCCGCCAGGTGTCAGCCTGTGCCTGTTGTCTGACGAGCGTTTTCGGAAGAGCAGATCGTCCATGTCGACGACAAACGGGCGGGACTGCTTGTATGCTTTGCTCGTAGCAGGATACTCAAAAGTGGCATTGAACCTCGCTGGGAAGTCGTTTTCATGTATTTCAACTCGAACATAACTCGAATTGACAGGCGTGATGGCAAGCTTCCGGAGCTCGTTGTCCGTCCCGTTTGCACAGAACATCAGCTCGCATGGCAGATAATGCAAAACAAATATCGTCAGTGAGTAAATGTCTCCGCTAACAAATTCCGCACTCGAAACGGATTTGATAACCGGAGTGAAAAACGGTTCGCGATCTTCCGTGAGCGACGTTCCAGCCGCGCGGCATTTTCTCAGGTCAAAGAAATTTCCCTTTTCGTCGCTTCCAAATTTTTCATAAGTACCACTTGCATTGACGAGGCCATCTCCAATGCACGTCAGAGGTCTTCTTGAATTATACACACTTTCAACTATTGACGAAGAAAACTCTACGTTACTCAGTTTAAGTGTGCCTTGATTCATGAACAAAGCCCCCAAAGTGCTTGATATGTCCGAATCATGTATTTCCGTTGTACAGTTATTTAGCTCGAAACAGGCATGATTCCAATTACAAACTTCTGTATCTTTCAAATGTTTTTTGTCGTAATTTGAAAGATCTGTGAAATGAACGTTTCGAATGGTAACGTTTGAAGTATCTGCAGTTATGACCTGATGAGCTTCGCTCATTTTTTCCCCTGGTTCAAGGTAATTTGCATAAAATATTGGACATTTAAGTGAAACTGATGAATTTTTCAAAATAAAGGCAATGGGAAAGCTATCAATTTTCCATATTAATGTAATGTTTATATATTCCAACGAAAGTTTTGCGTTTTCAACTTTGAAAAAATACTCACCTTTGTCATTCTCCAAACAGCAGTTTTGATCAGTTTCTTTTGAATTGAAGACAGTTACCTCACCTTTAAGAATGTCCATTTTATCAATATAATAAGTGAATGGCTCTAAAGATATGTTACGCTTCAAATCATTGCTGGTTTTCTTTATCAAATACTGCAACTCAAGACATGGCTTTTCTTTTGTTCCGCAATCTTCGCTATTCACACCCTTTTTGTAGTGCACATAATACGTTACCGTATCGTCATCACTTAGGATAAATTCAACAACTAAACACAATTTCAAAAGCCACATTCAAAAAAATGATCAAAACTCCACAATTATCTTACACTAATTTATTATAATGGTAAATTTGATTTAAAAAATTGTTAAAAATTGTTCTTTATTTTTATAAATAAATGATTCATTTTTGCATTTCTGGTAAAAATTAAAACAAGAAATTATATTTGTCTCTTCTATCAGTTGCACATCTTTCTGTCAAAAAAAAATTAGAAAATAATTAAGTTAAGTGGTTAAAAAATTTCTATCATAAAATGAGTTAAATCTTATTTTTTGTTTTCCGCAAATAGGTGATTATTTGTGAAATTATCGCTCCATTTATAAGACTGATTTTGTTCACTGGCATTAATATATATTGAAATTCGAAAAAATACATTTCTTTTTCTAAAGAGATAATATTTTTTTGTGATACGAATAAATAACTTATCCTTCTTCCTTCAAATTCCCTGAATTTTTATCTCATCAAAAAACTGTGCTTTCAATTTTTGAAAAATGAAGATTTTTCAAGTGAAAATATTTCTCATTATTTTTTCATAATTTCGATTTTTTGTTTCTTCATAAATGAAAGAAATTCATTTTCCCATAAAAATTTGATGTTATTCTGAACGAAGCAAAAATCCATCAGGTTATATATATTGCAACTTATTTCGAAGAATTATTTTTTTTTTTTGAATGACGATTTCAAAAAAAGTTAAAAATAATTTTCAAAATCGATTTGCATTCTATTTCGATCAAATAAACAATTTCGTTTGAAAGATTTTATGAAATAGGTCGTACGAAATTTTGCTATATTTCGAAATCAATTAACAAGAATAGAATCAAAATTTGGGGCTATATATGTCTCAATTTTTTTGAAAAGTTCATTTTGTTAAATTTTCAAATAAAATAAAAATTTCAAATTTCAATCAAATTTCAGTTCACAATTATGAAATTTCCTGAAATTAGATATAAAAACAATGTCTTGATTTTGTTTTTATATCAGCAAAATTTGGTGAGTGTGAACAGAAATTAGATTAAAATATGATATTTTTATTTTCTATGATAATTAAACAAAATGAACTTTTAAAAAAAATTTTGACATATTCTGTTTTAGGTATTTTCATTGAAAAATTATGCACTTTTCATTGACTTTTTGAGTTCAAAAAAACACAATAAAAATGTGTCCATTTTTTGAAATTCGTGAAATGCTGGAAAATTTGAAGTTATGATTTCAACAATGCCTGTTTACGGAAATGAAAATCAAATAAATTTTTAAATCTGGCAAAGTGCAAAAATGTTATAAGAAAAACATTTTTTGCTTGCTTTGTGCATAAAAAGCTCCAAAGTCCGTATTTTCCCCCATTTGTTGAATCAAAAGTATGAAAATTTATTTTTATAACTATATTTTTGTTCATTTTATCTTTGTATTTTCAAGAATTAAACAAGCACAAAAGTTGATAAATTTACAAAGAAATTATCAAAATAGTTTTTTATTCTGATATATCCTGATAATATTCAGTGTTCAATAATTGTCAGAAAACTGCATTGATTTGACACCCGTTTTCAAATTTCACATATTTAAAACATGATGTAATTGTTGAATTATTGATTCATGAAATTTTCTGAAAGTTTGATATTTAAAAAATTTTGAAAAATTCAAATTTATTTTCCCCATATTTTTATCAAGCTTATGAAACGAAAGAAACAATAAACTGAACAAATAGTTTCCAAAAGAAGAATAATCCAATAAAATTTCATGTTATGATAGATATTGCATTTCAATTTCAAATGAACTGCTAATTTCATTTATTTCTGTAGAAAATAATTTTTATTTAATTTTTATTTTTATTTTAATTTTAATTTTTATTTTATTTTTGTTTCTTTTCATCAAATAATACTGATAATAAGTGTCTGAAGTGATATAACAAAAAATAACCATTCTCTTATCTAATATAAAATTTTCAATGAACAAATGATTATTCAGAAAATAAAACTGAAGGTATTTTGATGATTGGGAGAAGTATAAAACAATGATTTTTCGATTCTTTGTTGGAATAAAAAGAATTTCAATTCTAAAAAGATTTGAGAAAAAGAGAAACAAAAAGAAATTCATATTTGCCATCATATAAATTATATTGAAAATTGTTTGTGAAAAAATAATTGAAAATCTCAACACTATATGCAAATTAATGTTAAAATTATTTATTTTTAATAATTTAATGAATTTTAAATAAATAATTGTTATTTTTTGATTTTAACATTCTTTCTTCACATCTCTATTGTCATCCACTCAACTCTCTTTCTTCCATTCCCTCAACAGCCCCTCCACTTCTCTCTCTGCCTTCAACACCTCTTTCCTTCATCAAACTCGATCTTCATCAAATGCACCTATCGTTCATATTGGAACTGAAACTGAAAGAAAATCACCTGGAAGATTGGCCACTTTTGATGAGAATAGCCATTGTTTTGAGTGGTGTGAATGGAAAGATTCAAATGGAGGAAACGATCATGGAGGAGCACTTAAAGTCTTTTGTGTAAATGCCAACCTCACAATCACTTCTTGTTCATTCAACAAATGTTCGATCACAGGCGATACTGGTGGTGGAGCGTTATACAGTTACTGTTTGCAAAATGAGAATATTGCAAAATCAAATTTTTCAAACTGTTCTGCTCCTCATGGAGGTGCAATTGATATTGATGGCAGACAATCATCTTCCATTTATTCATTTTCTGATAACAAAGTCGAAAATTGTTCAATAACTAGCATTTATGGAACTGGATGGTATTTTTATATTGGTGATTTTTCTTCAAACGGCCAATTCTTGTTCATCAAATGCAAGTGCATCGCAAATACTGGTGGAGATTCCACTGGTTCTTTAACATTTCATCACAGTCCAGTTAACAAACCAAATCAATTTTCAATCAATGATTGTCAGTTTAGAAATAACAAATTGACAAATGCATCTTCTACACGCGGAGGTGCAGCGATGTGTTTTTATCCTCCATATCCTTGGATGAGTGGAGTTAAATTCATCACATTCTGCTTCTTCGATAGCAACACTGCAACTAATGGCAGAGGGAATGATGTATTCTTCAATGGAAGCAGCATCACTCAATCTCCTTTCCAGCAATGCGGTTCAACAACTCCAACAAAAAGAGTGTGGAATGCAGGAACTGCAGATAGCAGTGTGTACAATGGATGGCTTCCAATCATCGACCAGAACAAAATCGTTGCCAGCAATGGAACTGATGTCGATGCCTGTGGCAGACCCCAACAGACCCCATGTGCCACCATCGAGTATGCCCTCACTGGCTTCATTTCCCTCCTCCAAGACGCCTCTCTCACCCTCCTCACCTCAACATTTGTTCCAACTCAAACACTCACTTTCAGCGCGGTTGACACAAAAATCAATGGAAATGATAAACTTTTTCTTACGTTCTTTCCTTTCCTTCATTTTCTCATTTTCGCCATTTTCCATGTCATAGAAAAATTCATGAGCTTTCATAGCTTTTTCAACTGACGTATATATCATCACTAATTTTTTCAAAATCCTTAACGTCAGCTCAAATAAACATATTTCTTCGTCATTTCTTCATCTATTTTCTCCTTTTCATCAAAGGCAAATTCCGCTTGTTGCTTTACATCATCTATTTCTTCTCTTCAACATGCATTTCTTCAATCATATTCGAAGGTTTTTCAATTATTATATTTTCATCAGCTTTCATATTTCAACTTGTTCGCGTCCGATTAGCGCAACAACCTCTTTGAAATTTCCCTTCAAATAAGTCTTTTTCTCAAAATAGCTTTTCCTTTTCTTCTCATTTTCAACTATTTGCTCCAGTTTCGTAGCTGCAAAATCTTCCGAAGGTTATTTTTTGGAACCCATCCATTCCAAGCAAAAATTGCTTCAACGTTCTAACCTTTTCACTTCAAATGCTTCATCTTCCAAATAAAAATGCCAGAATTGGTTCAGTTGTTGATAACGTGCAGATTTTTCTTTGCTTTGTGCAGAATCACTTCCGTCGAAATATAATTTCTGCTGATATTCATTAATTGAATAAATATTTCTTTGTATCTTTCCAAATCGCAACGATAGATGAGGTCTGGCCCTGGGTTCGATGAGAGTTGAATGAAACGTAAAAATCAACATAATTCTTGATGTTCATCGAAGAAGGCGTTGAAGAAGACAAAGAAGAAGATAATATGAAAAGACTGATGTTGAACAGATGGCTTTTTTTCTCATCGGAATTGTTAAAAAAAATGAAACGAAGAATCATTTGACGATTGATCTGCCGAGTTTAGGAAAAGTGAATGAAGCTATTTTCCTTTCGGTTTTGTGGTACTGCTGATTGCACAGCTTAAATGCATCAGAAGGTCGATAGCCTGATCCAACTAGTTGAATGTGAAAACGGCATTGAAGAAGCATAAGATAATGGTGAAGATGGCGTAGCAGGTGGGAAAGAATAAAACGTAGAAGAAGATGAAGAAGATGAAGAAAAAGAAGAAGAAGTTATTGAGAGATGAACAATCAGTCAAATAATATTTCTGAATAAGATGATGAAAATGACTCGTATGATATTGTCAGTTGGTTAAATGTCACATTTGATAAGTTGACTTCAGAAGGAATATAAAACCCCAATAACAAATAAAATTGGCCAATTCGCATTAATAAGTCAATGAAAACTGATATTCTCAGTTCATTTGCAAACTTTGTGTGGTTTCATTTCCTTTCTCTTCAAAAACAAAAAACAATGGCGTATGAATGCTGGCTCCGAAAATACAAAAGGCATCAAATGAAGATGAATACGAAGATGAAGAGGAAAAGGAAGAAGTTGAATAAGGTGAAGAATATGATGCTAAAGAAGATTGCTTTGCTTGTTTTGAGGTTGATGGTGATGAATGAGATGATAAAGACGAAGAAGAAGACGAAGAAAAAGAAAAAGAAGGAGAAGGAGAAGAAGAATGAACAGGAGAAGGAGTGCTGTGTGCGGAATATATCTGTCGGAGATAAAGCTTTCAGGTCGCATTTCTCCGAATGAGAATGTTCTCATTTGCTTATTTTGGAATTGACGGAAAGAAGAAGAAGATGAAGATGATGAAGATGATGAAGATGATGATAATGCTGATGAAAAAGGAGAAGAAGGAGAAGGAGGAGAAGAAGAAGAAGGAGAAGATGATGATGATGAAAATATGAAAAAGTCGAATATGCCAAAACTCATTCATTCTCATTCAATCACATTCAATTCTGCTCTGTGTGTGTGTGTGTGACTGCAACAGCATGTCGAGCAGCTTCAGTTGGATCATCTGAAATCCCACAACCAGCAGTCGACTGCAACAAGACACCAAACAGCACAACAAATTGTCCCTCCTCTCCTCTCCTCTCTTCTCCTGAGTCTGTCAACACATTCACCCAGCCACAGACAGATTGTCTTCCTCATTCCCAGCGTTCAGAAACAGCCTGCTCCTCTCCCACAAAAAAAAAAACTGCACCCAGCCAATCTGCTGCTCCAATCACATTCAGACAATTCAAATGTTCGCATGAAAATAATATCAATCGCTTCGCATTCCAATTCCGAGCAGGCGCTCCTCAAAAAATGCTTGTTCCATCATCTCCTGCAGCTCCTGCGCCGCAGACTCGCCCCCAATCCAAAACTCGTATGAATTCTGCAATTAATTCGCATATCCCGCTGCTTCAGGCGCTTCTCCCAGGAAGCCCATCGCTTCATCTCAGCAGCAGCGTCTTCCCCATTTTTTGAGGCATTTCCCCTTCAGCAAGAAGATTCTCGATGCCTTCACCAAAGCCTGTCTCTGCCACAATCAGCAAATCTCACTCAATCGAGGCCGGCTGACCAAAAGCAGCAAAGCAAGCTCCAGAAAACATAGCACAGAACAAAACCAAACTCTCTCCAGATTGCACTCAAAATGCATCGCTTCTCCAATGACAAGCAAAATCGCCCAAACGAAATCGGCCTTCCTGCCTGAAACGTCCCATCCAGCCTCAAACATTCGCTGATCGCCATCCAAAAATAAAAAAAGAAAAGAAAAGAAATTGTTGCATTTCTCCGCTTCTTCGCATCGCACACTCCAAAAAGTTGCTTTTCTCGCTCATCTGCCCCTCCTTCCCCATTTTGTTTGCTTGTTTGTTTGTTTGGCCTCTCAATCCATGCTGCCACTCTTTTCCTCATATTTTCTTCTTCAACAGCAAAATAACAGCCCTCGCAAATTCGTGCTGAATCGCCCTGCATGCGGAGCAAGCGATTCTCCTGCTGCCAGACTTGCCTTCCCAGCACATCCCCTGCCGTGCCCTAACAAAAGCAGAGCATTCACATTCGAACTGAAATTACCCTGCGGCAATCGCCTTGCTGCTGGCACTTGTGCTCCAACAGCATCTGCAGCTCCAAGCACCCGCTCTATTGCGGTCGCTTTTATCGCCACAACACTCCCTTCCAACGAAGCGCTCTCAGCAACTGCTGTAGTTGCACCCCGCCGGTTCCAATGACAGAATCTCCCTGATCCAACATTGCAGGCACAGCCCTCAATTTCGAACTCTTTTGCAGCAGGTCTAATGGCATCCTCCACTTGTGCCTTTGCAGTGATTCCATCATCCAAATGCATCGCCCTTATGCTTCTCCAATCCGCATGCCCCAAGGGCTCGCCCATCTGAGGTTAATGCGATCCAGAACAACTCTTTCAAACATTTCCTTTGCGCGCTGCTTGCTCACCAGTCACAAAAACGAATCAATCCTTAAGGGGAAGTTTTTTCAATAATGATTTTATAGCAGTAATCGAACTATTCATTGCATCGTCATACACGGCTACTCACTGCCGAGTGCACAAATTAATTCTCCACAAGAACGCAAACCCAAACCCAATTCGAGGATGGCCACGCTTTGCTTTGCACTCGTATCGGGAAAAAAAGTGGAACTATATATCCCCAAAGCCAATCCCCTTGCCGACGATACAAACAGCATCAGTGATGCCATGGCAGAGGAAAGAAGACAAAGACAGCACATTCAATGAGACAGAAGAATTTCAAGCAGAAAAATTTCTTTTCAAGCCCAAAAGTGAAAATGTTCTCATAGAATTCATTCATTGCACGAGTAATGCAGTTGTAAAATGCAATGATCTCCTTGTTGCGACAAATCAGCATCCGGATCTGCGTTCTCACACAAAAACTATCAAATTAACCGCTCAAACAAATTGAAACTCATGCCACAAAAACAGGGCGTCTTCCCCGCATGTAATGATTTATGCTCTTGCAAAAGGAACTGGCTTGATGGTAATACATATTTTCGTTCAGAGACAGCTCGTTTCGGACAAAACTTGCCCATCTTAATTTCTAAAAAGTTTTCCTTTTGCACACTGCTTCCGAGCACTTGCCTCACGCAACACAATTTTGTTCTTCCAATTCCATCTCAATTTAATGCTGCAGTCTGGTTTGAATCATCAGCCAGCTGATTTAAATCATTCTGCACAATGCCCGATTCGTTCCAAGGTTCAGCGCAATTAACCTTCACGAAAATATATTGGCGCAAATTTTACATTTCTAGACAAACAGAGAAAAGCATATTATGAGCGTAAAACGACTCAAAACTCGCATAAAAATTCAATATAGTGTTTCGTATTTGATTATGGTTATAAATTCATCATTATCGAGCAAAGCATGGGAGCTATTCGTCACAAGATTTGTTAATAATTATTTGCAACAAATGAAAAGCAAATATTGTTTTCGGAATCAATCGAACAGTCGTCATGGAAAAAATGGATTATGATCATCAAAATGCTTTTGAACTTTATTTCTTGAAGCTGTTTTGAATTGGGCTTGCTTGGGTTATTGTGCGGAAGCAGTTCGTTTAAAAGCTGGATGAAATATTTTCATTTGTGTTTGTGAGTTATTTTTCATGCTTTGTTGTTCATGAATGGAAACAATTTTTCTGCAGAATGAATGGTGCGTCAGCGCAAAGCGCTGCACCTGTACAGCAATAGACGAAGGACAATGATACTCTACAATTGTTGCTAAGGTTCGCATTCCAATGGGCCCAGAAGAAAGATTTGAATATGGAAAGTCTTTATGAATGGTAATTGTTCAGAATATTGGAGAATACGAAATTAAAGAGGGGGACGAAAAATATCCATTTGAACATACGAAAATAATACTTTTTTCGATAATGCTGAAGTTATGTTTGTGTAATAAACCGATGGATATGCTTCGTTTTGGTCATCATATATTTTCAAGCTAGATTGAGCAAAGAGAAAGAGAAAAAGAAGAACAGGGAAATGTGGAAAAGAAGAAATTAAAGAATTGTCTGAGCAAAATGAAAAGCTCAAACACTCAAGCGAGTCTAGCACGACCATTGAAAAGGAATAAAGGCAAATGGATAACTGCAAAGAAAAATAAAGGAGGCAACAATAACAAAAGGAGTACGAACAAGAAAAAATGAAGGAAGGGAACTCCCATTTGCGAATGACAAAACAAGTGGTTGAAAAGGCGACGAATTTGATTACAAACGATGAGCAAGACAAGGGAATGTTTTGTGTTTGCCTGTACCAAACAAAGACAGCAAACAGCAATATCTGCTGAATCGACTGCTTATTTCGTTCATTTGTTCTTCGACTTGTTTGCCTCAGCTGCAAGTCCAATAAAGCAACAGGGCTTACAAACGCAGTTGCCTGACAAAAACAAAAGGACTTATTTTTGCAGAGCGAAACAACGGAACAGGAAGCAAGTTTGAAGGGGTAAAAAATCCGCCTTCAAGACAGCCACGAGTTACAAAGCATGGTAGAGTATCCCAACAGAGAAATGATTCATTGCAGCAAATAGACATGGAAATGAAAAAAGGAAGATTTGCCAAAAGAGACGAATGACAGGGCATCACAAGAGGAAAGCAAAGAAGAAAATGAAAATATTTGCCAACTTTGTGATGCAAATGAGAAAGAAAAATGAAAAAGATGAAGAAAACTGCCGAAAAGTGGAAGACTTGAGATTGATTCTAAATGAGTAGGAAACAGCGAAGCAAAACACGATAAAGCGAAATGAACGCGAGTGTGGTGGCAACAAAAAAAGAGAAATGAGCAGAAGAGATATTTCAAGCAAACGAAAAACAGCACCAAAGTGATCAAAAACAAACAAGAAAAGGAAAGGAAAAAAAAATGTCAGTTTGGATTTTATTGAAAAGAAAAATGCTGCAGTATCAAACAGGTGGTTCATTGCTGTTATCGTCCTTTTCTTGATCTTCTTCAGATCAACTGAGTGTGCTCCAAAGTGTGTCAAATGCTTGCTGCTTGTTGTTGCATGCTATTCTTTTCATCTTCACAGGCTTTTTTGTTTTGTCTCGTTGCTTTCCACTTTTCTTTTCCAGAAAAAGCTCAATCTTGTGTTGCTCTCCCCTGCTCGCTTCCGAAGCATTGATATTTATCAACGCTTTTTGTCTCAAACTACATTGACGTTGAAAGGTGTTTGCACAACTTAAGCTTCGTGCGACAATCACATGCTAATAAAAGTGATGGCGAGGGTTATTCCACTTGCCCCATTCCTTCGTTTTCTGCTTCCTTTTCCTCCTCATTTTTATCAAACTTCTGCAACATCATCGCAAGGATTCCACCTTTCAAATCACATCTCTGTTGTTTGTGATGCCTTTCATCTTCGTCCTCCTCACTCACTTCCATGGATATCAAAAATATTGTTATTTTCTTCCCATCAAAATCCATCAGATTCAATGACGGGCCTTATCTCCTGTGACTATTCAGGAGCACAACACTTATTTTCAATCTGTCGCAACCAGTGGTCGAGTCTGTGCAGGAATGGAAGTGATGCTATTTTTAGCCAAGAAAAGCCGATCAGCAGGCGCACAACAAAAAACACAGAGAGAGATCGATTCTTTCTTTTTCATTTGGAGGTTGAAGGGTATGCAGAAGAAAAAGAAGAAGGAGGAGGAGAAGCTGTTCAGAACGAGTGATTTGACAGTGTCTTTCGAGAGATTTTGCAACATCATGTGCATTCAACGAGTCGCGAAAAATAAAAAGAGAAGATGAACTGAATTTGAAGGAGAAGTGCATTCAAATGAGGATTTACGAAAGGGGGGCATGAATAGCATGCAGACAAATTGGAATGGAAAAATTGAAGAAATTATAATTTATGTGAAACTACAAGATATCGTCGAAGAAATACTCTTTTTGAAGAAAGGAAAAAGATAATACCTTCGCACTGAGGGCTGACTCGAAATTGAAGAAACAAAATTAGAGAAACTTATGAGGATATATTTTTTCTGCGTTGATGTTATTCTTTTTCTAAGCAAATAGTAGCATATATGCCATTTGAAAATGGGATGAAAGCTCATGAATTTGGCAATGATACGGAAAATATTCAAAAATTAAAAGAAATAATGATAGAATATTAACTGTTTTATATGATGAAAATAGAAGGAACAATAAAGAAATCAGACAAATTTCATCATTTCCAGTGATTATGGTGTCAGCCACACTGAAGGTGAGTGTTAGAGTTGAAACAAATATTGAGGTGAGAAGGGAGAGGGAGGCATCGCTGAAGGGAGCAACGCACCCGAGAGCATACTCCACTGTGGCACATGGGCTTTGCTGTGTTTTGCCACAGGCATCGACATCAGTTCCACCATTTGCAACGATTTTGTTCTGGTTGATGATTGGAAGCCAGCCATTGTACACATCATTATCAGCTTGTCCATTATTCCACACTCTTTTTGCTGGGGTTGTTGATCCGCATTGCTGGAATGGAGATTGGGTAATGCTGCTGCCATTGAAAAACACATCATTCCCTCTGCCATTTGTTGCTGTATTTCCTTCGAAGAAGCAGAATGTGATGAATTTTACTCCACTCATCCAGGAATATGTGTCTCTGAAAAACATTGCAGCACCTCCCCATGAAGTTGAATTTGATGTCAATTTGTTGTTATTAAACTGACAATCATTAACCAAAAATTGACTCGGTTTGTTGCTTGGAGGCCAATTAAATGTTAAAGAACCAGCAGCATCTCCACCAGAGTTTGAAATGCACTCGCATTTGGTGAACAGGAATTGACCGTTTGATGAAAAATCACCAATAAAAAAATACCATCCAGTTCCATAAATGCTAGTTATTGAACAATTTTCAACTCTGTTGTCTGAAAATGAATAAACGGAAGATGATTGCCGACCATCAATGCAAATTGCTCCTCCATTTTGTGCTGAACAGTTTGTGAAATTGGATTTAGCAATATTCACATTTGATAAATATATGCTGTATAACGCTCCACCATTTGTTCCATTTGTGGAACAATTGAAAAATGAGCACGAAGTGATTGTGAGATTTGCGTTTGTGCAGTTGACATAAAGTGCACCTCCCCAGGAACTTCCACCATTTGAATCATTCCATTCGCACCATTCAAATTTATGGCTGTTCTCATCAAAATCATACAACCTTCCAGGCGTTTTTCTTTCAGTTTTAGTTCCAACATGAACCACAGCAACATTGGCTGAAGATCGAGTTTGATGGAGGAAAGAAGCGTTGAAGGCAGATAGTGAAGTGAATGGGCTATTGAAGTTGGGGATGATGGCACCATCGATAGGGTTGTGAGTGTGTTTGAAGATGGTTGAGTGGATGGAGAGAGATGAGTTGAAGGGTTTTGTTTGTCAGATGAATGCGGAAACAAAGTTGAAAAACCAGAAAAAATTGGAAAATCAAATATCTCGGTATTTGTTTATTTATTTATCTTCATCATTCTCAGCTTCAATCAACTCATCAATTAATTCATTATCATCACCTTCTTCAAATTCTTCTTCAAATTCTTCTTCAAATTCTTCTTCAAATTCTTCTTCAAATTATTCTTCAAATTATTCTTCCGCTTCATCTATTTTGAATTTCTTCACATTTGATATCTGCATCAGAGATCATGAACGAAATGAAGAAAAAGATGAACTTTTGCAACTGAAGGAAATATTCGGAAATAAGAAAGAGAGGAAGAAGAATGAAAGAAGATGAAAAAGATGAGAAAGAGAAAGAAAAAATAAGATCCTGTTTTTTGGATAATTGATAAATGGAAAAGAGATTGAGAGGGTTGAAGAGATTTTTGTGTTAAAGAGAGAAGATGTTTCGAAGAGGAGATTCGAGTTGAATGTTGAATTTGGAAGGAAAGTATTTGGATAAACGGATGGTAATTTTGAGAAGCGGTAAAACAAACAGGGGCAAATGACGAGATTCAGGAAATAAACTATCAAATTTGAGAGAAAAGAAAGAATGCAAGGAGAGGAGAAAATAGAGAAAGCAAAAATAAGAGACGGAAGTTAGAAAGACATTTCATTGGAAAAATTAGAGAAGGAAAGATAAGCTACGGTCAGCCATTATATTCAGCATTATCAGCTGTTCCTTGATTCCACACTCTTTTTGATGCTGTTGTTGAGCCACATTGCTGGAATGGAGATTGGATGATGCTGCTGCCATTGAAAAACACATCGTTTCCTCTTCCATTTGTGGCAGTGTTGCCATCGAAGAAACAAAATGTGATGAATTTTATTTCATTCATCCAAGTGAAGGTTGCATCCAAATAGATGGCAGCGCCTCCTCGTGTTGATGAAGTTGATGTCAATTCATTATTTACAAATTGGCAGTCATTTACCAAAAATTGACTCGGTTTGTTTTGTGGAGGCCAATTAAATGTTAGAGAGCCAGCAGCATCACCACCTGAGTTTGAAATGCACTTGCATTTAGAAAACAGGAATTGGCAAGTCGAAGTCATATTATTGAGCCAGAAATACCAACCAGTTCCACACCAGTATGTTATCTTACAACTTTCCACTCTATTTTCTGAGAACGTCCAAACAGAATTCGTTTGAGGATACCTGATGCAATTTGCTCCTCCATGGCCAGCCGAGCATCCCGTGAAATTTGATTTTGCCATATTTATTTTCAACAAGTAATGACAGTATAATGCCCCTCCACCACTATCACTTCCTGGACAATTGCAATTGAAAAACGAACAAGAAGTGATTTCGAGATTGGCATTTGTGCACTCAACATGAAGTGCACCTCCATTATCATTCCCACTATTTGAATTTTCCCATTCGCACCACTCAAATTTATGGCTGTTCTCATCAAATGAAGTCAATCTTCCAGGTTTCGCTCTTTGAGTTTCATTTCCAATGTGTTCAACAGGGGCATTTGATGAAGATCGTGTTTGGTGAAGGAAAGATGTGTTGAAGGCAGAGAGAGAAGTAGATGTGCTGTTGAGGTTGGGGAGGATGGCGCCATCAATTGGGTTTTTGGTGAGCAAAAGAATAAATCAATAGAAATAGAATAGAATTATATTTGTAAAGTGTGCATTCACGATGATGATTATGAAACGGATGATAGATTGATCATTATTGGAATCTAAATTTTATAATTGCTTTTTTTCTGGGTTTTCTTTGGAATATTATTTTTGAACGAGTGAGCGATGCAGCAGGAGAAGAAGAAAAAGATTTTCATTAGAGCATGAATTATTTTGTTGAAAGAATGAGTGTTGTTTGAAATTGGTATAACGCGTTGACTGAGATTATGATATTTGTTGTGAGCATTTTCATTCTGTTTGCCTTCTGAACGATTGTGCTTTCTGTGGTAAAGTCGAAAAAAGATTGATAAAAAAATATCTGTTCTTTGTTTTTCTTTTTCTTTGTATTTGTTGCACAATAAAATAATTTGAAATGAGAATTTTTGTGCATGAAATGGTGAGCTTGTGGTTTGCCATTGTCGAATTTTGAAAGTGTTGTTAATTGTTGTTGTTGTCGAAACGGAGTTATTTGTTTGTTCAGATTTTTTCAAAAATGTTATTTTTCTTGGAGCGTGAATAATTGTGGATATCTTTGTGAATATTCAATCCTCACAACAATTATTGATATTTGTTTTCCATTAATAATAATTCATATGTTGTTTCACAAAAAAACACATCAAAAAATTCTTGCAAAGTGATTGATTTACATGAAAAAAATTTTTTTTGAAAAAAATGATTATTGGCAAACCCATTTTGCCATTGGTGATTGTGATTTCACTTCTTCTTCAATATTCATATTAAAGACAGTAAAATACTTCTTTACATTGAAAAATATTTTCCAACAACAAAAAACACCACAACAAACTGAAATATTGATTGTTTATGAATTCGTTTATTGAATGCGCTTTTTTTCAAATAACTATTTATTTTTTCTCATTTTTGAATTCTATTTTGTCTGTCAAACATTTCGGTTTGAAAATTCATTTTGAATATTTGAAAATGAACCCTTGAAGTTGATAACTTCTTTTCAATAGACCATTTCCTTTCTTTCGTCTCAAACATTGGCTTTTTTTGCAATTACTATACAGTCTAAACCGGATATAATCACTTCGAATATAATTATATTCGTATATTGTCACATTTTTCGATGCACAGACATTTTTGGCCTATTTTTCATTCATTTTCCATCGCATGTAATCACTGGGCTGAAAATATATAATCACAATTTTTATTATTGTGGGTGATTTTTTCATTGAAAAATCGATTTTTTGATCAATAATTTAAATTTTTCACTTTTTCAAAAATGTGCTCAAATACGTCTAAATTATGTGTATTTATGATCAAAAATGTTCAAGCAAGTGAAAAAAGTGTATTTGTGCAGAATTTCCAAAAATAAAAAAATCGACCCAAAATTAATTATTTATGAAATTAATTTATATTTTTTCTATGTAAAGCATCATCGTGTATAATCACAATCGGATATAGCCACAAAAAGTCGTGCAAAAACCGATGTGATTATATCCTGTTTAGACTGTATATCGGACATTTTATTATGGATTGATAAATAAATGAAACAAAAATTTGCAATAATCCACATCCCCCAAGAAATATGTTATTTCAAAAATAACATCAAAAATTATTGAAATTAGAAAATTTATGATTCAAATTGGAATAATTATCTTTATCATCCGTTTATTATTCATAATTTATAAAAGAAATTATTCAAATTTGATAAACTAATCTTTCAAAATCATATGGATGATTATTTTTGAAATCATATATCTTCTGTTAAAATTGTAGGATCGAAAAAATTCTTATTTATTTGTTGGAAATGAACAACGAATAATAACAAAGTTAAACAAATACATCACTGTTTTTCTTTTAAATAAGACATCTAATTTTCAAGCAATAAAACACCCTTCAATATTTGAATGATTAATATTTAGCTAATAACGAATACACATTAAAAACTCAGACTACGAAAAAAGTTATGATTTCAAAAATAATCATCCATATGATTTTGAAAGATTAGTTTATCAAATTTGAATAATTTCTTTTATAAATTATGAATAATAAACGGATGATAAAGATAATTATTCCAATTTGAATCATAAATTTTCTAATTTCAATAATTTTTGATGTTATTTTTGAAATAACATATTTCTTGGGGGATGTGGATTATTGCAAATTTTTGTTTCATTTATTTATCAATCCATAATAAAATGTCCGATATACAGTCTAAACAGGATATAATCACATCGGTTTTTGCACGACTTTTTGTGGCTATATCCGATTGTGATTATACACGATGATGCTTTACATAGAAAAAATATAAATTAATTTCATAAATAATTAATTTTGGGTCGATTTTTTTATTTTTGGAAATTCTGCACAAATACACTTTTTTCACTTGCTTGAACATTTTTGATCATAAATACACATAATTTAGACGTATTTGAGCACATTTTTGAAAAAGTGAAAAATTTAAATTATTGATCAAAAAATCGATTTTTCAATGAAAAAATCACCCACAATAATAAAAATTGTGATTATATATTTTCAGCCCAGTGATTACATGCGATGGAAAATGAATGAAAAATAGGCCAAAAATGTCTGTGCATCGAAAAATGTGACAATATACGAATATAATTATATTCGAAGTGATTATATCCGGTTTAGACTGTATAGTAATTGCAAAAAAAGCCAATGTTTGAGACGAAAGAAAGGAAATGGTCTATTGAAAAGAAGTTATCAACTTCAAGGGTTCATTTTCAAATATTCAAAATGAATTTTCAAACCGAAATGTTTGACAGACAAAATAGAATTCAAAAATGAGAAAAAATAAATAGTTATTTGAAAAAAAGCGCATTCAATAAACGAATTCATAAACAATCAATATTTCAGTTTGTTGTGGTGTTTTTGTTGTTGGAAAATATTTTTCAATGTAAAGAAGTATTTTACTGTCTTTAATATGAATATTGAAGAAGAAGTGAAATCACAATCACCAATGGCAAAATGGGTTTGCCAATAATCATTTTTTCAAAAAAATTTTTTCATGTAAATCAATCACTTTGCAAGAATTTTTGATGTGTTTTTTGTGAAACAACATATGAATTATTATTAATGGAAAACAAATATCAATAATTGTTGTGAGGATTGAATATTCACAAAGATATCCACAATTATTCACGCTCCAAGAAAAATAACATTTTTGAAAAAATCTGAACAAACAAATAACTCCGTTTCGACAACAACAACAATTAACAACACTTTCAAAATTCGACAATGGCAAACCACAAGCTCACCATTTCATGCACAAAAATTCTCATTTCAAATTATTTTATTGTGCAACAAATACAAAGAAAAAGAAAAACAAAGAACAGATATTTTTTATCAATCTTTTTCGACTTTACCACAGAAAGCACAATCGTTCAGAAGGCAAACAGAATGAAAATGCTCACAACAAATATCATAATCTCAGTCAACGCGTTATACCAATTTCAAACAACACTCATTCTTTCAACAAAATAATTCATGCTCTAATGAAAATCTTTTTCTTCTTCTCCTGCTGCATCGCTCACTCGTTCAAAAATAATATTCCAAAGAAAACCCAGAAAAAAAGCAATTATAAAATTTAGATTCCAATAATGATCAATCTATCATCCGTTTCATAATCATCATCGTGAATGCACACTTTACAAATATAATTCTATTCTATTTCTATTGATTTATTCTTTTGCTCACCAAAAACCCAATTGATGGCGCCATCCTCCCCAACCTCAACAGCACATCTACTTCTCTCTCTGCCTTCAACACATCTTTCCTTCACCAAACACGATCTTCATCAAATGCCCCTGTTGAACACATTGGAAATGAAACTCAAAGAGCGAAACCTGGAAGATTGACTTCATTTGATGAGAACAGCCATAAATTTGAGTGGTGCGAATGGGAAAATTCAAGCAGTGGAAGCAGTCGTGGAGGTGCACTTTATGTCAACTGCAGCAATGCAAATCTCACAATCACTTCTTGTTCATTCAGCAATTGTTCAACAAATGAATATGGCGGAGCGTTATTTTGCAAATATTTATTAAACGTCAACATCGCAAAATCCAATTTCACAAGTTGCTCAGCTGCACATGCCGGAGCTGCTTATGTTGGCTGGAACCAGCCCAGTTCTGTTTGGACAATTCAACAAAACAGAGTCGAAAGATGCTCGATTACAGACTGGCGGAGCATAGGCTGGGAAATCGTTCTCGATAACATGACATCAGACAGTCAATTCCTATTCAAAAATTGTGTTTGCGCTGCAAATACTGGCGGTGATGCGACTGGTGCAATCTCATTCAATTGGCTTCCACCTGAAAAGCCAAAACAGTGCTTGCTCCAAGAGTGCCAGTTCTTAAATAATAAACTGAATGCTTCATCGATTTATGGTGGCGCTGGCATTCATTGCACCAGGACATATGATTGGATGAATGAAATTAGATTCATCACATTCTGCTTCTTCGATGGAAACACAGCTGCAAATGGAAGAGGGAATGATGTGTTCTTCAATGGCAGCAGCATCATCCAATCTCCATTTGAGAATTGTGGCTCAACAACAGCATCAAAAAGAGTGTGGAATCAAGGAACAGCTGATAATGCTGAATATAATGGCTGACCGTAGCTTATCTTTCCTTCTCTAATTTTTCCAATGAAAAGGCTTTTCCACTTCCTTCTCTCTTCCAAGTATTTTTGCTTTCTCTATTTTCTCCTCTCCTTGCATTCTTTCTTTTCTCTCAAATTTGATAGTCTTTTTTCTGAATCTTGTCATTTGCCCCTGTTTGCTATTTCGCTTCTCAAAATTACCCTCCGTTTATCCAAATTCTTTTCTTCCCAAATTCAACATTCAACTCGAATCTCCTCTTCGAAACATCTTCTCTCTTAAACCCAAAAATATCTTCAATCCTCTCATTCTCTTTTCCATCAAGCATGAATCCGAGATCAAGAATTTCTTTCTCTTTCTTTTTCTTATTTTTATTTGTTATTTTTTCCTTCATTAATATATTTCCTTGTTTCCTTTTCATTTCTCTCTTAATCTCTGATGCAGATATCAAATCATGAAGAAATTCAAAATAGATGAAGTATATGTTGAGGAAATTGTTGTGTTATATGTTGTTGATATATTTGAAGAAGAAGAAGAAGAAGAAGATTGTAATGATGATGAATGGATTGAATGAGACGATTAATTGTTGACAATTGAGAAGATGGGAGTCAATAAATATCAACGTAGAAATTCATTGAAATTCTCTTCTTCTGTTTCTTTTTCTTCTGCAGAGGAGAAACATCTGAATCCTTTTTCACTTTCAGCTCAATCTCTTTCTCTCTCTCCAACAAAAAATAGGAAAGATTGAGCAATTCCTTTTTCATTCCATGCCTTCTTCTTTCACTTCCCTTATTTCACAAAAAATCTTCTTTCCTCAAAAATAATTATTTGTCAAAGCCCAACGCCAGGCATCTTCGAAATATCTTGAATTTCATCTGTCCGTCTTTATTTTTCCTTTCCTGCTTTTCTTCTTTTCCTTCAAAGCCATCTAATTCCTCATTCTTTCAGCATCCAAAATAAAACAAAATTATAATCACTTCAAAAAAAATAACAATATCAAACCTTCTAAACATATTTTTAAGCCAATGCCTATATTTTATTCAGTTGGTATCTGTTTTCCTCCAATTCAATTTTATAATTCCTTCCGTTTTCGAGTATTTCATCATCTGATTCTCCTACCATCCTTTCCGTCAGTTGTTTCTCCATCAAATGCATCGATTTCTTGCTCTTCTGAAAAATGTGAAATTCATGTATTCTGCTCAAATTCCACCCTCATCATTGAAAAATATCCTGTTTTTCGTCTGAAAATATCATCTCCAATTCCCTTCCCAATCCCTTCATCCTGGCAACTTTCCATATGAATTTGCTGGCTCAACTCGATGGTCACCCTGCACAACGAAATATCCCGCTTTCATTCATTTTCATTCATTTCCGCCTCCTGCCCTGAAAGAAACACAAAAACATTCAACAGATAAATATTCATATAAAGAAAAATAAATAAATACCAAACCGCTCTTCGACTGTATTTTGCCAGAATGCATATCTCGACAGCCATCATCATTCAAAAAGCAATCTCTTCATTTCAGTCTCAGTGTGATCAAAATGCAGCACTGAATGCATCTCTACAAAATACATCGTGTATCTCACTGGAGGGTCTTCTCAGCCCGTACACATTGTGTTGCCTGTCAGGATGTGTTTTTTTTGTTTTTCTCATGATCCTCTCCTTTAATAATATTCTCAACCACCCAAAAAAGTATTTGATGTTTATCTCATCAACACCAGGCACATGAGGGATATGGGGCAGAGAAGAGATGGAAGAGGATTATTTGTGGGAGAGGGTGGGAGTTGGGTGTTTTTTTGAATGTTAATATTTCAAGAGGGGCTTTTGAATGGAAGAAATTTGGAGACAAAAAGGTGGGGAAGAGCAGATGGAGATTTATAGAAGAAAATGTAGAAAACATATAGAGAAGTGACTGGGGATGATGAAAGAGGACTGATTGTTGATGGGAGAAATGGATTTTGAAGAGAAAGAAAAGAGGGCAAAGGCGGGAAAGAAGAAGGAAAATGAGAAATGCTCAAATGGAAGAGGGGTATTTTTTTATGAGAGGAGAAGATTTTATGGAAGAAAATGGGAAAGATGAAGAAAAGGAGGGGATTGATATTTTTCAGAGAATTTTGTGAGATGAATGGAAGAGGGGAATGGAAAGGAAAGGAAATTAAGAAATATTTTCATTTTTTGTTTCTCAGTGAAGTGCAGAACAATTTCAAAAAGGCAGAAACGAACTGAGGATGTCATCTTTCATCAATTAATTTTCTTCGGCCTTCAACAAATATTTCGATAACGATTGTTTGCTCTTTGTCAAATCAACTTATTGAATTCGATATTTGGCCCAATCAACGACTTCACCCAAATTAATCTCAACGTCTTCTTTAGGAATGTCAATTGACTGATTGCGCATTTCCCTATTACCACATATATTCACATTTTTTCGACTTGAACTTCATCTTCGTGGTCATCGTGGAATCATCATCTTCTTCTCCATCTTCTTCTGATAATACTCCTTCATTCAATCGACCATTTTCCTCATTTCTCTATTTGCAAACACAAAATTCGCCTACTCACAATTCACCTGTTTATTCATCGACAAGCACGCCTGTTATGAATCGCTAACCAAAAACACACAAAATCTTCTTCAGTCAAATTTTGCTTCTTCTTCACTTTCTTCTTCTTTGACTTCATTCTTCCTCTTCTTCATCTCTTTCATCTCCTTCTTCTTCTTTGACTTCATTCTTCCTCATTGATTCGAACATTGAAACAGCATCTATCTTCATTTCAACAATTGTGACCCTCCTTTTCTTCTTCAACGCCTTCTTCGATGAACGAATTAAAAATATTCCTATTTCTATTTCATTCAACTCCCGTTAAATCCAGGGCCGAGCATCATCTTTCATTCTTTCTCAGAAAGATAAAAGGCATATTTGTTGTTTTACGGAATATCTTTAAAAATTATTTTACAAATGAAATGGTTCAATGTCAAATCAAGAATAGCCGATCATCGGGCACACAATCCATGAAGGTTGCCTCTGCATAATTTATTTTGAGATTGAAAGAATTACAGGAAGAAGAAGGAACAAGATTGGAAAAGATTTCTTTGAACAAACAGTTGCAAGGATGGTTTTCGAGAGATTTCGCAAGGCCACATGCCTTCAAAAAGTCTCAGAAGATGAAACGATGAGGGAAACTTATTTATTTGAAAAGGCATATTTAACAGAAAATTCAATGAAAGAAGAGAATAAATGCCCGACAAGCAATGTTGATTTCATCAAATGCACATGTGAGATGTTTTCTTCAATTTTGTGTGCCATCTCCCCAACTTTCTTCGACTTTGCCTTCATTTGCACATAAATTCACCGACAAGCCAGCTGATGAAATGATTTCTGCCTTATGATCTGCACCTTCTTCAAAAAACCCATCGCGTTTTGTGTCCTCTTGTAGGGCATCTTTGATGTCCAACAATACATTGCTTTGATGCCAAGTATGTTTTCCATATGTTCATCATAAGCTGAATGCCCGTTGAGAAATATAAACAAATCGACATTCCAATCACCAAGTGCTTCTGTTCTGTCATGTCCAGCAACCGAGTTGTCTTTCTGAGCGATGCTTGTCATGAAGGCGAACAAGGGTTCCTTCACAGAAGCGACAAATGATTCACACACAAAATACACATCTCTTCCGACACTGGCCTTGTTGGCTGAAAACACGATATTGGTGATGGAAAAGGTTGTGGATGACACTTCTGAATCATCGTTGTACTCGATCATGAGAGCGCCGCCTCTTCCTCCAGAACTTGTATCCTCGCTCACAGAGCAGGTGGAGAAGGCTGTGTCACTCACTGAAAAGGAGTTGGCAGTGGAAGATGAGGCGAATGAGATGCACCCGCCATTGGTGGCTGTCTGTTGGCTGAACTGTTCTGAGTTGATACTGGTGATGGTGCAGTTGGCGAGGGAGAGGGAGAGGGCAGGGGAGGTGGCAGAGGAGAGAACACAGCTGGTGGGGGTGGCAGTGGAGGTGATGTGGGTGATGTTGGAGGAGTTGAGGGTGAGGGGAGCGGTGAGGGAGGTGAGGTGGAAGATGCTTTGACTGTTGAGGGCGAGACTGGTGATTGCTGTGTGGTTGAGGGCGATGGAGCCAGCAGTGAGGAAGAAGAGGGGTGTTTTTATTGTTATGGAGGTTGTTCCGGTGATGGTGGTTGTGTTGAGGTTGAGGGACGGGGAGTTATCGGAGAGGTGGAAGAGGATGGGGGTGATTTGATTTGAGGAGTTGTGGGAGATGGCGAGGGCAGAGACTGTGAGGGAGCCCTGGGTCTGTTGGAAGAGGGCAGACGAGGCAGATGGATCTGGTGAAGAAGATGCAGATGAAAATGATGAAAATGATGAATTTGATGATGATGACTGTGATGACTGAGAATATGAGATTGGTGGTTGGGGAATGCCACTGGAGGCGATGGTGGTGGCATCTGTTCCGTTTCCAGTGATTTTTGTATTTGGAGCACGAAATGTGAGAGTCTTTGTGGGAGTGAAAGTGGAGACGAGAAGGGAGAGGGAGGCATCGCTGAAGGGAGCAACGCATCCGAGAGCATACTCCACTGTGGCACATGGGCGTTGCTGTGTTTTGCCACAAGCATCGACATCACTTCCACCATTTGCTACGATTTTGTTCTGGTTGATGATTGGAAGCCAGCTGTTGTATTCAGCGTTTTCAGCTTGTCCATTATTATACACTCTTTTTGTTGGAGTTGTTGAACCACAATTCTCGAATGGAGATTGAGTAATGGAATTACCACTGAAAAACACATCGTTTCCTCTGCCATTTGTTGCGGTGTTGCCATCAAAGAAACAGAAAGTGATGAATTTTCCTCCATTCATCCAGTTATATGTTGCATAACAGTAAATGGCAGCGCCTCCATAATTAGTAGAGGCAGTCAATTCGTTGTTAATAAATTGACAATCATTGATCAAAAATTGACTAGGTTTGTTACTTGGAGGATAACGAAATGTTAAAGAGCCAGCAGAATCACCGCCAGAATTTGCGATGCATTTGCAGTTTGAAAACAGGAATTGACCATTTGATGGCATGTCATTAAGCAAGAAGTACCAGCCAGTTCCACACCAACTTGTTATTGAACAACTTACCACTCTATTTTCTGAAAATGTCCAAACAGAACTGGATTGTGGCCAGCCGACATGAGCAGCTCCTCCATGAGCAGCTGAGCAACCCGTGAAGTTTGATTTTGAAATGTCAATTTTCAACAAATATACACAGTATAATGCTCCACTATGATCATCAGATGAGCAATTGTCGAATGAACAAAAAGTGATTGTGAGATTTGCATTCGTGCAGTTGACATGAAGTGCACCTCCACGACTGCTTCCACTGCTTGAATTTTCCCATTCGCACCATTCAAATTTGTGGCTGTTCTCATCAAAATCAAACAATCTTCCAAGTGATTTTCTTTGAGATTCATTTCCCACGTGCACGACAGCAGCATTTGTCGAAGAGCGTGTTTGGTGAAGAAAAGAGGCATTGAAGGCAGAGAGAGAAGTGGATGGGTTGTTGAGGTTGGGGAGGATGACTCCATCGATGGAGTTGTGAGTGTGTTTGAAGAGGGATGAGTGGATGGAGAGGGATGAGTGAAGGGAGAAGGAGGGGATAGTATTGGTATTGGAGTTTGTGGAAGAAGAAGTGGTTGAGGTTGTTGAGGAGGCAGAAACGGATGAGGTAAGTGAGTGAGAGGGAAGAGATTGTTGAAATGGATGGGATTCGGACGAGGAGATGATTGAAAAGAGAGTATAGGAAGAGTGAAAAGAGAAATTTTAAAAATTCTTTTGTGTATGTTTGTGTTAAAGAAAATGAAATTGCTCAAATTGTTTCATTTTTCCTTCAAATTATTCTTTTTGATGAAAAGAAATTGCCTTGTGTTATCTGCAATGAAAATGAAAATTAAAAAATTATAGAAATGAATTTTTGAATCAATAATTAAAATTTCATTTTGTTTCATTTTCGCGTTTTCATTAAAAAAACGAAAAGATCACATTTTCAAAAGATATTTATTTCTGAGAAAACTGAAAACACAAAATTCAACAAGAAATCGAAAAATATTCCAATAATTATAAATATTTGTTATCTGGCTTAAACTCAGCAGAAATTAGTGTTTATTAACTTTTTTTATCCCCACTTATTTGTGAATAAATAACTTAAGAAGAATATGAGGGTGAAAGTGAATTTAGGGATGGCTTTTTTGATTAATTATGAAAAATCATTTCATTATTAACATTTGGCGTGAATATTTCCACTGTTTATAATTTTGAAAAATTATCTTTGAAATTCAAAAGAACACTTCATCTGTAATATTTATCGTTATTTGATACTGTATTTGCATTGACCAATCAAGGATGATGCATTTTTTAATGAAAAAAAGATTATATTGTCAATTTTTCATTAAAACTTTTTTTTTGTTTAAATTTCAAAAAAACAAAAATCAATTTTTCAACAAATTTCTGTTCCCACTCACATTTCTTTTCTTAAAAGGAAATAATTACATTGCTTCGGTTCTGTTTCCATTTTGGTGAAGTTTTATTAGTTGGAACAAAAATTTGATTAAAAAATGATATTTTTATTTTATTTGATAATTAAACAAAAGGAAGTTTTCAAAAAAAAAATTAGCCATAAAGTACTAGCAAACAAAAAAAAGAAAATCAAATGAAATGAATGATTTTGTTTTTTTGGTATTGCATGAAAAGAAAGGAAATGGAAAAGCTTAGCAAATATTTCAAAAATGTGTCTGGTTTTATTTGTTTGAAAATAATAAAAAAATAGATATTTTTTCCTATTATTCATAGTTTCATTGACATGAGTCCTTTCCATTGAGAGGGAAAACTTTATTTTTTGTTGATATCACAAATATCATCTCTTTCAATTTTCCAAAAGAAAAATAAAATGAAATTTTCTTCTTTCTTTTCTTAAAAAAAAAGAAAAGCAATAATATTGAAGTGGAATGCCATTCTTTGTTAATTTTTTCAACTTTTTGTTTAAAATTTGTCACTTCAAACATTCACATTTCCAGAATCTATATGTGAAAAACAACTGAAGGATAACACTGAAAAATTGTTGATTGTAATGATTTCAAAGATAATCACCCAATATTGAACTATTGTTGTCAACAACAAACAAACTTGATAGCGGAGAATATCACATTTCTCATTCAAAATGTGAAAAAGACTTTGGCCTTCACAATGGATCATTTGAAGAACACACAAAAAATTTTTTCATCAAAAAGCTTCTAACAAGAACAATTATTGTGATAACGGATATTTGAACCTGTGATCATTTTCGATGAAAAGATGGTTCACAAAAGGTGATGATAAATATTAATTGAATATTCATGAAATGATGACTGAAATGTTTATAATTATTTTTCATTTTTTTATTCAGTTGAAAAGAATAACGAGGTGGAAATATCTTTGAATAAACTCACATTTCAACAAAAGCATCACTTGATTGTTTCAACAGAAAATTGAGAATCCATTATTTTTGAGAATCCTTTGTTCTTGGTTTTTCTGAAAAATGGATCCAATGATACAGAATCGAAAAGTGAATAAACGAAGAAATTATCAAAATCAGTGAAGTTCTCCAATCCCAAAAATTTTCATTCAAATTTACATATTTTCAGTCAACAACAATGATTTTTTTAAAGGAAATAATTTTGAATATCAAGTTATTGTCGAACTTGACTATTGATTCGTTTTTAAATCAAAAATAAAAAATTGTTTTTAAAAATCAATTTTTCATTTTCTGGTTGCAAAATAGTAATTATTATTAAGGCATCTGAAGAACAAAACAAAAGAAGAACATTCTCAATAAAATATGTATTTTCGATTTACCAAAAGATCATTCAGAAAACAATACAAAAGGTATTTTGATGAGTGGGTTAAAAATAAAATTATGATTTTTCAATTCTTTGTTAGAATAGAAAGGATATCAATTCTGAAAAAATTCTTCAAAAAGAGAAACAAAAAGAAATTCATATTTGGAATCATAGAAATTTCATCGAAAATTGTTTGTGATAAAATAATTGAAAATCTCAACACTATATGCAAATAAATGCTGAAAATATTCATCTTGAACACTTTTCATATTTTGAAGCAAATTCTCGATTTAATTCAATGGCAAAATTCATTCTCTTTCTTTCCATTCACTCCTCTCTCTTTCTTCCCTTCCCTCAATAGCCCATCCACTTCTCTCTCTGCCTTCAATGTCTCTTTCCTCCATCAAACTCGATCTTTACCAAATGATCCTGTGAAATATAACGGATCTGAATCTCAACAAGAGAAATTAAGCAGATTGTCCTTCACTGCTTTGAATAGCTATATCTTTGAGTGGTGCGAATGGAATAATTCAAATGGTGGTTCTTCATCTGGTGGTGCACTTTATGTGGTTTGCACAAATGCAAATCTCACAATCACTTCTTGTTCATTCAATAATTGTTCAAATACAAATCACGGTGGAGCGTTATACAGTTACAGTTTACAGAATGTGAACATCGCTAAATCCAATTTTTCAAACTGTTCGGCATTACATGGAGGCGCAATTTGTATTGATGGTCAAAAATCATCTTCTGTTTATTCATTCTCAGATAATAGAGTTGAAGGGTGTAAAATAACGGGCATTTATGGAACTGGTTGGTATTTCTGGATCTATAACATGACCTCAGCAAGTCAATTCCTGCTCACCAAATGCAAGTGCATTTCAAATTCTGGTGGTGATTCTGCTGGTTCTCTCACATTCAATTCTCCTCCAACCAATAAGCCAAATCAATTTTTAATTAATGATTGTCAGTTCTTAAACAATAAATTGACATCAACTTCAACTTCCTATGGTGGTGCTGCGCTGTGCTGCACAAAAACATCAAATTGGATGAGCGGGTTCAAATTCATCGCATTCTGTTTCTTCGATGGCAACACTGCAACTAATGGCAGAGGGAATGATGTGTTTTTCAGTGGAAGCAGCATCACCCAATCTCCATTCCAGCAATGCGGTTCAACAACTCCAACACTATGAGTGTGGAATAAAAATACAGCTGATAACTCTGAATAAAACAGCTGGCTTCCTCATCTTTTCTCTCATAATTCTTCCAATTAAATGCTTTTCCCGCTTTCTCCATTTTTCCAAGCATTTTTGCTTTCTTTATTTTCTTCCTTCATCATGCTTCAAATTTTCTATCTTTTTTTTCAAAACTTTTGATTTTTCCTGCATTTAGTCACTTGTCCCTGCTTGTTGTTTCGCTTCTCGAACACTTTCCTCTGTTTATTCAATTATTCTTCTTCTCAAATCCAACTTCCAACTCAAACTTTGAATTCAATCTTCTTCTTCCTTTCATTCAAAAAATATCTTCAATCCTCTCAATCTCATTTCCATTTAGCATGCACCCTAAATCAAGAATTTCTTTTCCTATCCTCTTCCAATTTTCATTTGAAATTTTCTCCTTCATCAATGTATTTGCTTGTTTCCATTTCTTTTTTCTCTTTATTTCTAATGCTGACACAATTGATGGAGAATTCAAAATGGATGAAGTGGATTTTGAGGAAACTGTTGTGCGACATGTTGTTGGAGTTTTGCAAGAAGAAGACGAAGACGACGAAGACGAAGACGACGAAGACGACGAAGACGAAGACGACGAAGACGAAGACGAGGATGATGAATGAATAGTACAAGCTGATTGATGGTCGAGATTTGCGAAAATGAATGATAACAAATTGAACAGAGAGTTTCGCTGAAATCGTTATTTCTTGTTTTTCAACTTTGTTTCCGCGTTCTTCTGACAAGAAGAATCCTCCAACTCATCCCTCTCTATCCACTCATCCCTCTTCCTCCACACCCACAATCCCATCGATGGAGTCATCCTCCCCAACCTCAACAACCCATTCACTTCTCTCTCTGCATTCAATGCTTCTTTTCTCCACCAAACACGTTCTTCCTCTAATGATGTTGTAAGATATAACGGATCCGAAACTCAAAAAAAGGAATTAAGTCGATTGCCCTTTACTGATTTGAATAGCTATCTCTTTGAATGGTGTGAATGGAATAATTCAAAAAGCGAAAGTGATTGGGGTGGAGCACTTTCTGTTGTTTGCGCAAACGCAAATCTCGCTATCACTTCTTGCTCATTCAATAAATGTACATCAAGCAATGGTGAAGGAGGAGCAATATTCTGTCAATATTTATTACAAATCAGCATCACAAAATCGAATTTCACAAATTGCCAGGCGAGACATGGAGGAGCTGCGAGATTAGATAATCCACAATCATCTTCTGTTTGGACATTCTCAGAAAACAAAGTGGAAAGTTGTTCAATAACAAGTTGGTGTGGAACTGGTTGGTACTTTTCCCTCTATTACATGCCCTCAGATGCTCAATTCCTGTTTTCCAAATGCAAGTGCATTTCAAATTCCGGTGGAAATTCAGCTGGTTCTTTAACATTCAATAATCCTCCACAAAATAAACCAAGTCAATTTTCAATCGTTGAGTGCCAGTTCATAAACAACAAATTGACAAGTGCATCATCTACACGCGGAGGAGCTGCGCTGTGTTGCACAGCAACTTATTCCTGGATGAATAGTATAAAATTCATCACATTCTGCTTTTTCGATGGCAACACTGCCAAAAATGGCAGGGGAAATGATGTGTTCTTCAGTGGAAGCAGCATCACTCAATCTCCATTTGAGAATTGTGGTTCAACAACTCCAACACAAAGAGTCTGGAACAACAATACAGCAGACAATGAAACTTTCAATGGCTGGCTCCCCCTCGTTGCCCAGAACAAAATCGTTGCCAGCAATGGAACTGATGCTGATGCCTGTGGCAGACCCCAACAGACCCCATGTGCCACCATCGAGTATGCCCTCACTGGCTTCATTTCCCTCCTCCACGACGCCTCTCTCACCCTCCTCACCTCAACATTTGTTCCTCTTCAAACACTCACTTTCAGCGCAGTTGACACAAAAATCATTGATAACAATGAACTTTATCAGATTCTCATATAAATTCTTCCATTTATTAATTTTGAGCATTTTTTCATTTCAGAGAAATATCCTACACCTATCATCTTCTTTTCACCAGAAGTTTATTTTTTTCAATCTATCTTTAATCTCCGCTCAGACAAAAATATTTCTTCGAAATTTCTTCATCAAATTTCTCCTTTTCATCAAATATGAATTGAGCTCAAGAAAAAAGATTCATCGCTTTCATCTCTTCAAATAGGATTTCTTCAGGCATATCAACATGCTCTTCTAAATTTTCCTTTCCTTTTCATTTTCAACAATTTGCTCCAGTTTCGTAGATGTGTAATCTGCAGAAGGCTATTTAGGAACACATCCATTTCATAAATGAATTGCTTCAATGCCCATTCCTTTTCATTTCAGATGCTTGATCTTCAAAATCAAAAAAGTCAGATTCAATCTCCGTTTTCTGTTGAATGCCTGATGATCAGCTTTTCTTGGTTAAACATTGTGCAATTTCCTTTGTAAAATAACATTAGCTGATATTTTGAGAGAGAATAAATATACATTTTGTGCTTCAGAAAAGATATTAAAAGATGAGGTCTGGCCCTGAATTCGAGGGGAGTTGAATGAATTCGAATAAACATTATTTTTGTTGATCATCAAAGAAATCGAAGAAGAAGTTGATTTGAATGAAATAAATGAATTTTTCCAAATTGCCTTTTTTCATCACGAGAATCGTGATTGAAAAATGCAAAGAAAGCTCCTTTATTGATTGACTGAAGAGACAAAGGAAAGGAAATGAAGCAATTTTCCGTTCAATTTTGCGGAGCTGTTGAATTGAATGGAATAAATGCGTTTGAAGTTCGGTTCTCTGATCCAGTAAAAAGTGTAAAAAAAAATTTGAAGAAGAAGAAGATGATGAAGAAGGTGAAGAAGAAGAAGAAGATGATGATGATGATGAAGGTGAAGAAGGTGAAGAAGAAGAAGGTGAAGAAGAAAAAGAAGGTGAAGAAAAAGAAGGTGAAGAAGAAGAAGGTGAAGAAGAAGAAAAAGAAGAAGGAGAAGGTGAAGAAGAAGAAGGTGAAGAAGAAGAAGAAGAAGAAGAAGAAGGTGGAGCAATTGAGAATTGTGAAACGAATTTAATCCTTTTAATAAAGATGTTGATGATTACTTGAGGAATGTCGATTGATAAAAACAAATCATTCGATGAGTTGATTTCAGATGAAATATACAATCTTCATCACAAAATATGTGAAAGGGAAAGAGATGCAAACAGATAAAGAAGGAAGTCCACAAATCGTTGACTGACTTTGTGTGGTTGAACTGTTTTTCCCTCAGAAAAAGAAAATTATGCTTGTCCAATGATGTCAACAATTCAAATGAACTTCATGGATGATGAGGATATTGGCAGAGAAGAATTCAAAATCGAAGAAGGCGTTGTCGATTGATGAAGTTGACTTCAATTGCAAAAATTTCAAACGAAATAAGAAGAAAATGACGAATTTTATGATTATGTGATTGATGTGTCGATTCTGGCAATGAGCATCTTTTATTGAAGTGAGACTGTTGAGAATGATAGCGAAGGTGAAGAAGAAGGTGAAGAAAAATAGAAGATGTCAGCTTTTCCAAGTCACGTTGGGCGATAGAAAAAACTGAATGTGTTCTGAATGTGAATGCCCAGTCAGCTCATGTGCTCTGACAAAAGAGTCGCTTCTGCCAAACACTCTCAAAATAAGCCAAACAAACTGCTTTTCTCTTTCTTGCAAACTCATGTTAAGCATTGTCAGGCTTTGCCTCATACAAAACGGATGGCAAAAGTCACGAATATCATCATTGAATGCAATCCAAACAGGGATAATCCCAAAACTTATGGTTCTTTCGCGAAATGAAAAGAAGGCTTTTCTTTCTATGGCATTCCTGTTCATGACCAATCTGTATTCATTCAAAGAACACCTTTAAAGAAAAATGAATGAAATAAAAAAATCAAACCATTTTTTTGGCCTCGAAATATTTTCCCTTCTCCAATGGATTGGTTATTATCAGCCAAGCAGTCTTTCTTGCTCTCCAAAATTGCCTCTTGCCACATAAAAAAACAGACTGCTGAACAATAAATGGCTGATGAAGAACATCATCGAAAGCAGAAAATCCTTTATGAAACCGATAATGAAGACAGGTGAAAATTAATATTCTCCAAATGATAAAGTAATGAACTCCTTTTCAAAGACTTATTCAACGCCATATCTTTGTTGATAGTTTTCCAACGTGTTTCGCGTAAATGGCAATGCGTTTGTTGTTAAGGCCTGCTGAGTGCTTCGTTCAACTCGCTTCCTCCATTGTTCAATCCCCAAATTCCCTTTCCTTTTCCACAAAGAAAATCTTCCTCCCAAAAACCATATAAAGCAAGTCCTGAGCAAAAGATATGCCAAGTGCAACGCATTTCCCTCGAAATGAACAAGCTGTTCAATTCGATCTTTCTGAAATTGTAGTAGCTTTTTCTGCAACTTGCTTGAGTTATTTTTCATTAAAAATATCACAGCCGATGTTGCACCATATGTTTTGCAATATACTGCCAAGTTCAAATCTCATACAATTTTACCCACTAATTCACTTTTCGCAAACAATATTGGAAAACAGCCACTCACTCCTCCATCTGTTAACAAAATCCCTGTTCTTCTGCGGTGCCATAACTTGCATTGGCACATCTGTAGCCGTTGGACTAAGCAGCTCAAACATGCTCTGGCCGCAGCAAATCATCAATCAAAAATCTTCACTTATATTATTATAGGTTGGACACCCTTATTAATAAACCAAACAATAAATGAATGTTTTGCTGCCCTTCGTCTTGCCTGTCTTGAGGCAAAAGAATGAAAATGATGCAGAGGAATAAGTTAATGATTGTGCATCTTCAGGTATTTTAATCGATATTTGTGACTCTTTTGAAGCAGATGTTCCTCCAACATTCAGAAATGGAATCAATATGTTGCTTCACCTTGATTTTTTCGAATGCACAGGACCAGCAGCAAATGTTTTATGGTGTGCACAGGGCATGACTGAATCACTATTCAAGCGATTTTATCTGTTCTTTTTTTATTATTTTAGAAAAAAGAAATTATTTATTGACTTTTGAAAGGGGCTTGGGCGATTGAACAATTTGAGGAATGCTGTGCAAAAAGGGGAAAGCGAAGAAAATGGATGGAATAATGGAAGACGTGAGATTTGAAGAGACTGGCGCTATTTGTGGAGTGGGTTGTTGAAAGGAAAATGGAGAAAATGGCGGATGAAAAGGGATTAGGATTGAGGTTGGGATTTTGGCGTTGGAGTATCGGGAGATGCTTTGAAGAGCCAAAGGCCTTGAAGGATGATGACTTTTTATTTTCGTTCTTCATTGAGGAAAAGATGCAAGAAAAAGATTTTTGATGAAAAGAAGAAGAACGAATAAGAAAAGGATGAAAGACTTCTGGGGGAATGTTTGCAATAGAACGTAATTCTGGGTGGAGGCCTTTCAGTGGAATTGGAGTTGATTTGTGTGGCTTGCCTGCTGAAAGGTGTGTTGGAGAAAGAAGGAAAGGGAGGAGACTCAAAAAGAAGTTGAAATGAGTTTGCTTGGCTTGAGTCATTTTCACACAGCGTTCAAGTGTGTCTTATTTTTTTTTTTTCAATTTTTTATTTTTTTTTTTGAAATGTATTTATTTTGAATAGGAGACAGACAACGAGTGATGTTTGAAGGAAGAAACAGGAATTATCATGTGCAATCAGAAGCAGCACAATTTGAGGGGACTTGCGAATGGATGAGTTTTGGAGAAATTGATGAAGAGATTGATGAAGTGCAGAGAGATGGGGAATGTGAGTGTGAATGGGCTGGGTTTTGGGAGAGAAGATTCAAAAGAAGTAGGAGATGTGGGAAAGGATGTGGATTGGAAGAGAAAATATGATGAGAGGATGAGAGAAGGGAGAGAATGATTGAACTCTGATGGGTGTGATTGTAAGAAGATGAAGAAGAGGAATTTGAAGAAATCAACATTTTCAGTTTCTGAGGGGAAAGAGGAGGCGACCACTCAAGAACAGTCAATGAACATTGGACATCCAATTCAATTGGTATGCATCAATCTGCTTGTTGAATTTTTTGTGATCATGTTTTTTTTCCAATATGAAGTTCATTTATCAAATTCAATATTTTATCTCAATGACAACATCACATGAACCCTTTTCATCTTCTTCTTCAGAAATATCATTCGATTGATTGCACATTTCTATTTCACCACATATATTCACATTTTTCAACTTTTATGTCATCTTTTCCTCTTCCTCTTCTTCATCTTCTTCACACGAATTCCAAAATAAGCCAATGAGAACATTCACATTCGGAGAAATGCAATCTGAAAGCTTCTATTTCTCCGACAGACATATTCTGCACACAACACTCCTTCTCCTATACATTCTCCTCCTTCTCCTCCACCACCACTTCCTCCTCCTTCGTCTTCTTTTTCCTCGACTTCTTCGTTAATGTCTTTTTCGTCTTCTTCTTCGCCTTCTTCGTTTATTTCTTCTTCGTCTTCTTCTTCTCTGATGCTTTCTCTCACTTTGTATCGGACGATCTCATATCAAGTTTATTTATACAGCTCGACGAGCTGCACCACAAAACAGAATCAAAAATTGCTTCATTTCGTTTCCTTCTACTCAGCAGATCAATCGTCAAATGATTCTTCATTTCATTTTTCATTCAAGATTCTCGTGATGAAAAGCCATTTGTTCAAATTCGTTTCGTTTCGTTTCTTCTTCTTCTTCTTCAACGTCTTTTTCAACGAGCAATAAAAATTGAGATATTATTTTTGTTTCAATAAACAATCCTCGAATTCAGCTCCAGGCCTCATCATCGATATCAATTTGGAAACACAAAAGCTGAAATTATATGGCAACGGAAACGATTCTATTTTTAGCCGAGAAAAGCCGATCAGAAGGCATTCAATCGGAAAGAAAATCTATTCTGGCCTTTTCGTTTTCAGATTGAAAGAATTCACCGAAAACAGAAAGAACAAGGCAAAAGACAATATTTGGAATTAATGATTATATGGATGATCTTCGAGAGATTGCGCTATAACATGCGCCTTCATCAAGCAATCGAAGATGAAACAAAGAGAGAAAGCGGTTGTTTTAGGAAAATCAATAATCGAAGGATAATTCTATGAAATAAGTGCGTCTGCAGCGAACACAAAAGGAGAAATGGGAATAATAAAAGAAATTGAAAGTTTGGAAGAGCTTGCTGATATTATCGAAAGATATCTTTTTGAAGAGATGAAAGAGATGATTCGTAAAAGCAACAAGCAGAATTTGCATTTGATGAAGAAGAAAAATTAGATGAAGAAATTTTGAAGAAATGTTTTCGTTTGGGCTGATTTTGGGCTCAATGAAAGAAAAGTGATGATATATACTTCAGTAGAAAATACGATGAAATCTCATGAACATGAAGTGAAATGGAAAACGATTAATATTTGAAGATGAAACGATCGAGAAAAGTTTAATATTAAAAATGATGAAAATGGAATGAATAATAAAGAAATCAGAAAATGTTTATCTTTTCCAGTGATTTTTGTAATTGGAGCACGAAATGTGAGAGTGTTTGTGGGAGTGAAAATGGAGACGAGAAGAGAGAGGGAGGCATCGCTGAAGGGAGCAATGCACCCGAGAGCATACTCCACTGTGGCACATGGGCGTTGCTGTGTTTTGCCACAGGCATCGACATCACTTCCACTGTTGGAAACGATTTTGTTCTGGTTGATGATTGGAAGCCAGCTGTTGTACACATTGCTATCAGCTGTATTGTTATTCCACACTCTTTTTGCTTGGGTTGTTGAGCCACAATTTTCAAACGGAGATTGTGTTATGGAATTACCACTGAAAAATACATCATTTCCTCTTCCATTTGCAGCTATATTTCCATCGAAGAAACAGAAAGTGATGAATTTTATTCCATTCATCCAAGAATAAGTTGAATAGAAGAAAATGGCAGCACCTCCATAATTGACAGAGGCAGTCAGTTTATTATTTATAAACTGACACTCAACGATTGAAAATTGATTTGGTTTGTTTTGTGGAGGCCAACGAAATGTGAGTGAGCCGGTTGAATCTTTACCAGAATTTGAGATGCACTTGCATTTGGTGAACATGAATTGACCGTTTGAAGAAAAATCACCAATATAAAAATACCATCCAGTTCCGCACCAGTTTGTTATTGAACAATTTTCGACTTTGTTTTCTGAGAATGAATAAACGGAAGATGATTGTCTGCCATCAATATCAATTGCACCTCCATGAGGAGCTGAACAGTTTGAAAAATTGGATATCGCGATATTCACGTTCTGCAAACAGTAAGTGTGTATTGCTCCACCACCAGTATCGCCTGTGATCGAACATTTGCTGAATGAACAAGAAATTATTGAGAGATTTGCATTGGCACAAACAACATTAAGTGCTCCTCCATAATCATTTTGTCCATTTGAATTATTCCACTCACACCATTCGAAGCGATGACTGTTCACATCAAACGAAGTCAATCTTCCAGGTGATTTTCTGTGAGTTTCTGATCCGACATGAACAACAGGATCATTTGATGAAGATCGAGTTTGGTGGAGAAAAGAAGAGTTGAAGGCAGAGAGAGAGGTGGATGGCTTGTTGAGGTTGGGGAGGATGGCACCATCGATGGGGTTGTGAGTGTGGAGGAAGATGGTTGAATTGGAGGATTTTATTTATCAGAAGAACAAACAAAAATGAAAGAAGAGAAAATGATTTCATCGAAAATCTTTGTTTTTATTTATATTCATTTCCGCAAATCTCAACCTTCAATCAACTCATCAGTTCATTCATTTTCATCACATCATACAGCTTCTTCTTCGTCTTCTTCGTCTTCTTCGTCTTCTTCGTCTTCTTCGTCTTCTTCGTCTTCTTCGTCTTCTTCGTCTTCTTCGTCTTCTTCGTCTTCTTCGTCTTCTTCGTCTTCTTCGTCTTCTTCGTCTTCTTCGTCTTCTTCGTCTTCTTCGTCTTCTTCGTCTTCTTCAACTCCTTCAACTTCTTCAACTTCTTCAACTCCATTAATCACTTCTTCTTCTTCTTCCTTTTGTTTTCATGACCATTGTCTTTTTCTTCTTTTTCATCTTTTTCAACTTCCTCTTTTCCCTGCCTTTTAGTTCCTTCAGCCCATCATCATCTTCCCATGAATTCCAAAATAAGCCAATGAGAACGTTCTCATTCGGAGAAATGCAATCCAAAAGCTTCTGTTTCTTCAGAGACACATTCAACGCACAACATTCTTTCTCCTTTGCATTCTTCTCCTCCTCTTTCTTCTTCATCTTCTTCGACTCTTTTATATTCTTCGTCTTCTTCGTTTTCGTTGTCTTCTTCTCCTCTTTCTTTTGCTACCACATCTCCTTCTTCTCATATTTCCAATGAAGAAAATCCTTCTTCTTCTTCTTCCTCTTCCTCTTCTTCTTCTCCTCCTCCTTTTCCTTCATTACCTTCTTTTTTTTCTTCTGCTGCTTCTTCATCTTCGTATTCATCTTAACTTCTATCTTCAACAGATATTTATGTCTTTTGTATTTTTAGAAACAACAGACAAACATCATTATTTTTATGTTTTTGAAGAGAAAGCAATGAAACCACTCAAAGTTTGCAAATGAACTGAAGATATCAATCTTCATTGACAAATTAATGCGAATTGCCCAATTTTATTTGTGATTGGGGTTTTATATTCCTTCTGAAATCAACTTATCAAATGTTATATTTTTGCCAACTGACAACATCACATGAACCCTTTTCATCATCTTCTTCTGAAAAATTATTTGACTGATTGTTCATCTCTCAATCATCTCTTCTCATCTTCTTCAAATTCTTCAACTTCTTCTGCGATTTGTCCTTTCCCACAAACTGTGCAATCTTTACCATTATCTCCAACATCTTCAATGCCATATTCACTAACTTTGCATTGGATCGGAACATCGACCTTCTATTGTGTTTATACGTTCCAATATACAGCTCTGCAAAATTGAACGAAAAATAGCTTCATTCACTTTTCTTTGTCTCTGCAGTCAATCGATAAAAGAGCTTTCTTTACATTCACAATTCTTTTTATTTGAAAAAATGGCAATTTGGGCGAATTCATTCATTTCATTCAAATGGACTTCTTCCTCTACGTCTTCTTCAACGAGCAACAAAAATAATGTTTATTCAAATTCATTCAACTCCTGTCAAATGCAGCACCATGCCTTATCTTTTAATATCTTTTCTGAAGTACAGAAAACAATTTATTCTCTCTCAAAATATCAGCTGAAATTATATTTCGACGGAGGCGATTCTCCACAAAGCAAAGAAAAGTCTGCACGTTTTCAACAACGAATCAATTCTGGCTTTTTCATTTGGAAGCTGAAAGAGGCACAGATAAAAAAGAAATATCGCTGAAGCAATTTTTATTTGGAACGGATGGATTCCTAAATAGCCTTCGGCAGATTACACAGCTACGAAGCAACAGCGAATTGCAAAAAATGAAATGAGGAAGAAAAACAATTTTGAAGAAAAGGGTTATTTGAAGGGTAATTATATGAGATTCTTGCTCCAATTGGATACTAACAAGTTGGAACGAGAAAGCTGATGAAAATATAATTATTGAAAAACCTTCGAATATGATCGAAGAGACTCTATTGAAGAGAAGAAATAGATTATTCTCTTTTTCATGAGATAAATTTTCACTTGATGAAGAAGCCAAATCAAATGGAAAATGACAAAGAAATACTTTTATATGAGATGATATTTAGGATTTTGAAAAAATTAAACTTCTGGTGAAAAGACAATGAAAGCTTATGAATTTTTCTATGATATGGAAAATGGTGAAAATAAGAAAATGGAAGAAATTATAAAGAAATAAGATAAAGTTCATTGTTATCAATGATTTTTGTATCAACTGCATTGAAAGTCAGTGTTTGAAGAGGAACAAATGTTGAGGAAAGGAGGGTGAGAGAGGCGTCGTGGAGGAGGGAAATGAAGCCAGTGAGGGCATACTCGATGGTGGCACATGGGGTCTGTTGGGGTCTGCCACAGGCATCAGCATCAGTTCCATTGCTGGCAACGATTTTATTCTGGGCAATGAGTGGGAGCCAGCCATTATACACAGCGTTATCAGCTTGTCCATTATTCCACACTCTTTTCGATAGGGTTGTTGATCCACAATTCTCGAATGGGGATTGGGTGATACTGCTTCCATTGAAGAACACATCGTTTCCTCTGCCATTTGTTGCTGTGTTTCCATCGAAAAAGCAGAATGTGATGAATTTAACATTATTCATCCAATCATATGTTCTTGTGCAACACAACGCAGCTCCACCATATGTGGTTGGATTTTCGACTTTGTTGTTGATGAACTGGCACTCTTGGAGCAAGCATTGTTTTGGTTTTTCTGGTGGAAGCCAATGAAACGTGACTGCTCCAGCTGCATCACCACCAGTATTTGCAATACAGGTGCAATTTTTGAACAAGAATTTTGCATCTGATGGCATGTTGTCGAGACCAAAATACCATCCAGTTCCAATACCGCCTGTTATTGAGCACCTTTCTACTCTGTTTTCTGAGAATGTCCATACAGAACTGGATTGTGGATAAGCTATGCAAGTTGCTCCTCCACCTGACGCAGAGCTGTTTGTAAAATTGGATTTTGAAATATCAATTTTCAACAAATATACACAATACAAAGCTCCACCATTTCCATTACAGGAACAATCGTTGAATGAACAAGAAGTGATTGTGAGATTTGCATTTGTGCAAACAACAGAAAGTGCTCCACCCCAATCACTTTCGCTTTTTGAATTATTCCATTCGCACCATTCAAATTTGTGGCTGTTCTCATCAAAATCAGTCAATCTTCCAGGTGATTTTCTTTGAGATTCATTTCCCACGTGCACGACAGCAGCATTTGGTGAAGAGCGTGTTTGGTGGAGGAAAGATGCATTGAAGGCAGAGAGAGAAGTGGATGGGCTATTGAGGGAAGGGAAGAAAGAGAGAGGAGTGAATGGAAAGAAAGAGAATGAATTTTGCAATTGAAATTTTCAGAAATTTGCTTCAAAATATGAAAATTTCTCAAAATAAATAATTTTAGCATTTATTTGCATATAATGTTAAGATTATTAATTATTTTATCACAAACAGCATTCAATGAAATTTCTATGATTCCAAATATGAATTTCTTTTTGTTTCTCTTTTTGTCAAATCTTTTAAGAATTGATATCCTTTTTATTCCAACAAAGAATCGAAAAATCATTAATTTTTTCCAATTTTGTTGTCAAACAATTTTCTGTTTTGTTTTCTGAATTGTCATTTGTACAATCGAAAATTTTCAGTTTGATTAAAGAATGTTCTTCTTTTGTTTTGTTCTTCAGATAACATAATTATCGGTACTGTTTTGCAACCAGAAAATGAAAAATTGATTTTATAAACAAATAATCAATATTTCATTTTTAAACAAATAAAAAGCCAAGTTCAGTGAAAACGAGAAGTTAAATATGATCATTTTTTTTTTCAAATTATCCAAATTTGCTGTTTCTCTTTTGTTTTGGCGAATGCAATGAAATTGGAAAAAAAAGCAATCTCGAAGAAAGGTGAAAACTCTTCAATTTTCAATTTGAAATAGTATTCCATTTTTCTATAATCAATAATAACACCACAACGGATGTATCAAAATGAAACAAAATTGAATCAAAAACAGTTTAGTGAAATGTTTTGTTTTACCAAATGTTATTTATTCCTGATATGTGTGATTATTTTTGATATCAAATTTCTTCTGTGAAATATTTCGAATTGAACAATAATCTGAAAAGTTTGACTTTCGTTAAAAAGGTATTGTTGATGAAACAAACATTCTTCATTGTCCACATTGATAAAAGATGTTTGAAAGATGAACAATTTCAAAGCTTGAAACATTTCGATGAAAATTCATCAATCAACAACTTGAAACTTTGAAATAATGAACAACACAAAAAAATTTCATTTCAACAATAATTACCCAGGATTTTCAAAATAATAAAAAAAATAAAACATTTTATTGCACTTCATCACAACAAATGCTTTTCTGACTCATTGAGAGAAACAACAACAAGACAAAATATAATAGGTTAAATTTTTCATTTTTTTGTGGAAAAGATCTTGTTGCACATTGAAGGATGAGTTCGTTCAAAAAAATATCCTCAACACCATTTTTCTATTTTTATTCTTGAAACAATATTGATTCAGTGATTGCATGTTATTCCCTTGTGTGATGAAATCATTATCTTACATTATTTTATTTTTCTTGGAACAAACATTGTGTGCATTTTTCATCTTCTTCTCGTGGAATTGAATAGCATGATCAGATATTCTCAATCGAATCAAATAAGTTGAATGTGAGAATTTTCTTTGAACAATCGATTTTATGATCAAAACTTTCAAAATGCATGTCTCTCAAAAATGTGGGGAAAATAGTCAAAATGATATTTCTTTTCAATCATATTTGTTCTGACAATTGAAAATCGAGCACTTATTCTAATTATAAATATATTCATCTTTCCATTTTTTTCTTTGTGAAACACCATCGAATATAATCACAATCGGATATTATCACAAAAAGAAATACACAACTCAATGCGATTGTGAACAATTATGATAAAATGGATAATTTTGCATAATCTGAGAAAATAACTTTTTTTGATTGAAATGTTCATGATAAATAAACTCGAAAAACAAAAGAAAATCAATGTTTCACTTTGAACAGTTTTTGATCGATTCTATTTGTCATCAATCGCTTTCAAACGAAGAATCTTTATTAAATTTTTTTAATTGAGAATGAGTGGGTGATTAACAAAATGATACATTTTCTGATGGAATTAATTGTTCACAATTTTCATCTTTTTATTCTAACAATGATTTTTTCGTTGAACAATAAATTGTGAATTGAAACATTTCTGAATTTGAAACAAGTCTATAAATAACACAAAAAACAAAATGTGTATTTTTATCAAAAGAAATCTCCCATTTCTTGAATATTCAATGTTTTTCGAAACATATTAGCTTTTTCATTTGAATGAATTAGAGGTTTTCCAATCGTTAAATATGATATTGAAAATTGGAAAAGTGGAAAAAAGAGATGTTTCAAAAAAAGAAATAATTATTATTTGTTAATAATTGATAGAATGGTAGTCATAAAAACAAAATGTCTGATTTTTCTCATTTTTGGACAATTTGTTAAAAATTGGTTTCAATAAAAAAAGTTGTGTTTTTCTTATGTCAGATAATTTTATTTTGATTTTTGAATGACAAAAAGAAAAATAATAATTCAGTTCATTTTGATTGGTTGCACTCATATATCTTCCATGATCGATCATTTAATCAGAAATTGGAAAGTTGATTGAAATGAATGATAACCTTGAGAGTGATTATTCTTCACATAATTGTTCCCCAGTGCATTTATTTTTAACATTTCTCAAGTCAATGGAGAATGCCTTTGAGTATTATTTGTGAAAATAAAATATCAAACAATTCATCAAACAAAATATTTTATCCGAAAACCCTTTGACTCAAAAAAATCTATTTAACATCGAAAATAAAATGTTGTGTGAATATGAAAGAAACAAAAGCAAACAATAAATACAAATAGTTGTCCATTTACACAAAAGAAGACAATTTCAGATAATCATCAATTATTCACAAGATTTCCTCTTCTTTCAGCTCCATTCAGAATTTCATTTCATTCAGATAATCAACAATATGTTCTTATTCACTTTTGACCAGACTGTTTATAAAGGAATCAGAAAACTAAAAGCTTGGAAACATTGGTGCAAATACTCGCTGCATTCCTCACCATAAATCTCGTTCATGGAGAAGACATCGCAAACAGCATCATCAGAGGCGCTCGCCCAGACAAGGTGGAACATGCATCGGGAAATCACATCTGTGGTGCTCAGACAAGCCTTGCCCTCATCAACACCTCCTTGTGTGTGACCCATCTCAACATCATCCCTCTCAGTGGTTGTCCACTCCTCACTGCCCAACACCACTCCGCTGCCTCCATCTGCTCCTCCGCTTGCACCATCCACCCACCTTCACTCAACAACAACCACCACCACCACTGCCCCCTCTTCCTCTCTGCCCATGCCTCCCTCGCCCTCACAAACTTCTCCCTCACCACCCACCAACCAGCCATCCTCTCCTTCCCCCTCTTCTCCACCCCAAACAATCTCCTCCCACATTCCTACTCCTCAACCCCTGCCTCCTTCTCCATCTCCCACTCCTCCTTCTCCTCCTTCATCTCCCTCGTCCAGCCCTTCCTTTTTTCTCCTTCTTCCCTCTCTTCCCCTTCCCCTTCTCCTTCTCCTTCCCTTTCCCCATCTCCTTCATCTTTCTCATCCTCATCCTCATCCTCTTCTTTTTCTTCCCCTTCCCTTTCCCCTTCTATTTCCTCTTCCCCTTCCCCTTCCCCTCTCCATAACCATCACCAATCCCATCCCCACCTCCAAATCCACCTCAATCTCCATCTCTCAAACACCCTCTTCTCCAACATCTCCTCTCCCCAATCCCCTCGATCTCTTCCATCCCTTCCCTCCCACTCACTCCATCCTTTCCTCTCAACCACTTCTTCCTCTTCTTCCACTTCTACCTCCACCAACATCAATTCAATCCCCTCCTTCTCTCTTCATTCATCCCTCTCCATCCACTCAACCATCTTCCTCCACACCCACAACCCCATCGATGGTGCCATTCTCCCCAACCTCAACAGCCCTGCCACTTCTCTCTCTGCCTTCAACACATCTTTCCTTCACCAAACACGCTCTTCATCAAATGCTGCTGTAGTTCATATTGGAAATGAAACCAACAGAAAGAGACCAGGAAGACTGACTTCATTTGATGAGAACAGTCATCGCTTTGAATGGTGCGAATGGGAAAACACAACTGGAGGGCCAGATCGAGGAGGAGCGCTTTATGTGGATTGCGCAAATGCTAATCTTGCAATCATATCGTGTTCATTCAACAATTGCTCATGCAATTGGGATGGCGGAGCATTGTTTTGTAATAGTTCGTTGAAGTTAACCATCATGCAGTCCAATTTCACAAGTTGTTCGGCTGCTCATGGAGGAGCAGTCACTTCATGGAATCCACAATCAAATTCTGTTTGGACATTCTCAGAAAACCGAGCGGAAAGCTGTTCAATAACAAACTGGTGCGGAACTGGTTGGTATTTTCATGTATATGATATGCCATCAAATGCTCAATTCCTGTTCACAAAATGCAAGTGCATCTCAAATTCTGGTGGTGATTCAACCGGCTCTCTCACATTTAATGATCCACCAGCTAACAAACCAAACCAATTTTTAATAAATGATTGTAAGTTCATCAATAACAATCTGACTGCTTCTTCTTCTTATGGGGGCGCTGCCATCTATTTGGATGTCACTTATTCCTGGATGAGTGGAAATAAATTCATCACTTTCTGTTTCTTCGATGGCAACACTGCCAAAAACGGAAGAGGAAACGATGTGTTCTTCAGTGGCAATGCCATCATTCAATCTCCATTTGAGAATTGTGGATCAACAACCCTATCGAAAAGAGCGTGGAACAACGATACAGTGAAAACGCTGAAAAAAAATGACCGATTCTAGCTTTTCTTTCCAAATTCTCCAATGAAATGCATTTCTTGTTTCCTTCTCTAATTTTTTTTCTCTGTATTTTCTCCTCTTCTCTCATTCCTTCTTTGACTCATTTATTCAAATCTTTTGATTTCTTCTGTATTTAGTCATTTACCCCTATTTGCTATTTCTTCATTCAAATTTATCCTCTATTTATCCATTCACTTTTCTTTGTGTAAGTTGCTATTTCTTCTCTCCTCTTCTTCCTATAATTCTTCTTTTCATTCAAAAATATTTTCAATCTTCTCAATTCTATTTCCTTTCAAAATCCTCCAGTAAAACATGCTCTTCCTTCTCTTTCTCTTTCTCCTCTTCTTTCGCCTTCTTATTCTTATTTCTGATTATTTCCTTCATCTGCAAAATTTCTCCGTTTCTTCATTTCGTTCATGATCTCTGACGATGAAACAGATCATGAAGAAATTCGATCAGATGATGCGAATGATGATAATGAAGAAGAAGCTGTGTGAAATGTTGTTGATGTGTTTAAAGAAGAAGATGATGATGGTAATGATGAATGGATTGAATGAGACGATTAATTGTTGAAAATTGAGAAGATTGGAGTCAATAAATATCAACGTAGAATTTCATTGAAATTCTCTTCTTCTGGATTTCTTCTTCTTCTGCAGAGGAGAAACATCTGAATCCTTTTTCACTTTCAGCTCAATCCTCTTTCTCTCTCTCAAACTAAAAATACAAAGAACACCTCAATTCCTTTTTCATTCCGTCTCTTCCTTTTTCGCTTCCCCTTCTTTCACAAAAAATCTTCTTTCCTCAAAAATAATTCTTCGCCAAAGGTTAATGCCAGGCATCTTCGATTTATCTCGCATTTCATCTGTCTGTCTTTATTTTTCCTTTCCTGCTTTCCTTATTCAAAGCCACCTTATCCCTCATACTTTCAACATTCTTAAAACAAAATAATAATCACTTCAAAAAATATATCAGCAAACCTTCAGAACCAATGCTCAAGTCAATAACTATATTTTATTCCGTTGGCAACTGTTTCCCTTCAATAAAAATTCATTATTCCTTCCTTTTTCAAGTGTTTCATCATCTGATTCGCTAATCGTCCTTTCCGTCAGTTGTTTTTCCATCAAATGCATTGATTTCCCTTCCTTCTGAAAAATGTGAAATTCATGTATTCTGCTCAAATTCCATTTTCATCATTGAAAAATATCTTATTTATCATCTGAAAATATCATCTCCAATTCCCTTCCCAATCCCTTCATCATGCACACTTTTCATATGAATTCGCTCTCCCAACTCGATGGTCACCCTGCACAACGCGATATTCCGCTTTCATTCATTTTCATTCTTTTCCACCTCCTGCCCTGAAAACAACACAAAAACAGTCAACAGATAAATATTCATATATAGAAAAATAAATAAAGACCAAACTGCGCTTCGACTGTTTTTTGCCAAGCACACTCATTTCCACAGCCATCATCATTCCAAAAATAAATCAATCTCACCATTTCAGTCTCAGAATGGTCAAATTGCAGCACGGAACGCGTCTCCACAAAATACATCGTACATCTCACTGGAGGGTCTTCTCAGCCCGTACGCATTGTGGTGGATGTTCAGTGGTGGTTTTTTCTGTTTTTGGCATGATCATCTCCTTTAATAATATTCTCAACCATTCAAAGTGTTATATCTCGTTTATTTCATCAACACCAGGCACATGAGGGATATGGGGCAGAGAAGAGATGGAAGAATATTTTTTGTGGCAGGGGGTGGGAGTTGAGTGTTTTTTGGAATGTTAATATTTCGAGAGGGGTTTTTGAATGAAAGAAATTCTGAGACAAAAAGTTGGGGAAGGAATAGGCAGAGATTTATAGAAGAAAATGTAGAAAATATATAGAGAAGTGGTTGGAGATGATGAAAGAGGGCTTATTGTTGATTGGAGAAATGGATTTTGAAGAGAAAGAAAAGAGGGCAAAAGCGGGACAGAAGAGGGCAATTGTGAAATATTCGATTGGAAGAGGGGGTAACTTTTATGAGAGGAGAAGAATGTTTTTTGGAAGAGACAGGGAAAGGTGAAGAAAAGGAGGGATTGATATTTTTTGATGATTTTTGGGATTGAATGGAAGAGGGGAATGGAAAGGAAAGGAAATTGAGAAAAATCAACATTTTCTGTTTTTGAGGGGAAAGGAGGGGAAATTGCAAAAAGAAAGTGAATTGATTTTGAAGAAATACAGCAAGATTGATTTATCCAATCTGTTCGTCACAAATATTGTGATTGAGTTTTTCAAACAAATCTGAAATTTATACAGCAAGCGATCCGTTTTGGCCAATCAACAATTTCATACAAATTATTCTCAACATCATAAATGTTGTTCAACTGATTTCGCATTTCTCAACTGCATCTTCTTCTTCGTCTTCTTCTTCGTCGTCGTCTTCCGATAATCCTTCTTCATTCGATCAATTACCTTCCTCATTTTTCGGTTTGCAAACACAAAATTCGCCTTCTCACAATTCACCTGTTTATTCAGCGACAAGCGTGCCTGTTATGAACCATATAGCCAAAAACATGCAAAATCTTATTCAGTCACATATTGCTTCTTCTTCTTCTTCTTCTTCTTCTTCTTCTTCTTCTTCTTCTTCTTCTTCTTCTTCTTCTTCTTCTTCTTCTCCATCTTCTTCTGATAATACTCCTTCATTCAATCAACCATCTTTCTCATTTCTCGATTTACAAACACAAGATTCGCCTTCTCACAATTCACTTGCTTATTCAGCGACAAGCACGCCTGTTATGAACCGCATAGCCAAAAACACACAAAATCTTATTCATTCAAATTTTGCTTCTTTCTCTTCTTCTCCTTCTCCTTCTTCAACTTCAACATCATTCTTCCTTATTCATGCACACATTTGTACGGCATCGATCTTCATTTCAACAATTGTGATCCTTCTTTTTTTCTTCAACATCTTTTTCAACAAGCAACAAAAATGATACTATTTTTGCATTTCGTTCAACTTCCATCAAATTCAGGGCCAGATCTCATCTATTGTTGCTATTTGGAAAGACACAAAGAATTACTTATTACAACGCATAATGTCAGCTGAAGTTAATAAAAATAGAAAAGATACTTAATTAAACAAGAATAGTCTATTAGCAGCGTGAAATAAAAAAGGAGGATGCTTTCCCCCTTCTTTCAGTGAATGAAGGATACACAGGTGAAAAAGAAAAAGAATTGGAGAAATCCTTTTATGAAATGGATGGGTTCCAAAATGGCCTTCGGCAGATTTCACAACGTCATGCTCCTTCAACAAATCGCAGAAGATGAAACAAAGAGAGAAAGCGGTTGTTTTAGGAAAATCAATAATCGAAGGATAATTCTATGAAATAAGTGCGTCTGCAGCGCTCAAAAAAGGAGAAATTGGAGTGATAAAAGAAACAGATATTTTTGAAGAGATTGTTGATATGCTTGAAGAAATGTATTTTGAAGATACGACAGCAATGAATCTTTTTTCATGAGCTTAATTTGTAGTTGATGGAGAAGAAAAATTAGATGAGGTAATGACGAAGAAATATTTTTGTCTTGTTGATGGTATGGATTTCTGAAAAAAATAATGATGATATATACTCCAATTGAAAAAGCTATGATAGCTTATGAATTTTTCTATGATATGGAAAATGAAAGAATTTATATGAGAACCTGAAAAAATTCATCATTTCCTGTTGTTTTTGTGTCAGCAGCGCTGGATGTGAGTGTTTGAGTTGGGACAAATGCTGAGGTGAGGAGGGTGAGAGAGGCGTCTTGGAGGAGGGAAATGAAGCCAGTGAGGGCATACTCGATGGTGGCACATGGGGTCTGTTGGGGTCTGCCACAGGCATCTGTATTGGTTCCATTGCTGGCAACGATTTTATTCTGGGCGATGAGAGGGAGCCAGCCATTATACACTGCATTGTCAGCTGTATTGTTATTCCACACCCTTTGTGTTGGGGTTGTTGATCCGCACTGATTAAATGGAGATTGGGTGATGCTGCTTCCGCTGAAGAACACATCGTTTCCTCTGCCATTTGTTGCGGAATTGCCATCGAAGAAACAGAATGTGATGAATCTAATTTCATTCATCCAAGTGAAGGTGTACATGCAGCACAGCCCAGCTCCTCCGCGTGTGGAGGAGGCAGTCAATTCGTTGTTAATAAATTGGCACTCATTGATCAAAAATTGACTCGGTTTGTTTCCTGGAGGATTATAAAATGTTAAAGAACCAGCAGAATCTCCACCAGAATTTGAGATACACTTACATTTAGAAAACAAAAATTGAAAATTTAACTGATTATAATCTAGAGCAAAATACCAACCAGTTCCACACCAATTTGTTATTGAACAACTTTCAACTTTGTTTTCTGAGAATGAATAAACAGAATTGGATTGAGGATACCACATGGAAACACCTCCTCCATGTCTTGCCTGACAATTTGAGAAATTGGATTTGGTCATATTAATTATTGATAAATTACAACAGTATAACGCTCCTCCAACATCACCACTCGAACAGTTGAAAAATGAGCACAAGGTGATTGCGAGATTTGCATTTACACAAACAACATAAAGTGCACCTCCATATTCATTCCCACTGTTTGAATCATTCCATTCGCACCACTCAAATTTATGGCTGTTCTCATCAAATGAAGTCAATCTTCCAGGTTTCGCTCTTTGAGTTTCATTTCCAATGTGTTCAACAGGGGCATTTGATGAAGATCGTGTTTGGTGAAGGAAAGATGTGTTGAAGGCAGAGAGAGAAGTGGATGGGCTGTTGAGGTTTGGGAGAATGGCACCATCGATGGGGTTGTGGGTGTGGATAAAGATGGATGAGTGGATGGAAAGAGATGAGTGAAGGGAGAAGGAGGGGATTGTATTGGTGTTGGTGAAAGTGGAAGTGGAAGTGGAAGAAGACGAAGAGGTGGTTGAGGTGAATGGATTGAGTGAGTGTGAGGGAAGGGATGGAAGAGATGGATGGGATTGGGGAGAGGAGATGTTTGAGAAGAGTTTAAATGGAATATGATGTATTTTGTTTAATGTACATTTGCATATATTTATGTTTGAAGCAACTTAACATTTTTTTTGAATGAGTTCATGTTTAGATAAGATAATGAATTTAATTCTAATATCGTGATAAATACCTTTAAAAAAATATTACCATCGTTCAAAAACCCGGATTTCAAGAAAAAAGTGAAAAATGATTATCTCTTCCAAAAACATTTTCATTTATATAAATATTTTCTTCACGTATCGACATCTATTTTCGATCCAAACATAAATCATTATCATTTAAATTCAATTTTCATTGTTGAGAGAATCACATTAATGCTATGCTCATTTCTCAATAAGGAAAAAAAAAAAAAAAAAAAAACAAGCAATTCTGTGAATAACTTTAATTGTTCAATGAATTCTACACTATTTCATTCCTTTTTTCACAAACAAAAATGCAAAATTAATTTTTGCATGTTTTCAATCATTATCAAATAACAAAACCATATTAATTGCAGTGTCTAAAAATTTATCATTTACTCAGTAGAAACAAGAATAAGTCACATCTGAAATAAGGCGACTGAAATCAATTTCACAAAAAATATTTGAACTTCGAAAAGATCATTTGATTACAAAGAAAGTCGCTGTCGATTCTGGCACAATTTCTAACGGTTAATGGTACAGAGGAATAGCTGCAGAGAAGCAAAAAAGACCTGCGGGAGCGAACGGAAGATCACCAATAATAACACAAGATTTAATAGAAAAAATTGAGAATCAAGTTATTGTTCTTCTTTCAAAATGAGAAACAATTAGTGTGAAGGACGTGCACAAAATGGTTTTTGTAATTATTTATCAAGGAAATTAATTTTTCGAAGTATTTCAAGATTATGGAGCATCTTGAGCAATCATTGCATGACGAAAAAGAGATAAAAATTCCAGGTTATACTGCATCATATTGCACGATTCAAAGAAGCAGTGTTTTGAAATCAGCGCTTTCCAAACCTTTGGACTCAGCAAAAATATCTGCACAATCATCAAGTGCCATGCAAAAAGGGTTCGAAGAACTTTATCAGATTGTAAATGACAAAGATATTAGTGAATCAGGAATATTTAATTTCAACGAAACTTCACTCCATTTTGGAGACAATTCTTGCAAACAAGTGGTTTGTTTGCAAAATCAGAAACCCCATTCTACCCCGTTACCAAAAAAAACTTCAAACACAACTTTATGCCTTTGTGTGTGTGCGGATGGCTCTTGTTTACCTTCATAACTTCTTTGGCCAGCAAAAAAAACACCTTCAGAATTTCTCACACTTTCTTCATTCAATATCAACAATATATTTGCTTCATCTGGCTGGATAACAACGAAAATATTCGAAAAAATAATGTGCGAAAACTGGCTAATTCAAATTGAAGAAAAAATGAAAAATGAGGAAAAAAATCGTCGTTATTTCTAACGGATAATCATTCATCACACTTCAGTGAAGCCGTTGAAATGTTTGCAAGAAAAAAAACATCATCATCAAAAAATTTCCACCAAATTTGACTCATCTGCTTCAACCGTGCGATAACTCGATTTTTGCTAGGTTCAAAAAAAACGTACAACAAAAACTTCAAAACTTCATCTGATCGTTCCTCTTCCGCATTTCGCTTCGCTGTTTTTGACATTCTCCCAGAAGCTATATCTGCATCTTCAACTCCTTCAAATATTAAACTTGCATTCAAACAAACAGGTGTATGGCTGGTCAAAGCTGCTCCGGTATTGGTGAGAATATGAGGTGAACCAGAAAGAAACAAATCATTATGTGTTGAAAAAAACAAAGAACAATTGTATAGAATCATTTTTTCCAAAGAAAAAGAAATATGAAGAAAAAACTTTTGAGAACATGAAAACTGATATTGAAAAAGGCAAAACAATTAAGAATGGAAAAGATGAAGAAAGAAAAAAAACTTCAGCAATCAGTGAAGAGTCAATTTTGATGAAGAAGAAAAAGAAACGAACTAGAAATGAATATTTGAAACTGATGAGAAATGAAGAAAAGGATGAGATTGCAATGATGAATATTTCAAGAAAAGAAAATAGAAATAAAAGCGAAAAGAAATTTAAGAAAAAAATAAGTTTGAGGATTGAGTACAATGACGATGCAAGTGATGATGAAAATGCGAAGACTATTTGAAGCATGATCTTATTATAACAACGCTTTTCATCGTGAAATTAGTTGCTTGATATTCGATAAATCCAGAGAAATTGCGTTTTATCTTTTTTGAAAATAAAAAGGTTTGATTCTTTTATTCGAATTCCATTTGTTTCCTCATTTCATCAAACGCTATCGAATATTGGAATATTTTTCCAATTAATGGATTTTGTTGGGAAAAGCAAATTAAAATAGAAACAAATGATTTCATTCGTTGTGAATTATTCGTAAGAATAAATATTGATAAAACAAGTTTTATGAAATGACTTTTGAAAAACTCATGTTTCTTTCTAAAAGAATGAACAATTCTTTCATTAACATATGAATTATCAACAGTTCCAACATCATTTAACTGTTGAACGTGTATGAAAGAAAAATGTCAAGAACGAATGAATGATCTTTCAACACGATAGATGTCCGTGTTTTTGAAAAATTCCCGGGTTTTTGAACGATAGTAATCACAATCTATTTTGCACAATTTTTTGTGATTATAACAGAACTTGATTATACCCGAACCATCTTTTTCATTGAAAAGTTTTTCTGAAAAAATTTTTCTGAAGACAAATAAAATTTTTTCAATATTTATTTAAATCCACACATTTGAATCGATTTTTTAAATTATAATGTTTTAATGAAAATTTTTGTTCATTATAAAGCAGAAAAAAACAACTTTCATTTTTTCAAAAATTTCAAAATACAGATATCGCATAAAATACCGGACATCGAACAAAATACCGGACAAGATCGATTTCTCAAAAACCGCAAGAAAAATAATTCTGACACTTTTCCTTAAAATATACCCCATCAATGCAAACTCATTTGATACACGAGACTTTCAAAATAACTTCATTTGTGCTCAGAAAAAAATGATAATTAAAATCTCGGAGAAACTCAAAATCCTATTTCTCCGAAATTTCGATATATATTTTTTCTGAGCATAAACATGGAAGTTATTTTGAAAGTCTCGTGTATCAAATGAGTTTGCATTGATGGGGTATATTTTAAGGAAAATTGTCGGAATTATTCCTCCTGTAGTTGTCGTGAAATCGATCTTGTCCGGTATTTTGTGCGATGTCCGGTATTTTATGCGATATCTGTAGACAGAAAAATACTTATAAATTTTCAAAATTGTGATTATTCACGATTTTTGTGTGATTATAACCGATGAAATTACATATAAAAAAATGCAAAATTTGTTGATGCACGAAAAATTGTGATTATTTGCGGTCTTAATCACAACTGAGGTGATTATAACCGAGCTTCACAGTATTATTATAATTATTATTTATTAGCAAAAAATATTTTTAATATCATTTCTTGGTTACGGGAATAATGCTTAAGAAATTGTATTAATTTTATCAGCAAGCCCTATCTCAAAACATCATTTCAAAATATTCTTTTTAAGCGTTGTTTTTAAAGGATAGGATTTACACCAAAATTATCTGATTATTAAAATATTTCTTTTTTCAAAAAATACACAGCCATTGCATCAAAATATATCTTTTTTACGATAACGTATCAATGCTCAAAATTAGGCAATAAAGTTCATAACAAAATGAGTAACTGGAAAAAATATTTGGAAGAAATTTTAAGTTTCGTTATCTAAAATGGATGATGTTCGATTATCTAAATCTTCAATTCCCAAAGCAGAATTCCTGCGTGTCTTGCTTTTCTCTAAAAGCAATTCAGACGAAGCTGAACTCTTCCAAACAGTCGACGAAGATGTTTCCTTCTCTGCAGCATCAGAACATTTTTCCGTGCCCAAAACGTTATGAAGTGATGCGCAAGTGTCCAAAACATTCTGAGAACAAGTTTGTGGTGCTGGATTCATTTGTGCAAAAGCCTGTGAAGTTGAAAGGGAATGCAATGAGTCTGAAATGCTATTCTTTCTTTCCTCAGGAATTTCAATTCTGGATGCAGCAGATACTCCAATCAGTGGTGCGGAAGATAAAAAGGGTGATAGCTGCATTGCTGGCGAGCAGGTGTTGGCTGCGGGAGTCCAATCAGAGTCCAGCTCCACAAGTGCTCTGTCATCGTCCTTGCGGAACACATCCGCCAAGAGGAACGAGTGCTGGGCAGGATGAATGGGAATGATGCCATTCTTCAGCAGACTGTCGCTTTTGATGCTCTTCCCCATCTGCTCTTCCACAATAAATGCCAAATCGCCCACTGTCGTTGTGAGAGAGTCGTATAAAGCTTCTCCTAAGCAAATCTCCCGGCCAAAGTTTTGAACAAATAATGGAAGTCCTTTGATTACTTAAAAAAGATTTGAATAAAATACATCAAATACACAATAATAATAATAATAAAATATTTCTGTTAACAAAAAGATGAAAAAAGATTCCACAAACTTTGTTTTGTATTTTTTTGTTGTTTTTGATTGCGCTGCGATGGCTGAAACGTGTTTTGCTGTGTATTCCGATGAAGAGATGAATCGTGCTTGAGTTGCATTGAAGAAGTTGAAGAAGATATTGCTGAAGTGTTTGGCTTTACTGAAAACGCCTTTTCCTTTTTCTGTGTCTGCAATTTCGTTCCTGCGGCAGAAGACTGAGAGTTGTGTGTATGGTTCAAAGGTGAGGAGAGAAAAGCAGAAGTGGCTATGGAAGTGGAAGAAGAAGAAGAAGAAGAAGGTCCACTCTGCGATGCAGATGATGGCAATTGCAGATTTGGGGCAGAAAGCGAGGATGACTGTGAATGTTGCGGTGGATTGGTGAAGTGATTGGCTGATGAATGTGCTCCTGGAAAGTGACGCATCTTTGGGCTGTTGCTTTGCATCTGAGAACGCCGAGCAATTTGAGAATACGATGCATTTGCAACAGATAGCTGCGATGAAATTAGAGATGATCTTCTGAAATTGTTATCAATAGCAATTCAAAAAAAAAAGAAAAAAAAAGTTTGTGAAAAATAAATTCAAAATTGAAAAAAACAAATAAACATGAATAAAAAATGGCATTGTACCTTTTTGTATCATAAGCTGTAGCAATTGGAGCGGGATCACCTTCTTTGTCTTTAGCCCTTTCAACGTCCTTGTCTCTTTGCTTATCTTTATCTGTAGCATTCTCTTTGTTCTGCACTTCTTTTGGTGGATGAAGTTCACATATTGCCTGGTGGATCTCCAATCTGTCTGTCGCAAAGCTTCTTCCGCAGATCTTACATCGCTCTAATGCCAGGTCACTCCGAGTGAACAATGCTGGCAATTATCATTCAACAAAATAAGAATGAGCTAAAATTATTAATATGAACTTATACATTGCCTCTTTGAAAATGTCTTAACTTTCGGTGCAACTTTAGTTTTACGGGCCTGAAATATTGAGTTTTCATGTTTACGTGTTATTGGTATTTCCATTGGCTGTTCTGGTGGACTGTTTTTATCTGAAATCGATTTTCCAACATCTTTTTGTTCGTTTCTTTTCGATTCAAGCGATTTATGAAATACTTCTGAAGCTGAAGAAGGTCGAAGGGAAATGTTTATATCGAAATCGTTTTCATCAACATTAGTTTCTTCATTTTCTATGTCTTCTTTCAGAGGAAGAGAAGGATAAGAATCGGAATGCTTTTTTGTTGTGTAAAACAAGGGTTTTCCTCCAAGTTGTAGATCTATCGGTACTTCATTCTGTATCATAGAATATACAGTTAAAATGTGAAACAGTTAAAACAATTTTAAACCGGATTACTTTCAGAGCAATTGTCAAATACTTTAATTTCATTTGATATGCTACCATCTATGAAAGATTCTTTTGTTGGAGTGGATAATTTCCTTTCGCTTTCAATACTGATGTCAAGCTCTTGATCTTCTTTTTTTTCATTCTCCGAAGTGAAACATATTTTTGAATTGATCTGTAAAAATTTATATTCAAAAAATTTTGAAATGTTAAACAAATATGCACGATTCTAATAACCTCTAAATCTTCAGATAATTCATTGTCATCATTGAGCACTTGCGAAATTTGTTTTGAATTATCGTCATCTTGAACAATAGATGAGATATTTTGTGACATAAAAAAAGAAAGGCATATGATCAAAATTTCTATGCTCATCGAAATTATTCATTTTTGTTGAATAAGGTTTTGCGTTGCGAATTCAATCAAATCGTTAACTGTTCTCTTTCCGTCATATTCTTTCCGTTCATTTTCAATTTCACTGTAAGAAAAAAATGATGAAAAATTGTATCAAAATTGAATGAAAAAGAAACAAACAGTAAAAGCGTGGGATATAATTTAACTCTATACGCAGAGCATAACCTTGGGTTTGAGTCGCAATTAATTTGCCCAAACGTTATTGAATTCATCGTTTCAGAAAATTTTATAGCAAATTGCTCATATATAGGAAAGAATGCCTTGAAAATTTTATAAATAAATGGTTAAAACAAAAATATTAGAAAATGCTTGATAAAAGCATGTAAACGAACCTTACAATGACGACAACCTGAAATATAGCTAAGAACATTTCCACGAATTATAATCGAAAAATAATTTTAAAAAAAAGGAGCAAACAATAATATAAAGTGTGTTTTTGACTTCTGTTTAAAAGAATCAATATTTTCTGATGTTATGCGCTCAACCATTTCAGTTTTTTGCTCAAATTCAACAGGATTTCCATTTGCATCATATTCAGGCATTTGATCCATTCCGATTTTTATGAATATTAAAAAACTGATTATAGCGATAGCACTAAATAACGTCAATCTGGCATTAAGCGCCTTCATATGTAATACACAAAGATATTTAATTAACAAATGTTTTCGGAATAAAGTAAATTAAATATCTTCACAAGCTTGAATGATTCACTTCATAAATATGTCCATAAAATTCAATAAACAATCACACACAAAAAACCAGAGTTAAGTGAGATTTACACCTTTTGTGTTTGTTCTTTGAGATAAAAAGTTTATGGAAAAACCCGATCAAAAATAAAAATATGAATGCTTTCATCCAAATGGATTTGTTGTTCGATTTAATTTCAATTTCTCACAATAAATGAATATGTACATTCAAATTATTGGGACATTTTGAGGAGGAAGAATCATGTTCGTGACTGTAAATCCACATATGATACGATTTCTTGAAAGAATTATCCCATTTCCTTTTCAGTTGTAAACCTGTGTTTTCAATGTTTATATATCCTTTTTTGGTTGCTGCTTTAATCTCTGTGAACGCTCTTGGGTTCACAGGTCTCGGCTGTTCATGTCCATCATTTTCTCTTCCTTCATTCTGTTCTCAAAGGATGTGCCCTCAAAAAAGAATGCCTTGCATATCATCAAGAATTCCAAGGCTATCTCCGTTATGCGCACAAGTCCCATTTTATGATTCGTTTTATGTTCTTCAAGCTCCACTGGTTTATACGTCACAACTTGATTCATATATGCAAAAATTATCAAACCAACGGCTCACATCACTTCCACTGTTAGAATTGCAAAAAATTTTCAATTCTTATGAGAGTTTGTTTAATTTTCGTATTTTAATTTTTTCATCCAAAAAATTAACATATTCTTTCGTTATTTTCATCTTAATTGAAGATTCTGTAATTCGTTATAATGCAAGCAGAAAAGAACTTGAAGAAACAGAGCAAGGCACGAATTCGAATATCGTGATTCCTGGTAAATCAAAAAACGTAGACGATTTATATGGAAGAATTGAAGATTCATGGTCGTCAATTATTCTTCATGAATTGTTCTTTACCAACACTGCAACAGGCACATCTCCTCAGCCATTCACTCAATACATGATGGCCAAGCAATTTCCAACAGGAAGAGATTTTTCAAAGGCGATGGCAGAAGCAGCAGAAGAAAAGCGAGACGACGAGGATGGGTGGGTAGCGGCTGTGTTTGACAAGGCAAAAGAAAAAATCGTGATTGGATACATTCCAAAGAACGAATTTTCTCGAAGTATGCATTCATTTTCATTGCTTTCAGATTATTCAATGATATTTTGAAATTCTTTACGTGTTGGATTATTTCCAATTTGTTGTTCATTTCCATTTTTTCACATTTTTTTCTGACGATTTATCTATTTCTCTTTCAAAAACGATATTTTTTCGCAAATTGAATGATTGGCAATGGCAGTTTTCACATATGCACCTCTGTTAGTTGTATGTTCACTTTTATTTCATTCTGAAATATTCATGAATTCATTTTTTCTAATGTTTAAATGTTATTAACTGTGCATTTCATACCATTTTATCAAATATCTTATTCTTCTTAATTTCATCATCATCATCACCATAATTATCTTTCTTTCTTTTCTTCTTCTTCTTCTTAATATCATTCCACTTCCTATTCTCTCTCAAAATCCTCTATTTTCCCTTTCCAATTCTTCTTTCTCAGATCAAAGTGAGTCAATCGCTGCTCAATCAAGATTTGAATGGAGGGCAGCACAATTACATACAAACATACATTCCAAAGGATGCTAACTGGATGGCTGTATGATTTTGTTGTTATTATTATTATTATTATTTGAAAAAATATAATTAAAAAAAATATTATTATTAAAAAACCAATTCACTTTCTATTTATTTTTCATCACAATCCAATTTTATATCATCCCATTCAGATTGACAATCGCCTGAAAGAGGCAGTTTCTGAAGAGACATGGCAGAGTTTCCTCAGAATTTACTCTTCTTCTTCAGCTCCTGCTCAATCTGCACCTTCTTCTCTTCCACAGACACAGAATCATTAATCAGATAATTGCTTTATTCTTTCTCTCTCTGAATTGTTTCTCTCTTTCTCTTTCTCGATATCTCTTTTGTATTATTTTATTTTTTGATAACATTAAATAAATATGAATATACTCTATCTTTGTCTTTTTATCGCAAAGATTTCTGCGATGTGTTTCTTTCACTGTCAATTCCATTCAAAACATCTTATGTTATTCATTCTTCTTTTTGACAAAAATCATCAAAACAAAAAGCAAAAATTATTTTTTTTTTTTAAATGCAACTGATAAGGAATTTGTCTTGAAACAAAAAGGATCCATTGAGTGATTATCAAATTTTCTATCCAAAAGAAAATTCCAATCTTATTTCTTATTTTCATAAATTACAATTTTTATTCCCCATTAAAACAAAAAAATAACCAAAATCTTCTTTCTTTTCGAAGTGAATTATTCCTTTTTTATGCGTTTCATAGCTGTCTCATCAGATGAAGTGAATAAAAAAATGAAGATATTTTAAAAAATAAACAGCTTTTCATATTCTTTCCATTTCAGCTTCTCAAACCTTTCATTTCTCTTTTTCTTTATTCAAATGGAAAGGCTCTTCTGAAGTGAATGCGAAGGAGAGAGAAAAAGAGAATGAGAGAGAGAGAAAGAGAAACTGAAAGAAAACGAAAGAATTCAATAGAAACGCACAAGCATATGCAAATGCTTGTTTTGAATGAGAAAATTTTCTCTTTCTCATTCACAAAGGATGAAACATACTGTTTTTCTTCTGCCTTCTCAATTTCACTGCTTCTTTTCCTGTTGGTATAAAATTGTGATGTTTTGTTCTGTTTTTGCTCTATTTCATTTCATTTTTGTTCATTTTTGTTCATTTTATTCCGTTTTCATTCTATTTTTTTTTTTTTCCTCCATCTTATTTGTTCTTCTTTGACTTCACTTTTGCTTTCTTCGAAGGAGTTTTTCTATCAGAATTAGCTGCATTTGATTGATGCTCTTTTTCTTTTTCTTTTTCTTTTTCTTTTTCTTTTTCTTTCTCTTTCCTTTGAGAAGAAGAAGATGATGATGATGAAATAGAATGTTCATTAGAAGAAGCAGAAATTGAAGAAGAAGAAGAATTTGAAGCTGAGCTTAAAGCAGCTGAGCTAATTTTCTCTCCTCTTTCCCCTTTTTCCCCTTTTTCCCCCTTCTCCCCCTTCCCCATCTGTACTTCATCTCCTTTCTGCCCACTCCCATGCCTCGTATTCTTCTTCTTCCCTCTTTCTCCTCCTCCTCCTTCTCTCCCCACCTCCCTCATCTTCCCCTCACTCTTCGTTGTAATGCTAATCCCAATGATAGGCGGCTGCTTCTTGTTCCCTCTCAGCCCATCTCCAGACAGAAATGTGTCATCAATAAGCTTGTCTGTGGCTGCATTCCTGTGTGGAGGCGAAGACATGCGGACATAAGGGCAGTTGGGGCGGTGGAAGGAGACGGTGGAGGAGAGGGGGATGGAGGGATGGATCACTTTGGCACCACAGTGGGGGCAGGGCTGGCCGTGGCTGAGGGGTGGGAGAGAGAGAGGAGAGAGAAAAAAGAAAGAAAGAGAGAGAGAGAGAGAAAGAGAAAGAGAAAGAGAGAAAGAAAGAAAGAAAGAAAGAAAGAAAGAAAAGAAAGAGAGAGAGAGAGAGAGAGAGAGAGAGAGAGAGAGAGAGAGAGAGAGAGAGAGAGAGAAGGAAAGAGAAGGGAGAAGAGAGAAAGAAAGGAAATATAAATAATAGATAGACAGAATAAATAAATAAATAAATGTTTAATAATAGAAACAAACAATAAACAATAAACATTTTCACATAAAACAAACAAAATCAAATAGAATCTCAATATCCAAATACTCACACATGCATATGCACATGCGTATACAGACACAAATAAATAAAAAAAAGAAAAGAAAAGAAAAGAAAAGAAAAGAAAAGAAAAGAAAAGAAAAGAAAAGAAAAGAAATAAATTCATTTGTTCTTCACTCAATCTTGTGATATTCGCATACATGTCCCAACAAGAATCTCCATATTTGCATTTTCCCTTTGCGTGGAAGAAACACAAAGTTGGACGATGAGAAAGATGAGAATGAGAAGAAGAAGAAGAAGAAGAAGAAGAAGAAGAAGATGGAGAAGAAGAAGAAGAAGATGATGATGATGATTTAAAAGAAGGAGAACGAGAAGAAGAAGAAGAAGAATGAGAAGAAGAAGAACGAGAAGAGGGAAAAGAAATAGGATTCAAGTTAGTGCTCATCCCAATACCCATCTCCCCAGCAGTGAATAGAACAGGAGAATCCAAAGCAGAAGAAGATGTTAATCTGCTCATGTGATTGTACTCCTTCGCATTCTGAACAAAACGCATACGATTCAGAGAGGATAATGCCTGGAAAGCAGAGAAAGAGCTGAGAGAAGAAAGAGAGTCGATAGAAGAAGAAGAGGAGGAAGAGGAAGAGGAAGAAGAAGAAGAAGGGCCGAAGAAGGAAGAAGTTGTTTCACCAATGGGGAGGAAGAAAGGCGCCTGCATCATTTCGTCTTCTTCGTCTTCTTCTCCCATTCCTTCCATTTCTCCTCCTCTTCCTCCTCCTCCTCTTCCTTCTTCATCTTCTTCCATTCCCATTGCCATTCCCATGCTCATTCCCATCCCCATCCCCATCCCCATATTCATATCCATATCCATCATCATCTGCATCCTCATCTGCTTTTCTGCTTCCATCTCATTCATCTCTACTTCTTCTCCTTCTCCCCCTTCTCCCCCTCCTCCTCCTCCAAAGTACATATTCATTCCCCTCATCCTTCCAAATCTTCTTCTTCCTCCTCCTTCTCTTCCTCTTCCTCCTCTCATTTCGTTCTCGTTCTCATTCTCGTTCATTTCTTCTTCATAACCCCCTTCTCCTTCAACACCTTCTCCTTCTCCTTCTTCATACTGCCAGCTGTTCTGAATATGTCGTTTGACATGCCTGTCAAATTGCTTCATGTTGTATCCATTTTCTCCGATTTCTCCGATTTCTCCGATTTCTCCGTCCTCCTCCTCATATTCGTTCCCTCCTCTCATTGCATCCCCTTCTTCTGCATAATCCATCTCACTATCTGAAAATCCTGTTATTTCTCCTCTTCTTCCTCTTAGCCCTTCTCTATCTCCTTCTCCTTCTCCTCTTCCTTCTTCTCCTTCTTCTCCTTCTCCTCCTTCTTCCTCTCTCAAGCACATCATCTGCCTTCTTTCTCTATTCATCCTCACATTCTCTCCAACCTTCACAATTTGAGCAGGAACAAATGAGTTTATGCTTATTCCTTTCATATTGGAGAAAGAAGAAGGAGAAGAAGGAGAAAGAGAAGAAGGAGAAAGAGAAGAAGAAGAAAGAGAAGAAGAAGAAGAAAGAGAAGAATTGATAGGATTAAGAGATAGTTGAGACTGTCTTATTCTTTCTCGATGGAAAGGGTTGTGTGCAAGTTCGAGTTCTTCTTCGGCAGAAAGAGAAGAAGAAGAAGAAAGAGAAGAAGAAGAAGAAGAAGAAGAAAAAGGAAGAGAAGGAGAAGGAGATAAAGAATGGAAGGGGTGAGAAGAGGAAGAGGAAGAAGAAGAAGTGGAATAAGAAGAAGAACTAATAATTCGAGAAGAAAAAGGAGAAGAAGAGAAAGACTCTGTTGAAGAAGAAGAGGAGGAGGAA